>NC_057850.1:97244607-97546865 GCF_015237465.2 Chelonia mydas
TTGCTGTAGAATGGGAGTTTTAGGAATTTGTTGGGTGCATTCCATTTCTGTCAGTGACAAATTGAAAGCAGCTAGCTGTGGGAGGCATGCAGTCTATCAGTATGACTGACTGGATAATGTCAAAGAATGTAAAAAGGTTCCTTTAACGGGATATTTCCTCAGTTTTCAGGGATTGCATGGTGGGTTTAGCACATCAGGAGCTAGAAACCAGCAAAGTTGGGTTTTTTTGTTTGTTTTTTTAAAGTGGGATATCCCTATTAGGGCTGATTGGAAGTTGTCCAAAGAAACTTAGAATGCATCTAGACTGCAATCACGGAGTACAATTGCAGCTCAAGTTGCCAAACCCAAGCTAGCTTTAATTTAGGTAGCTCAGTTACCAGAGCAGTGACGCTGCAGCCATGCGTGCTCGCCCCATGCATTCCAGGCAGGCTGGTAGAGCCTGCACTGAAAGCATTCCCTCCTGTAGCTTCACTGCTCCAGGTCCTGAGCTATCTAGATTAAGGCTAGCTCAGGTATGGCTACTTGGCCTGCTATCACACTCCATGACTGCACTCATGGGGAGCAGGTACTGTAAGTAGGGGAAGGCTGTGCCTCCCCAAACAGCCTGCCATGGCCCTGACCACACTCCGCCCCCACGCCCCCACTGTTCCCTTCTGTGGCCAAGAGGCTGGGGGCTGCAGTATACACAAGACCCCCAGGCTGGGGCCACGCCACAGCACCTACCCAGTGCTGGGACTGCACCGCCCGCCAGCTGTGCTTGGGCTGGGGACAAGCAGGGGGGGCCAGCAGCCACAGGGAGGGGGCAGGGCCTCTAGCAGAGGGGTGAGGCTCTGAGGGCTAGCCTTCCCGAAGGTCACATTCACCCCGCAGCCCATGACTGCACTATAGATGTGCCCTTACTCTAGGTCAGAAAACACTGATTAGATGAAGCCAAATATTTTGGCAAAGAGTCTGTAATCGATGAAACTTTTGCCAAAACATAGGCAAGTAGAGCGCCACATTTCAGGATCCACAGCAGAGAGCTTTCCAGCCCTAGGATTCCCAGCTAGAGCCAGGAGTTCTTAATATCATTGTGTCATAAATATAAAGGGAAGGGTAAACACCTGTAAATCCCTCCTGACCAGAGGAAAAACCCTTTCACCTGTAAAGGGTTAAGAAGCTAAGACAACCTTGCTGGCACCTGACCAAAATGACCAATGAAGAGACAAGATACTTTCAAAACTGAAGGGGGGAAAACAAAGGGTTCTCTCTGTCTGTGTTGCTTTTGCCAGGACCAGAGCAGGAATGGAGGTCAGAACTCCTGTAAAAAGTCAGTAAGCAATCTAGTTAGATATGCGTTAGATTCTGTTTTGTTTAAATGGATGATAAAATAAGTTGTGCTGAATGGAATGTATATTCCTGTTTTTGTGTCTTTTTGTAACTTAAGGTTTAGCCTAGAGGGATTCTCTATGTTTTGAATCTGATTACCCTTTAAGGTATTTACAATCCTGATTTTACAGAGGTGATTCTTTTACTTTTTCTTCAATTAAAATTCTCTTTTAAGAACCTGATTGCTTTTTCATTGTTCTTAAGATCCAAGCGTTTGGATCTGTGTTCACCTATGCAAATTGGTGAGGATTTTTATCAAGCCGTCCCCAGGAAAGGGGGTGTAAGGCTTGGAGGGAAAGACGTTTCCAAGTGGGCTCTTTCCCTGTTATATTTCTTAGACGCTTGATGGTGGCAGCAATAAAGTCCAGGGACAAAAGGTAAAATACTTTGTACCTTGGGGAAGTTTTAACCTAAGCTGGTAAAAATAAACTTAGGGGGTTTTTCCATGCAGGTCCCCACATCTGTACCCTAGAGTTCAGAGTGGGGAAGGAACTTTGACTCGTCAACTTTTTCATAAGAGATTTAATTCTCTGGAAAGAGTATGAATGGTGTCACAGGGAGCCCCCACACTGTCAAACAAGTTGTTCACTCTAAATATATACCTTTACATATTTGTGCCTCTGAGTCTATCATTGACTTCTTTCAAGACTGGACACATGAAATCTATTGCCATATGAAAGAGCGCTTATGTAAGACAGAAATAACTTATCTTGATCCCTGATATGAAAGTGCAGTTACATTAATGAGATCACCCCTTTTAGCCCTTATTAATTAACCCCAGCTTTCTTGTACATGTGCAACCAAGAAATTAGAGGTGTGTATTCTTCCAAGTCCTGCTTAGGACTGATCAGGACATGGTGGTGTTAATCTCCAAGTGCAAATGGCATTATGTCTGCATGATCTCGTCCATAATCTCCACTGGTCTCAGGAAGCAGGTGCTCATTCTTTCTTCTGCTTGAATAGGTAGGCTAAAATACATAAAATTCAGTGAAGAGAAAAATGTCCAATTTAGCAGCCTCTTGTCATTCCCAACAGATACATAAGTTATTACCACACAGTGAGCCTTTTGCTAGCACATCTGCCATTATATCCTCATTGAGATGAAATGTACAAAGCTGTCGAATTGGGCTCTGGCAGAAAACTTTCTATCCTACCACCCAACGAGTGAGGAACCAACACTCCTGGCACTCCAGTGGTCAGCTCTATTTTATTGAAAACTCTATAGTAAGCCATTAATTAAAATTAGAGGGGAGTTGTATGGATGGGACAGCTTTGGCACCTCATGGTCTTGCCAGTTTAAAGTGCTTTACTTTCCCTTTGCCCTTTAGTTTGGAATGCAGTACCCAACAGCCCAGTGCAGTGGCCCTCCATTGTGATGCAAGGAGGCACCTGCTCACACGGGACTCTGCTTCTTCCACCTCAAAGGGCTCTCTGCTGATAGCTGCAAAGTGTGAAAGAGAACTAGAAGCACAGAAACCCCATGCTCCTGAATTTTCTCCTGGCCGTAGGCTCCTAGCTATGGAGTAGACATGGCCTACTTGCACAGAACCATTTAGCTATGACCACCCATGGCAAGGCAGTTCCTGCTCTGTCACAAGGGGTTCTTGCTACCACTGTCTGCTCTCCCACAACATCAAAGTAATAGGCGATCACTACACCAATCATTTCCAATGGAACCATGAGTGTTTATAGATTGGCACTATATACCTACATGAGAGCAAAATGTATATCTATAGATTTGTTTATTTTGCAATTAGAGAGTAAAATAATGGCCCCTTTTTGAACAGCTATAGTACCTTAGCAGAAGTGAGCAGAAACTTGAAATTGGACAGCTACACCCAAATCTTTCAGTAGACTGGAGAAAATCTTTAACTGGCCTAGCTAAAAGGGTTTTAAAGGAAACCACACACCACTTCGCATGTGCATGATAAAGTTTTCACAATAAGGTGGTGTGAATTGGGGGGGGGGGGTTTAAACACTCTGTCATGGTTCTGGGATACAATCCAAACGAGTAAAGAGTTGTGTCACCACTTCCCCTACAAACTTGGGTGCCTCCCAACGCTTTGCTACCAACCTGGGATGCTCAAGGCCAGTCTACAAGCATGAAGATCACACCTTGAGTGTCTGTTGTACACTGCCCTGGTTCAGCAGCTCCGACTCCAGCAGACTGCCTGCAGCCCCTCAGCCCCACTTTGGCTTCTACCAGACTTTGTTACAGAGAGTAAGGTAACCCCACCCACATACCCAGTCCTGATTTTCCCCAAAACTGCATGCCCGGAAGTGTCCGTCCCTCTCCCTCTTCCCTTCAAAACACAGCACTGAGTTGGTTTATAGTTAAAAACAAAACAAATTTATTAACAAAGGACATAAGTGATGCCAAACACAATCGAATATATAAAAACGATTTCTAAAAAACCAACTTCTATAAATTCGACCTAATTTCATAGTGTAGAAAGGGTTACAAGCAAATGAAAGTGAAGACATGTACGAATCTATAAAGCCAATCTTCAGGCTTTGTTCAAGATGTTTTTTCTTACCACGCTTCCTCATTCACTACACACAGTCTAGTTTGCACGCTAGATGAGGTGGGGCTTCAGTGGAAAGTGGTGTGCTACATCACTTAATTGAAGATGTGTTAACTTATTTGCAGGCAGGCAAGATTGCAGAGGCAATTCTGACACTTCTGGAATTCAGTGCCCCACTTCTGCAAAGAGAAATGGTGTGGACTGACCTCCACCCCTACTCAGCACCTCCAGTGGGGCTCATACTGGCACAGGGGGGCACTCACAAGGTTGTTTGCAGGATTGGGGCTTTAATGTTCTTTTAAAAAGGGTATTTAGTGATTGATGTGATAAACAGAATACAAGGTCTTTCCTCCTCCTTCAATCCACAAGGGAAACGGGTATAGCTCTGACATGTGGAATTTTAACCCCTGCCCCCCCGCAAAAAAAAAAAAAAAACCCAAAAGCCTGTTTCAATGAGATTCTGTGGAAAAGCAAGGAATACAAAACCAGCAAAAAAGAAAAACATGCAGCACGTTTTCTTGTGAAGTTGTGCCAAAGTACTTTGCCACATGTAAAATTATTTTCACCCTGTACTAGTTTTACATAGAGAATCCTAGGACTGGAAGGGACCTCTCGAGGTCATCTAGTCCAGTCCCCTGCACTCATATATAGTACCCATTACTATGCTAGGGATATATTGTGTCATTATTGCAACGAAGATGCATGCATGTTTGTACTGCATCTATGGTCTATGACTAGGCACTAGACACTACGGTAATAATATGTCCAAGAGGAGTTGCCAAAGTGAGCAATCAGATCTACACGGGTGCTTCTCCCCATAGTCAGAGTTACGCATAGAGCGATGGTCTACCAGTAGAATGTAGACTATTAACCATCTTTTTCAGTTAAAGCAAAAACACTCTAGCAGGCAAGTATTTTTCTGTGGGACTATCATAGTACAGTAGTAACTGCCTGGGTTCTCACTGGTCACATGATACAAGTTTTAGTGATAACAGTCCAATTGCTGCCATCTTTAAAGAACCCAAAGTAAAAATTATCCTGTGCCCTGACTGAATTACTAGGCCAAGTGTGAGTACTGGGTCATTGCTGAAAGTGTTATATAGTGTTATTGCTCACTCCTCTTGCCTATGTCGCCTGCTTGCTCCGCCTTCTTCTCCTACATTATCCCCTCCCTTGTTTAAAAAGCAGTTACTAACTGTAGTTCTAACCAGCAGGCATTGTATCAGATGATCTACAGCCAACTTCCCACACCCAGCAATGGCAATTACAGTCATTTTAGAAGTCACTCAAACAAGGATTCAGATTACAGGCTGAAAGTGGATGCTTAACCCAATACCGTGAAGCCTGTTTTGTGGGAAATAACCATATGTTAGAGTTGTCGCAGGCTGTCTTGGAAGCTCAGCATGTTAAGATTCTTTGGGCAAGACTGATGTGCCCCCTGCACAGATGCACAATGACGGGAAGGGCCTAAAGAACTTTCCAATCTTTATGCACCCCTCACCAAGCCAATTGCAGAAGCAGTCTTTTAGCTCTACTCCAGAGGTTCTCAAACTGGGGGTTGGGACCCCTCAGGGGGTCGCGAGGTTATTACATGGGGGGGGTCGCGATCTGTCAGCCTCCACCCCCAAACCCCGCTTTGCATCCAGCATTTATAAATGGTGTTAGATATATTTTTTTTAAAAAGTGTTTTTAATGTATAAGGGAGGGGGGTCACACTCAGAGGCTTGCTATGTGAAAGGGGTCACCAGTACAAAGGTTTGAGAACCACTGCTCTACATTGTGTTCTGTGCCAATGGAGCAGGAGCATGCTAATCAGCAGAGACGGCCCCATGACTGACAGCAGCATTCACTGCATCCAGCATGAGGGCAGGGCAGCAGCCATGCTCCCATTGTGCTCCTGGGCCACAGGAGCCACTCCCAGAATTTCAGATAGGGGACCAGCATACCACGAGGTCCCTGTTTTGGGACCATTTAGCCCTCTGTCTTTGGGGATTGGACCCTCTCACTGATGCCTGTTCATCCTATCCTCCTGAATCACTACACTGGGGATTTGAAGTTGCTGATTTGTTTACAGATCTCTGCTGCAATAAGAAGATCCAGAACTGTTCTTTTCCTGTTACCAGTGAACCTGCATGTGCTATCAATTCAGACTAAAATGTTTGTTACATTGTTACAAGAGTTTGACATCAATCCTGCTTTGACCAAGTTAGTCTTGTCTTCTAGTCAAGCAATGTATATTATATACACCCTCTGACAGGTTTAGGGAGATCAGAAGTGCTGACTCGGTTTACTGATCGAGGCAAATAATTCACAAATAATCCTGTTATATTCTAGCAGCGCCAGACACACGTTAGCGGATACACAAGATTGTACAGAAAGAAACCAAAATTCACACAACACTCACATGTACCCAGTTAAAAAAGGTCTAAAATTGAAGCTAAAATATTTTGTTTTAACTATTAGTGACCTTGGAAGTTTCCTGGTGATTAGTTTCAGAGTAACAGCCGTGTTAGTCTGTATTCGCAAAAAGAAAAGGAGTACTTGTGGCACCTTAGAGACTAACCAATTTATTTGAGCATAAGCTTTTGTGAGCTACAGCTCACTTCATCGGATGCATTCCTGGTGATTAGCAACCAGATGATTTTAAATAGCCTCTAAATACTTCCAGCTAAGGGCCTGATCCAAAGCCCATTGAAGTCAGTGGGAGTCTTTCCACTGACTTCAGTGGGCTTTGAATCAGGCCCCAAGTCGTTAATACACAGGATATTCATGTGTGACTCAGTCAATCGTTCTTGACTAATTAATAGGGCTGTCAATTAACTGCAGTTAACTCATGAGATTAAAACTGCGAGTAATCACAATTAATTTTTGTAATCATGATTAATTTTTTTGAGTTAATCACACTATTAAACAATAAAATACAAATTGAAATTTATTAAATATTTTTGGATGTTCTTCTACATTTTTAAATATATTGATTTCAATTACAACACAATACAAAATGTACAGTGCTCACTTTATATTATTTTTATTACAAGTATTTACACCATAAAAATGATCAAAAGAAATAGTTTTTTCAATTCACCTCATACAAGTACAGTAGTGTAATCTCTGTGTCATGGATGTGCAACTTACAAATGTAGATTTTTTTTGTTCCATAACTGCATTCAAAGGCAAAACAATGTAAAACTTTAGTGCCTACAAGTCCACTCAATCCTACTTCTTATTCTGCCAATCGCTCAGACAAACAAGTTTGTTTACATTTACGGGAGATAATGCTGCCCTCTTCTTGTTTACAATGTCACCAGAAAGTGAGAATGGGTATTCAATGGCACTTTTGTAACCAGCATTGCAAGGTATGCCAGATATGCTAAACATTCATATGTCCCTTCATGCTTCAGCCACCACTGCAGAGGACATACTTCCGTGCTAATGACACTCGTTAAAAAAAAAAAAAAAGTATTACTTAGTGACTGAATTCCTTGGGGGAGAATTGTATGTCTCCTGCTCTGTTTTACCCACATTCTACCATATATTTCATGTTATACCCTTTCCCAGTGGACCTTGTTGGTGGCTACAACACTGGTACCATCAGCCATGACAGCAAGATTAATTCAGCTCCAGCCAGTCAGATGAGCCACAAGCTTCTCTTCAGGGACAAGATGAGGGTGAGGTGGGAGACATGAGATTTCTAAAGATAGCTATAGCACTCAACCCAAGGTTTAAGAATCTGAAGTGCCTTCCAGAATCTGATTGGGAGTGGGTGTGAAGCATGCTTTAAGAAGTTTTAGAAGAGCAACACACTGATGCAGAAACTACAGAACCTAAATCACCCCCCCCCCAAAATAACAACCACCAACCTTTTGCAGGTGGCATCTGACTCAGATGATGAAAATGAACATGCGTCAGTCTGCACTGCTTTGGATGGTTATCAAGCAGAACCCGTCATCAGCATGGATGCATGTCCTCTGGAATGGTGGTTGAAGCATGAAGGAACATATGAATCTTTAACACATCTGGCACACAAATATCTTGCAGTGCCAGCTACAACAGTGCCATGCAAATGCCTGTTCTTACTTTCAGGTGACACTGTAAACAAGAAGTGGGCAGTATTATCTCCCGTAAATGTAAACAAACTTGTTTGTCAGAGCGATTGGCTGAATAAGAAGTAGGACTGAGTGGATTTGTAGGCACTAAAGTTTTACATTTTGTTTTGTTTTTGAATGCAGTTTTTTGTACAGAATTCTACATTTGTAATTTCAACTTTTGTGATAAAGAGATTGAACTACTGTACTTGTATTAGGTAAATTGAAAAATACTATTTTTTTTTTACAGTGCAAATATTTGTATTCAAAAATATAAAGTGAACACTGCACACATTGTATTCTGTGTTGTAATTTAAATCAATATATTTGAAACTGTAGAAAACATCCAAAAATATCTAAATAAATGGTATTCTATTATTGTGGTCCTGCTTTGAGCAGGGGTTGGACTAGATGATCTCCTGAGGTCCCTTCCAACCCTGATATTCTATGATTGTTTAATCACGTGATTAGTCGCGCAATTAATCACAATTAATTTTTAATTACTTGACAGCCCTACTAATTAACATTCTTTATGCTACAGGAGGATGAGATTTCTCTGGGGAAAAAGTTTAATGCCAAGTTGCTACTCTATAGTCTTCTGCTACTCATACTGTGTTAGCTCAGTTTTGTTGTTGAATGTACCTGGAGCAATATTCTGTGATACACAGTACAGCATGCATGCCATGCTAAAGTAATGACAGCCCTGTTCATTTATTTAGATCCCACAGTAAGAAGAGCCGCATTATCTTAAGGTGTGACCGAATGAAGATTAATACAAAATGCTGGTGCCTCCTGTTTGAAGGAAGGAATTGACAAGGTAGAAGAACAGTAAAAAAGACAAATGAATCACAAGCCAAGTACGGTCATCTCTTGGCAAAATGGGTAATAGCTGCTTCATTGGATAATAATTTACCATTATATTAATAGATTTTTAATCCCAAGGATCCACAAGCATATTATAAACCACAAATCTATATCAAACTGTCTAGACACAGATATGTAGATCACACACACACACTTTCCCCATCATTAAAATGCAGCCAGTTATGGATAGGAATGCAGCAGGTGTTTAGCAAAATACAAATTGTTCAGTATCAGAGGGGTAGCTGTGTTAGTCTGTATCCACAAAAACAATGAGGAGTCCGGTGGCACCTTAAAGATGAACAGATTTATTTGAGCATAAGCTTTTGTGGGTAAAAAACCCCACTTCTTCAGATGCATGGAGTGAAAATTACAGATACAGGCATAAATATACTGGCACATGAAGAGAAGGGAGTTACAAGTGGAGAACCAGTGTTGACAAGGCCAATTCAGTCAGGGTGGATGTGGTCAATAATTGATGAGGAGGTGTCAAAACCAAGAGTGGGAAAATTGCTTTTGTGGTGAGCCAGCCACCCCCAGTCCCTATTCAAGCCCAAATTAATGATGTTAAGTTTGCAAATGAATTGTAGCTCTGCAGTTTCTCTTTGAAGTCTGTTTTTGAAGGTTTTTTTCTTGAAGAATGGCTACTTTTAAATCTGTTACTGAGTGGCCAGGGAGACTGAAGTGTTCTCCTACTGGCTTTTGTATGTTACCGTTCCTGATGTCTGATTTGTGTCCATTTATTCTTTTATGTAGAGACTGTCTGGTTTGGCCAATTTACATGACAGAGAGGCATTCCTGGCACATGATGGCATATTATATATAATCCATTAGTAGATGTGCAGATGAATGAGCCCCTGGTGGTGTGACTGATGTGGTTGGGTCCTCTGATGGTGTCGCTAGAGTAGATATGGCAACCAAGTAGGCAACGGGGTTTGTTACAGGGATAGGTTCCTGGGTTAGTGTTTCTGTGGTGTGGTGTATAATTGCTTCAGGTTGGGGGGCTGTCTGTAAGTGAGGACTGGCCTGCCTCCCAAGCTATGTGAGAGTGAAGGATTGTTTTCCAGGATAGGTTGTAGATCGTTGATGTGCTGGAGAGGTTTTAGCTGGGGGCTGTATGTGATGGCCAGTGGTGTTCTGTTAATTTCCTTGTTGGGCCTGTCCTGTAGTAGGTGACTTTTGGGTAGCCATCTCGCTCTGTCAATCTGTTTCCTCACTTCCCCAGGTTGGTATTGTAGTTAAGAATGCTTGATAAAGATCTTGTAGGTGTTTGTCTCTGTCTGAGGGATTGGAGCAAATGCGGTTGTATCGTAGAGCTTGGCTGTAGACAATGGATTGTGTGGTGTGGTCTGGGTGAAAGCTGGAGGCATGTCGGTAAGTATAGCTGTCAGTAGGTTTCCAGTATAGGGTGGTGTTTATGTGACCATCACTTATTTGCACTGTAGTGTCCAGGAAGTGAATCTCTTGTGTGATCTCGTCCAGGCTGAGGTTGATGGTGATGTGGAAATTGTTGAAATCCAGGTGGAAATCTTCACGGGCCTCCTTCCCATGGGTCCATATGATGAATGTGTCATCAATGTAGCGCAAGTAGAGGAGGGGTGCTAGGGGACAAGAGCTGAGGAAGCATTGTTCGAAGTCAGCCATAAAAATGTTGGCATACTGTGGGGGCCAGGTGGGTACCCATAGCAGTGCTGCTGACTTGAAGGTATAAGTTGTCCCCAAATCTGAAATGGTTGTGGGAGAGGACAAAGTTACCAGGCTCAGCCACCAGGTGTGCAGTGGTCTCATCAGGGATACTGTTCCTGACAGCTTGTAGTCCATCCTCATGTGGAATATTGGTGTAAAGAGCTTCTATATCCATGGTAGCCATGATGGTGTTTTCAGGAAGATCACCAATGCACTAGTTTCCTCAGGAAGTCGGTGGTGTCTCGAAGATAACTAGGAGTGCTGGCAGTGTAGGGTCTGAGGAGAGAGTCCGAATATCCAGATAATCCTGCTGTAAGAGTGCCAATGCATGAGATGATGGGGCATCCAGGATTTCCAGGTTTATGGATTTTGGGTAGCAGATAGAATACCGCTGGTCAGGGCTCAGTATATGTCTGTGTAGATTTGTTCCTGTGCTATAGCAGGGAGTTTCTTGAGCAGATGGTGTAGTTTCTTTTGGTACTCCTCAGTGGGATTGGAGGATAGTGGCCTGTAAAATGTGGTGTTAGAGAGTTCCCTGACAGCCTCCTGTTCATAATCCGACCTGTTCATGAGGACTACAGCACCTTTTATCAAGCATTCTTGAAACTAAAATACCCACAGAGCAAGACAAATACCCAAAAGTCACCTACTACAGGACAGGCCCAACAAGGAAAATAACAGACCACCATTGGCCATCACATACGGCCCCCAGCTAAAACTTCTCCAGCACATCAACGATTTACAACCTATCCTTCACTCTCACATAGCTTGGGAGGCAGGCCAGTCCTCACTTACAGACAGCCCCCCAACCTGAAGCAAATACTCACCAGCAACTACACACCACAGAAACACTAACCCAGGAACCTATCCCTGTAACAAACCTCGTTGCCTACTCGGTTGCCATATCTACTCTAGCGATACCATTGGAGGACCCAACCACATCAGCCACACCACCAGGGGCTCATTCACCTGCACATCTACTAATGGGATATATACCATCATGTGCCAGGAATGCCTCTCTGCCATGTAAATTGGCCAAACCGGACAGTCTCTACATAAAAGAATAAATGGACACAAATCAGATATCAGGAATGGTAACATACAAAAGTCAGTAGGAGAACACTTCAGTCTCCCTGGCCACTCAGTAACAGATTTAAAAGTAGCCATTCTTCAAGAAAAAAAAACCTTCAAAAACAGACTTCAAAGAGAAACTGCAGAGCTACAATTCATTTGCAAACTTAACACCATTAATTTGGGCTTGAATAGGGACAGGGAGTGGCTGACCCACTAGAATGATAGAATATCAGGTTGGAAGGGACCTCAGGAGGTCATCTCGTCCAACCCCCTGCTCAAAGCAGGACCAATCCCCAACTAAATCATCCCAGCCAGGGCTTTGTCAAGCCTGACCTTAAAAACCTCTAAGGAAGGAAATTCCACTGTTAGGGGGCTTATTCCTTCACCCACTTACTTCCCTGGTCTCTCTCACATGAACAGAGAGCAACAATACCCGAAGTCCAAAGGTGCAAACAATTCGATGTTTATTGGGGTGAACTTCCAGCAAGCATGATTCCAGTTTCCTTCCTTAGTGTCTGCCTTCCCAGCTCTGACACCACAGAGCCTTACCTGTGGCCCTGTTCCCATTCCTGCCCTTAGCAGGACATGATTTCAATTTCTCCACCTCCATTCCCTGTTCCCATTCCCGCCCCCGCCCACACTTCCTGATTGACTGCAGACTATATAGTAAAATTTGAGTTCTGCTTAGCTATACCTTAACCAATCATTTTACTGAAATGTAACTAACCAATCCTAACATATTGTAACATGATTAGTTAACCAATTATATCCCACCACCTTAATTCGTTTACACCCAGCAAAATTAATTATACAGCAGACAGAAACAATCATGGAACCAGACAGATTATACAGACAAACAATAGGGAAATGGGAACTACAGTGATAGAAGAAAGAAATGAGGATTTCACATCCCAGCTATTGATAAGTGAGTTCTTGCCAGACAGGATGCTATCAAACTAAGTTTCCTTTTACATCTTCTAGGCACTTCCCTTTCTCTGGAGACCATAGGCATTATCAGGACACGATTGTATTCTTAACAGCCCAATAGCACCTTCTTTCAATGTGACTAGTTTGGAATGTGAGGATCTGACCATTCGCTTCCCAGCTTATGGCTGCCTCTGCTGCTTAGCCAAAGATCTTAGCCTAAGCACTGTGACAGTCTGAGGCCCTGTAAGAGAAGGCTCTTACATCGGCAGACAGTGATTTTGATTCTCTCTTTTATACCTCTAACTAGCCAAGTGATAAGAATGCACCTAAGTTCTTAGGCCTTTACAGACAGGCCTGAATATCTATATCCTAACATCCACCACTTCCCTAGGTAACCCATTCCAGTGCTTCACCACCCTGCTAGTGAAGGTTTTCCTAATATCCAACCTAAACCTCCCCCACTGCAACCTGAGACCATTACTCCTTGTTCTGTCACCTGGTACCACTGAGAACAGTCTAGCTCCATCCTCTTTGGACCCCCCACCCCTTCAGGTAGTTGAAAGCAGCTATCAAATCCCCCCTCATTCTTCTCTTCCACAGACTAAACAATCCCAGTTCCCTCAGCCTCTCCTCATAAGTCATGTGTTCCAGTCCCCTAATCATTTTTGTTGCCCTCCACTGGACTCTTTCCAATTTTTCCACATCTTTCTTGTAGTGTGGGGCCCAAAACTGGACACAGTACTCCAGATGAGGCCTCACCAGTGTCGAATAGAGGGGAATGATCATGTCCCTTGATCTGCTGGCAATGCCCCTACTTATACATCCCAAAATGCCATTGGCCTTCTTGGCAACAAGGGCACACTGTTGACTCATATCCAGCTTCTCATCCACTATAACCCCTAGATCCTTTTCTGCAGAACTGCTGCCTAGCCACCCAGTCCCTAGTCTGTAGCAGTGCATGGGATTCTTCCATCCTAAGTGCAGGGCTCTGCACTTGTCTTTGTTGAACCTCAGATTTCTTTTCTAATCCTCTAATTTGTCTAGATCGCTCTGTATCCTATCCCTACCCTCCAGTGTATCAACCATTCCTCCCAGCTTAGTGTCGTCTGTAAACTTGCTGAGGGTGCAGTCCACACCATCCTCCAGATTAATGAATATATTGAACAAAACCGGCCCCAGGACCAATCCTACAAAAGCAATTTTCCCTCTTTTGGTTTTGACACCTCCTCATCAATTATTGGGAGTGGACCACATCCACCCTGACTGAATTGGCCTTGTCAACACTGGTTCTCCACTTGTAAGTTAACTCCCTTCTCTTCATGTGCCAGTATATTTATGCCTGTATCTGCAATTTTCACTCCATGCATCTGAAGTGGATTTTTTTTACCCATGAAAGCTTATGCCCAAGTAAATCTGTTAGTCTTTAAGGTGCCACCAAACTGTTCAGTATGATTTATAAACAGCTGCCCTATTCCTCTCCATAGGTGGCTGAATTTCAGTGGTAAATAAACCCACAATGTTTAAGTGGATTTGAATTAAGCAGGACAACATTCCCCACCTATGGTTTGGTACAGACCTCAGCAGAAGACTCCATCTCTTGCTGAAAGCATTATGGGAAATTTAGAGAGAAGAGTCAGGATGTTTGATTTTAAAATCTCATCAGCGAGGAAACATTTTTAATTAGGAGTAAGTTAAGAGATATCCTCAGTATATTCCAGCTGCTAGCCATAGGATGCTACCTAACACTGGTATCAGTATTACTTGTCCATTACTAGGAGGGTAGTATTCACTCCGAATGAGAGAGCCTCTGTACCATTACAGCCAGAGATCCCAATGGAACTCTATTGTCAGGCAACAGCATGTGGGTTGGCTGCTTGTCTGCTGTACAAGGCCTGTAATAGACATGTACAAGAGGACAGAGTTAAAATTAAGTAGCCTGAATTCTCTGGGAGTTGCTTGAAATAGGTTAATAATATAGGTTTTCCTTCCAACAAAAATAAAGAGTACTGAATACAGTGGTTCAGCTTCAGTGAGAGACAGTTACAATATAGTTGAAAAGTCCCATGTGGCTTTCAGTGAGCAGGATTTTGTCAACAAGCTCTGAGACACTGATATAACCCTTTTCCCTAAGGGATGTCATGTGTAAGTACAAGAACTTTCAAGTGTATTTAGTTGTTATCTGACTAATTATGAGGACAAAACTTTTGACAACAGCCCTGTTGTCAACAAGAAAGTACCACAAGATTTTCAAAAGATTTATGCAGCAAATAGCCATTTCTATACTCTATAGCTAGCCTTTCCAGTAGGGCTGGAGCCTCTGTTTGCTAACAAATCAGAATATGTGGCGATGGCAAGAAGGAGATTGTGGGGAAAGGGAATAAAAGAGAAGATAACAAATTCAGGATTTTTATACAAGTTAACACTTACTGGCAAATTTACTGGAGGAGGGGAGTTAAGTCAGGCAATTACAAGTGAACATTGGTTTAAACCAATTAATGGAGAGAAGGTATATGTTACTCATGAGGGTTCATATGAAGCTAAGTTTTGCCTACTAAGGCAAACCCACATCTCCCACTTAAGGCAACAGGAGCTATGGGTGCATAGCAGAGGGCACAATGTGATTTGTAGTGAATGTACCTTCCAGTTTTGATTAAAATGTATAGCTGATTGACTACACTTTCAGTTCAATATGTAAAATGTTAAAGACCAAATAACCAAGCTTAGCTAATGTATGACCTAAGACAAAAAACAGTACAATACAAAAAGGAGCACACATACCTTTCCTTTTGGAAAGCAATTCGTATCTTTCTGCATGTTCACCTTTCTGCATGTGCTTCAAAAATACACCCCTAAAATTACCTGTATTTATGCCAGACCTGTTTTCAAGTTAAAAAAAGCACAGTATATGTCACTCAAGACTAAAATTCACCAATCAGCTTTTTTACCTTGTTTTTCCTGGTACCATGGTTTATCTTTATTTATCACTGTTTTGAATACTACGTTCCAAACCAGTGCCTGTGAAGGTACCTTCCAACCTGTAGTAGAACAAATATATCTTGCCTTTGCAAGGTATTCTATTCACTAACGCCAAATGCTATCTTTAGCATTGCAGAGCACTGTGGGATATATCTATATTATCTAGTTCTCTGCATAAGTGAGCAGAGTGAACAGAAATGTGGGAAATACATTATTCTGTTAAAAACTGCCCAGGTGCTGGCTATAATACTCATTAGTTGTGGGGCATACCATATGTATTGGCTAACAGGGGCCTGACAATTTTTTTCTACTAAAACTCAGACAGACTGATGGGAAGCATTGATGAAGTTGATCAAAGGCTCTGTTGTCAAAGTCAGACTTGCTACTCAGCAAGAAGCCTAAAAAAAAATAAATAAATAAAATAATTGAATTGTTCTCTTCAACTGAATTGAATCCAGTTCCCCCTCAGCCTCCTTTCTCCTTTAATATTTATGCTCCTTCTCAAGAGATACTCTTAAAATCTTACTTTTTTTAGCCTAAGAATAAAGATTTAACTAGGAGAGGTGGAAACAAGTGGTTAAAATACAAAACAAAAATCAAACATGAACTTGAGTCTACACTTAGGTTCCCACGCTCCCAGCCAGCTCAGTCTATCACAGAGCTAGTTGATTTCTCAATAACCAGGATCTAAAACATTCATGAAAGCAACCTTGCTCCCCAAGGGATTTCTTGAGTGCATGGATGCAGGGTGTCCTTCCTTACACGAATACTGAAAACAGTCTCATTTCTGTTCATAGATAGGGTGAACCCGCTGTCTTGTAAATATTTTTTTTTAAACCTTTAAATTGTTTCAACTGTTTGGCGTTGCCTCTGATGGCTTCCCATTCAAAATCTTAGTAGCGGACAAGGCTCAACAATTGAGCCTTCCATTGCATCACTGGTCAGACAGGGCAGGGCAGGAACTCCCTCTTGCCCAAATGGGTCATTACCAAGACATCCCGGCAACTAATCTTTACTTTTTAATCCAAGTCCATAAAGCATACTTTCAATATAAATACATTATTCATTAATTATCCATTACACACACACACACACACACACCTCGTAAGGATCAGGAATCTTGACAAGTAATAAGCTTTCTGTAGATACCTCACATTACTATAAATACGTATCCTGCAAGACATTTGTTTGGTGTCATGAATTTGTCAGGTCTGAGGTGAGAGTTGTTTGTGAAGAACAGATGACCCTTTGCCAAGGGATGTCTGTGTCACGTTTGTGAAAGAAGAATCTGGCCCATCGAATAACTTTTCCCTTGATCGCAGAGTCAGTGGCAGACTGGAGGAGGAGCTTAGGGGTAGTGGCAGGGTGGCTAACAGAAATGAGGATACAGAAGTAGGAATTATCACATCCATGATAGAAGTCAAACTTAAACAGGTTAGTGGGACTAAATTGGGGACCCCAGATAATCTCCATCCAAGAATATTACAGGAACAAGCACATAAAATTGCAAGCCCAATAGCAAGGATTTTTAATGAATCTGTAAACTCAAGATCATACCCTATGACTGGAGAATTGCTAATATAATAGCAATTTTTAAGAAATGGGGGGGTGGAAGTGAAGCGATCTGGAAGACTACAGGCCTGTTAGTTTGGCCTTAATTGCATGCAAGGTCTTGGAACAAATTTTGAAATAAAGTAGTTAAGGACACAGGAGGTAAACAGTAATTAGGAGTAAAATACAACATGGTTTTACAAAAGGTAGATCATGCCAAACCAACCTGATCTCTTTCTTTGAGAAGATAATGGTCATTTTAAACAAAGGAAATACTGAAATCCAGGTAGATTATTCTACTGCAAGGCATTTGATACAGTTCTATATGGGAAATTATGGAAATTGGAGAAGATGGGGATTAATATAAATATTGAAAGATGGAAAAGGAACTGGATAAAAGGGAGTCTACAGCAGGTTACATTGACAGGTGAACTGTCAGGCTGGGGGGAGCTTACTAGTGGAGTTCCTCAAGGATCAGTCTTGGGACCAATCTTCTTTCACATTTTCATTAATGATCTTGGCACAAAAAGCGGGAGTGTGCTAATAAAGTTTGTCATCTGCAAAGTTCAGAAGTATTGCCAATAAGGAAGAGGACCTAAATATCATACAAGAAGATCTGAATGACCTTGAAAACTGGAATAGAAGAAAAGGGATGAAATTTAATAGTGTAAAGTGCAAGGGCATGCACTTCGGGACTATCAGTTGGAAGTGACAGAGAAGGAGAAAGACCTGGGTGTATTGGTTGATCACACTATAAGCTGCCAATGTGATGCAGCAACGAAAAGTCTAACGGAGAACGAGTATGCACCAGGCAAGGTATTTCCAGTAGAGATAGAGAAGTGTTTTAGTGCCTATTAATGCCTATTTTACTAGGCATTTGAGAGACCTCATCTGGAATACTGTGTGCAATTCTGGTATCCCATGTTTAAGAAAGATTAATTCAATTTGGAACAGGTGCAGAGAAAGGCTACTAGGATGATCAGAGTAATGGAAAAACCTACCTTAAGAGAGGAGACTCAAAGAGCTTGGCTTTTTTAACTTTAACAAAAGAAGGCTGAGGGAAGAAATGATTGCTCTCTATAAAAGACAGAGGGATAAATATCAGGGAGATGGGAGAAGTTATTTAAGTTAAGCACCAATGTGGACACAAGAACAAATGGATATAAACTGGCTATCAACAAGTTTAGGCTTGAAGACTAACAAATTTGAGCATAAGCTTTCATGAGCTACAGCTCACTTCATCAGATGCAAGTGAGCTGTATCTCAATTTATTTGAGCATAAGCTTTTGTGGTTGTCTCTAAGGTGCCACAAGTACTCCTTTTCTTTTTGCGAATACAGACTAACATGGCTGCTACTCTGAAACCAAGTTTAGGCTTGAAATTAGATGAAAGTTTCTAACTACCAGAGGAATGAAGTTCTGGAACAACCTTCCAAGGGAGCAGTGGGGGGTGGGGGCGAAGAAGCGGCTTCAAGACTGAGCTTGATAAGTTTATGGAGGGGATGGTATGATGAGACTGTCTACAATGGCATGTAGCTGATCTGTGACTGCTAGCATCAAATATCACCTATTGCTGTGATGGGACACTAGATGGGGAGGGCTCTGACTACAGAGAATTCTTTCCAGGTGTCTGGCTGGTGGGTCTCACTCACATTTTCAGGGTCCAACTGATCACCATATTTGGAGTAGGGAAGGAATTTTTCCACAGGTCAGATAGGCAGAGAGCCTGTTTTTGTTTTGGTTTTTTTGCCTTCCTCTACAGCATGGGGGCATCAGTCACTTCCAGGTTTACACTAGAGTAAAAGATGGATTCTCCGCAACTTAAAGGTCTTTAAAAATCAAGATTTGAGGACTTCAGTAACTCAGCCAAAGATTAAGGGTCTATTACAGGAAAGTGCAGGCAAGGTTAACATAAGAACGGCCACAATGGGTCAGACCAAAGGTCCATCTAGCCCAGTATCCTGACTTCCAACAGTGACCAATGCCAGGTGCTTCAGAGGGAATGAACAGAACAGGTAATCATCAAGTGATCCCTCCCCTGGTGCCCATTCCTAGCTTCTGGCAAACAGACACTATCCCTGCCCATCTTGGCTAATAAATTCATGGATGACAGGTCCATCTGTGAATATCTAGTTCTTTTTTGAACGCTGTTATATAGTCTTGGCCTTCACAAAATCCTCTGGCAAAGAGTTCCACAGGTTGACTGTGCATTGTGTGAGGGAAAAAAAAAACCCACTTCCTTTTGTTTTAAACCTGCTGCCTATTAGTTTCATTTGGTGACCCCTAGTTCTTGTGTTATGAGAAGTAAATAACACTTCCTTATTTACTGTCTCCACACCAGTCATGACTTTATAGACCTCTATCATATCCCCCCCTTAGTCATTTCTTTTCCAAGCTGAAAAGTCCCAGTATTAATTTCTCCTCATATGGCAGCCGTTCCATACTCCTAATTATTTCTGTTGCCCTTTTGTGAACGTTTTCCAATTCCAATGTATCTTTTTTGAAATGGAGCAACCACATCTGCACGGAGTATTCAAGATGTGGGCATACCATGGACTTATATAGAGGCAATGATATTTTCTGTCTTCCTATCTATCCCTTTCTTAATGATTCCCAACATTCTGTTCGCTTTTTTCACTGCTGCTGCACATTGTGGAAAGTTCAGTGAAAACATACTCAATGACTCCAAGATCTCTTTCTTGAGCAGTAACAGCTAAATTTAGACCCCATAATTTTATATGTATTCTTGGGATTATGTGCTTTACTTCACATTTATCAACACTGAATTTCATCTGTCATTTTGTTGCCTGCCACCCAGTTTTCTGAGATCCCTTTGTAACTCTTCTCAGTTTGCTTTGGACTTAACTATCTTGGGTAGTTTTGATTCCTCTGCAAATTTTGCCACCTTATTGTTTATCCCTTTTTCCCCGATCATTTATGAGTCCGCAGCCTGCAACTTGCAGGAGGTCAGACTAGATAATCATGATGGTCCCTTCTGGCCTTAAAGTCTATGAGAGCTCAGATCCTTCCTGTTTCTCTGAAGTCACCTTGACATTAGATTTTCTGCAACTTATGGAGTATTCACTACTAATTCAGCAAGGCTAGCATAACATTACTTCTTGGCCAACACACAGAACACAAGTATTTAATGAATGTGTGGGGTGGAATATTAGAATTCTTGCCAACAAATGGGTGGTGGTGGTATGCCAGCTTCATTAGAAATGCAGTTGCATGAAATAGCTATATCAATCTCAGAAAAAGAGATGGGAAAGCAATTTTGTGCACACACAAATTAACATTAAAAAACTTTTCAACCTTTATATCTTCTAAATAGCAGGCTTACTCTCCACAACCAACCTCATTTTTGCTTCTGCGGCTTGAAGTGGCGTTTGAGGTAAGGCTGTGCAGTAAATCTTGGACTGATTCAGGGATGAACAAAATGTGACATTTACAACTGTCACAATTTAATTCTGCTCAGGAGGGACATTTCATTGTTCTGGTCCAGCATAGATTCAAGAAGATGATTCAGCATATTGTTCAAGGCTGTGTGTTTTGGAATTGCCAGATCTGTCTGACGAGGCATGACCTTCCCTTTTTTGGAGTTTCAACTTGTTTGTCCTCAGAAGCAGTAATAAGCGCTAGTGTCTCCCTCTGCAAAAGCTAGGGCAATGAAATTCCATATATAGGGCATATGTTATACCATAAATATTGGTCCATCTAATATTTTCCACTTGTCACTATACTGCACACTACAGCCACTCCATTTCATAAGAGCAATGGGAATAGGACATAGTATAAATACCCTTAATTCTATGGTAACAGGGGCTACATAAGTGCTTCACAATTTGTACATTTTTAGCCTCGATACGCCTGTGAGATAGAGATGTGCTATTATCCCAGTTTTATAGATGGGGAAGGGAGACAAAGAAGACTGTGACATAGCAGAAAGTTGAACTTAAGTCTCCCAAGTTCAAAGTAATACCCTAACCACTGGATCACCTTTCTTTGCTGTAGATTCTCTTGCTCGGAAAGTGACATCCCTTACCCCTTGAACTAAAGATGGAGCTTCTATTATCTGTTAGTAGCATAGCGTCTATGACATTCAGTTGAGTAGTTAAGACTCCCATGCAGCAGAAAGCAATGGTACACATTAGCCAATTCTGTGTGTAATATATTGCAAGTTGGCAAAAGTTAACATAGGAAAACTAGAGACAACATCCTGGTGGAGACTTTCCAAGTGTTCCTCAAAAAAGTGACACTCATTTCAGTTCAGTGTTACTTTTATGTGGCTATAGATGAGGTGACACCAAATTTATCATTGGAAATTTTTTTACATCCAAAAAAAAAAAAAAAAAGTTACTTGCACTAAAGTAAGGAACCCCACAGTATTGTGTCCCTTCTTATGGGTCATTATACTTTGTGCCGCACACCAGGTCCTTGGCTGTGCAAGGTATATGGAACAGTATGTACAATGTCAATGCCAAGGTATCACTGGCTCATTCTCTAGACAATGAAAGCTATGGCACACAAGAAGGTTGAATGAGCACTGCCATTTTGTATAGGATTCACATTCGGGATCATGCCTGGAGGTCTTTATTTGGACTCTATCTGAATAGAAGGGGCTTAGTTTATACAAAAGTCAATGGAGTTAAAATAGTAATGAGTTTGGCCCACCCAACACCATGGTAAAGATGAAAACCTCAGTTCCCTAAAGGATTTAAGTGATTACCATAAAGCACTGTGTGCCACATCCAACATTATATAACAGTTAAATCTCTCTTCAGCTCTGTAAGTTGTCTGTGGTTGACTGGGATTCCCATGTGGTCCCTACAACTCAAGGCAGACTCTGGTTAGTAATGAAGCAAACTGTAGTCTCCAGCCCTGAAAAAGATTTTCCCCACTTACATTGTAGGCCAAAAGCCTAGTGAGAAGAAATTGTCTCAAGTAAAATTATACTCCATTTCGCTAGCTTTGAATTAGTAAGAAGAAATTGTTTTGAGTTTTATTTTTTGCTGATTGTGCTAACATTTTTTCTTAGAAGACAGAAGTTTTATAGCTGTAATTGCCTTATTTACTGTTTGGTGTGAGTGAAGAATGTATGGTAATTAAATGAGAAAGGACAACTGGGCCAGATGGTCAAGAAGGGAGTGGAGGAGTCAAGAGGCACCAACTTTATTATCTATCACCTGGGATGGTAGATTGACAACCCTAAAGCAAAGGCATACACCCCAAGGACGAGATAAGGAGTTGAGCCAAAGGGACAGATAAACAGCTGGGAATCTTCCCGGTAACAACTCAAAATAATGCTAAATTCAGAGCAACCTTGAATACATCATGATTGACAGTGACACAGCAAGGTCCATAGACTTATATGGGAACCTATCAATATAAAGGAAGGGTGTATTGCCATGGGACTTTGGACTCATTCTGCATCAACATCAGAGCTTTGAACCCATTAGACAGAGGCCCAGCTTCCCTCCCTCGTGTGCAGTTTCAGCTGGCCACTGGAACTGACCGAGTTACCAGTTCTTAGTGTTGCTATAAAATCCAGCTGCAGAACCTTGAGGTTGTGGGGCGGGGGGAGAGAAAAGGTAGGACAGAAAGAGAGAGAGAGAGAGAATGGAAGCATATGCTGATTTTAATGCTTAAAATTGTACTCTCAATAAATGCAGCATATTGCCTTATTCCCTTTTTAAAAAGATTATGTGTGCTTCTTATAAGCAAAAGAACATGTCAGTATCAATATTAACAGATTCCTGTTCAGGAATTGTGATGCTGTATGATTGAATATGAGCATGTTTATCATTGTTGCTATCACTATTATACAATTGAGACAAATCTTGTCCAGAGTAAGTCATGTGTGAGGTATTGACAGAAAAGTTATGGTTTGCCAAGTATAATTATTTTGTTTATAGGCATGTATCATCTTTGTATCTGAAGTTATGAATATTGGCTATGTACTGGCAAATTTACACATTCTGTATACCTGGCTAACACCCCCCAGATAAAATTTACATCCAGGCCAGACAGCTATGTATTGTTGGCCCAATCATCAAGGAGACTTAGCTCCCACAATGGGCCATAGAAGAAACCCATTCCCCCCAGATAGCTCTTCCTGGGGATGCCTTATACTCCAAGGTGCCAGTGATCATGCTGTGGTTCAGTAAACTATGTAAGGACATCTGATATGCTCATGTGACTCCATGTTGGGCCAGTAATTTTCCATGCACCTGGGCTGTGAGCTTTGTGTGAGACAGTTAAATTCCATGCATATGACAGGATATAAAAAGGCACCTGAGACATCTCCATTTCGTCTTCATTTCTCTGAACTAGATTTCTAACAAGGAAGCACTAAAACAAGGACTGATGATTCTCCCTTCCCACCCACACACCCAACCCTGTTGGAGAATGCCAGCTAGAGACTTTTGCAAGGTAGCAGTTTATTCCATCACTGCTATGATCCTGATCTATGAACACTGAAAAAAAAAAAATCACTCGTATGTATATAAACTATTAACCATTTGTAACTCTTCTTACTAAACCTTTATGCAGGATTGGCATCAGCGTGATTATGGGTAAAATCTGAGATATATACTGACCTGGCTAAGAGGCTAAACCCTTGGGATTAGAAGGGCCATATATTTATTTGCTTAAATTGGTTTTCAAGTAACCACTCATCATAAAGTCTAGTGTCTGAGTGGTGCACCAAGGGCTGGATTGCCTAAGGAGACTGTAGTTTTGGCTTCTTGTTAACCAGTGTGGTGATAGAACAACCACCAGTTTGGGATGAGTCTGCCCCATTTCTCAGCAGCCTGAATTTGGTATTCTCAGCTGTGACTCACAGAGGCATGGTGACAGGAGGAGTGAGTATCTTCATTACAAAATTAGTGTGGACACATTGGCATGAGATGGTGCAACTCCACTAAAGGAAATGGAATTGCACCAACATACATGAGGACTTATTTTAGCCCATTAATTTTGTAAGTGCTTTACAAATCCTGTAAATAAGTTCCATACTGCTCTTTCCCCAAAAGGATGTAGTTACTAGAGTGCTCTCCCCGCATTCTACTGGGTATGCATTGTTGGAGCACCATGCCTTCATGAGTTCCCCTCATTCTGCTTAAAAGCCACAATTTTACCCTTCTTATCTTAAAGTTAATAGACACTGGGCCAAAACTTTAGTTGATATAAAATCAGCATCGCTTCAGGATGTGCCTGTCTTGCTGGTATTCCTACCCATGAAAATTGACTCCAGTGAAGTTATGCCAATCTACATCAGTTAGGGATTCAGACCAGTATGTCCACATGTATCACATACAACTGTATTTTTGCATGTTTTGTCATTTCAAATGCCCCTTTTTTTGTTTCTTGCCTTTTGTTTGTTTTCTAAAACTTTAGGGACCTTGTCGCGGGGCAATGACTCACCGGTGCGGAGTCTGCTGTCGGTCATCCTGGGAATTAGCTCTTCTGGCCAGGAACTCCTTCTGCAGGCCGGTGTCTTGCCTGCTGCTGCCCCCGCCCCATCCCCCTCCCGGACCCTGGTGTCCTTCTATATTATGGTTCTGCCCCCAGCAGTACCCCCTCAGTCTGGGTCTCCCTTCCCAGGAGAGCTCCCAACCCCCATCCCTCCCTTGCCTCAGTGGCTACTGCCAGTCATCGTCTAGCCCCTGCTCCCTGGGGCAGGCCGCAATCTATGAATCACTCATCAGCGGGGGGGGGGGGGTTTGAACCAGCTGCCTCTCCCTATCTCTGGGCTGTTCCTCTGCAGCCTAGTACCTTTTTAATAGGCCTTTAACTAGGCCTGCAGCCTGGGGTTTTGCTAGGCTGGAGCTCCCCAGCTCCCTCTGCTCCCAACACTATTCCACTCTAGGTACCCTTCTCAGCTACGTAGCAGCCAGCTTCTAGCCAAGAAGCTAGAGAGACTGCCTTTCCTTCTGGCCCACCGCCCTCTTGTAAGAGCCAGCTAGGCCCTGATTGCACTCACTACAGCTGTGGCTGCTTTCCCAATCAGCCCAGCTTTTCCCCTGCCACAGCCCTCTCCCAGGGCTGTTTTAAACCCTTCAGGACTGGAACAGGGTAACCATCCCGCTACAAACAAAAAGAAGTCTTCACCAGTTGAAGGTTATGCTAAAAATAAGGTATTTTTAACTGAGATAGAATTACATAAAAGACACAGAACATCTTTTAAATGACCACGCTATAGTATTACGTTTGCTAGAAACACCCCTTTTCATTCATCACGCTTCCAGTAATAGATGTGCAGATTCTAAAGCCAGAAGCAACCACCGCGATCAGGAAAGTTCTCTGGCCTCTTATGGAGGTCAGACTCTAGGAATTAATTCCTGTTTACATTGGAGCATATCTTTTAGAAAGACATCCAATCTTGATTTTAAAATGGTCAGTGATGGAGAATCTACCACAACCCTTGGTAAATTATTCTAATGGTTAATTATCCTCAGTGTTCATCTGCGACACAATTTTAACAATGTGTGTCTTCCTTCTACAATGCAGTGAGATACCTAGGATACACTCTGGACCAATGAACAGTTGTATCCCTCAGTTCTATAACGTGAGGTGCTTTTACACTGCTTTGTTGTGAGAGCCACCACTCCTGGTCTGCTAATACAGACCTCCAGCATGTCAGCTACTGCTGGTAATATTGTATGAGTAACATAGCCAGCCACTCTTGAATTACGCAGCAGAGCAACACCAGTCCCAGACTTTCACCAGAAATGTAAGTCTTGTACTGCCCAGTTTTCTTCTGGACAGGAAAAGGCAGGTCTATGTGATTGGGGACTCGTTACAGGCCTGTCTATTCTTCTCAGTAATAAGAGCTGATTCAGAGAACAGAAGGGTGTGCTGTCTGCCGGGTACTAAGATATGGGATGTGGACCTGAGGCTGAAGAGGATCCTAACAGGAGCAGGAAAGAATCCATTGATTATCCTTCACATGGGAACAAATGATATGACTAGATTCTCACTGCAACATATCAAGGGAGACTATGCCAGGCTGGGGAAGACGCTTAAGGAAATCGAGGCTCAGGTGATCTTCAGTGGGATTCTGCCTGTTCCTAGAGAACGGCAACAAAAAGGTATGACAAGATTATGATGCTCAACAGATGGCTCAGGCAGTGGTGCTATAAGGAGGGCTTTGGGATGTATGGCCACTGGGAAGCATTCATGGACAGAGGACTGTTCTCTCGGAATGGACTTCACCTGAGTAAGGAGGGAAATAGACTTCTAGGATGGCACAACTGATCAAGAGAGCTTTAAACTAGGAATTCAGGGAAGACGGTTGGGAGATGTCCAGGTAATCGCCACACCAGATTTTCTCTTTGAGAGGGAAGAGAACGAAGTAAGAAAGGATACAGCCGTGGGTAAGAGAATGGACATAAGGTGAAAGGGCAGTGCACATACCCATCTAATAGGTAATATTGGTGGTAGAATGTCTCTGCCCAACTGGGAAAAGAATGAGAGTGAAGTGAAACAGCAAAAATTAAGATGTTTGTACATGAATGCCCTGATTCTCATGGGTGACTTTAATTTTCCTGATATCTGCTGGGAGAGCAATACAGCGGTGCATAGACAATCCAGGAAGTTTTTGGAAAGCGTAGGGGACAATTTCCTGGCGCAAGTGCTAGAGGAGCCAACTAGGGGGGGCGCTTTTCTTGACCTGCTGCTCACAAACCGGGTAGAATTAGTGGGGGAAGCAAAAGTGGATGGGAATCTGGGAGGCAGTGACCATGAGTTGGTTGAGTTCAGGATCCTGACGCAGGGAAGAAAGGTAAGCAGCAGGATACGGACCCTGGACTTCAGGAAAGCAGACTTCGACTCCCTCAGGGAACGGATGGGTAGGATCCCCTGGGGGACTAACATGAAGGGGAAAGGAGTCCAGGAGAGCTGGCTGTATTTCAAGGAATCCCTGTTGAGGTTACAGGGACAAACCATCCCGATGAGTCGAAAGAATAGTAAATATGGCAGGCGACCAGCTTGGCTTAACGATGAAATCCTAGCGGATCTTAAACATAAAAAAGAAGCTTACAAGAAGTGGAAGGTTGGACATATGACTAGGGAAGAGTATAAAAATATTGCTCGGGCATGTAGGAATGATATCAGGAGGGCCAAATCGCACCTGGAGCTGCAGCTAGCAAGAGATGTCAAGAGTAACAAGAAGGGTTTCTTCAGGTATGTTGGCAACAAGAAGAAAGCCAAGGAAAGTGTGGGCCCCTTAATGAATGAGGGAGGCAACCTAGTGACAGAGGATGTGGAAAAAGCTAATGTACTCAATGCTTTTTTTGCCTCTGTCTTCACTAACAAGGTCAGCTCCCAGACTGCTGCACTGGGCATCACAAAATGGGGAAGAGATGGCCAGCCCTCTGTGGAGAAAGAGGTGGTTAGGGACTATTTAGAAAAGCTGGACGTGCACAAGTCCATGGGGCCGGATGAGTTGCATCCGAGAGTGCTGAAGGAATTGGCGGCTGTGATTGCAGAGCCATTGGCCATTATCTTTGAAAACTCGTGGCGAACGGGGGAAGTCCCAGATGACTGGAAAAAGGCTAATGTAGTGCCAATCTTTAAAAAAGGGAAGGAGGAGGATCCTGGGAACTACAGGCCAGTCAGCCTCACCTCAGTCCCTGGAAAAATCATGGAGCAGGTCCTCAAAGAATCAATCCTGAAGCACTTGCATGAGAGGAAAGTGATCAGGAACAGCCAGCATGGATTCACCAAGGGAAGGTCATGCCTGACTAATCTAATCGCCTTTTATGATGAGATTACTGGTTCTGTGGATGAAGGGAAAGCAGTGGATGTATTGTTTCTTGACTTTAGCAAAGCTTTTGACACGGTCTCCCACAGTATTCTTGTCAGCAAGTTAAGGAAGTATGGGCTGGATGAATGCACTATAAGGTGGGTAGAAAGTTGGCTAGATTGTCGGGCTCAACGGGTAGTGATCAATGGCTCCATGTCTAGGTGGCAGCCGGTGTCAAGTGGAGTGCCCCAGGGGTCGGTCCTGGGGCCGGTTTTGTTCAATATCTTCATAAATGATCTGGAGGATGGTGTGGATTGCACTCTCAGCAAATTTGCGGATGATACTAAACTGGGAGGAGTGGTAGATATGCTGGAGGGGAGGGATAGGATACAGAAGGACCTAGACAAATTGGAGGATTGGGCCAAAAGAAATCTGATGAGGTTCAATAAGGATAAGTGCAGGGTCCTGCACTTAGGACGGAAGAACCCAATGCACCGCTACAGACTAGGGACCGAATGGCTAGGCAGCAGTTCTGCGGAAAAGGACCTAGGGGTGACAGTGGACGACAAGCTGGATATGAGTCAGCAGTGTGCCCTTGTTGCCAAAAAGGCCAATGGCATTTTGGGATGTATAAGTAGGGGCATAGCGAGCAGATCGAGGGACGTGATCGTTCCCTTCTATTCGACATTGGTGAGGCCTCATCTGGAGTACTGTGTCCAGTTTTGGGCCCCACACTACAAGAAGGATGTGGATAAATTGGAGAGAGTCCAGCGAAGGGCAACAAAAATGATTAGGGGTCTAGAACACATGACTTATGAGGAGAGGCTGAGGGAGCTGGGATTGTTTAGTTTACAGAAGAGAAGAATGAGGGGGGATTTGATAGCTGCTTTCAACTACCTGAAAGGGGGTTCCAATGAGGATGGCTCTAGACTGTTCTCAATGGTAGCAGATGACAGAACGAGGAGTAATGGTCTCAAGTTGCAGTGGGGGAGGTTTAGATTGGATATTAGGAAAAACTTTTTCACTAAGAGGGTGGTGAAACACTGGAATGCGTTACCTAGAGAGGTGGTAGAATCTCCTTCCTTAGAGGTTTTTAAGGTCAGGCTTGACAAAGCCCTGGCTGGGATGATTTAACTGGGACTTGGTCCTGCTTCGAGCAGGGGGTTGGACTAGATGACCTTCTGAGGTCCCTTCCAACCCTGATATTCTATGATTCTATGATTCTATGAATGCAAGGAGCCTAGGTAACAAAATGGAGGAACTAGAGCTACTGGTGCAGGAAGCGAAACCAGATATTATAGGAATAACAGAAACATGGTGGAATAGTAGTCATGACTGGAGTACAGGTATTGAAGGGTATGTGCAGTTTAGGAAAGACAGAAATAAAGGCAAAGATGGTGGAGTAGCATTGTATATCAGTGATGAGGTAGACTGTAAAGAAATAAGTGATGGACTGAATAAGAGAGTCTGTCTGGGCGAAAATCACATTGGGGAAGAAAGCTACTAGAGCCTCCCCTGGGATAGTGCTTGGGGTGTGCTATAGACCGTCGGGATCCGACTTGGATATGGAAAGAGACCTCTTTAATGTTTTTAAAGAAGTAAATACCAGTGGGAATTGTATGATATAGGAGACTTTACCTTCCCAGATATAGACTGGAGGACAAGTGCTAGTAATAATAATAGGGCTCAGATTTTCCTGGATACAATAGCTGATGCATTCCTTCACCAAGAAGTTGCTGAACTGACTAGAGGGGATGCCATTTTAGACTTGGTTTTGGTGAGCAGCGAGGACCTCTAAACCATTTCTTCTAAGAGGACAACCTTGGTTTGAGTGATCATGAGCTAATTCAGTTCAAACTAAATGGAAGGATAAACAAAAATAGATCTGTGACTAGGGTTTTTTATTTCAAAAGGACTAACTTTAAAAAATTAAGGAAATTAGTTAGGGAAGTGGATTGGACTGAAGAATTTATGGATCTAAAGGCAGAGGAGGCCTGGAATTACTTCAAGTCAAAGTTGCAGTAACTATCAGAAGCCTGCATCCCAAGAAAGGGGAAAAAATTCATAGACAGGAGTTTTAGACCAAGCTGGATGAGCAAGCATCTCAGAGGGGTGATTAAAAAAAAGCAGAAAGCCTACAAGGAGTGGAAGATGGGAGGGATTAGCAAGCAAAGCTACCTTACTGAGATCAGAACATGTAGGGATAAAGTGAGAAAGGCCAAAAGCCATGTAGAGTTGAACCTTGCAAAGAGAATTAAAAAGCAATAAGAAGAGATTCTACAGCCATATAAGTAAGAAGAAAACAAAGAAAGAAGTGGGACCGCTTAACACTGAGGATGGAGTGGAGGTTAAGGATAATCTAGGCATGGTCCAATATCTAAATAAATACTTTGCCTCAGTCTTTAATGAGGAGCTTAGGGATAATGATAGGATGACAAATGGGAATGAGGATATGCAGATAGACATTACCACATCCGAGGTAGAAGCCAAACTCGAACAACTTAATGGGACTAAATCGGGGGGCCCGGATAATCTTCATCCAAGATTATTAAAGGAACCGGCACATGAAATTGCAAGCCGATTAGAAGAATTAGTGAATCTGTAAACTCAGGGGTTGTACTGTACAACTGGAGAATTGCTAACATAGTTCCTATTTTTAAGAAAGGTAAAAAAAGGGTCCATCCATCATCCCCCACAAGGCTGGCTGCAAGGGGAAGGGAGAGGTGCCACCCCAACCCTTCTGCCCTCCCAGCCCCCCGTAATTGCCCACCCACCCAAAGTCGGGGCCCACTCAAATATCCCATGCTGGCTATGTCACTGCTACCATCACAGAAAATGCTGACTTTGACAGACCCTTTGCAGCTAAATCCATGTGATGCATAATACTTTGTGAGAAAGACTTGATACATGATTGACCCCCAACTAGGGAACGCAGGAGGCAGCTTGTCAGATTAGTTGTATTCGCTTCTAAAAAAAAAAAAAGGTAAGAGTTGTCCTTCAGTTGCTGCTCAGATGTTTGAATTAAAGAGCTGGTTCCCACCTTGGATACCAGTGCACAAAGGTGTACAGATCTCCCACAGTCCCTGGGAAAGTGGGATCATTGGGTGGGGGGAAAGAAAGGGGTGTTCTCCCCTTACCCAGAGCCAGCCCCTCTGTGAGGTTTCCATAGGGTCTGAGGCTGGAAACAGGTTCAGCCAAAACTACTTCTGAAGACCTTCAGGGAAGGATTACAGCATTTCCTCCTTCATAATCATCATTCCCTTTTACGAGATTAAAGAACCAGGAGATAGTAAAGGAAGGACCTCAAAGCACAACTCCAGCAAGATTCTTACTGTCCAGAACCTATTGAAATCTGGGAAGACTGGACAGCAAGAAAAAAACACCTCGGATGCCATGGATTCCTATGGAAGTACCAAGAACTATGGCTTGGAGAGTAGGATCTTTAGCTTCTTCCACCCAGAGCAAGCAACCCAGGTCCTTCATCAGTAGAGAGCCACAGAGAATCTGAGCCAAAATTCATAGCTGAAATTAGGGTCCCATTTCCCTCTCATTGACTTCACTGGGGCCAGGATTTCAGGCAAATTTCTACATCCTGTAGGAGAAAGTTGAGTCCTTATTTAACCTAAGAAGAGCAAATATAGCCCAGCACTTTGGATTAACAAAATAAATTCACTGCAATTCCCCCAAACCACCATTGTTGTTGGTATGTTGTGCAGAGAAGAAAAAAAGGCATTCAATTTTAGAGTTAGTGAGACCATAATAAAAAAAAAAGTGAGATCCTGTCCCACATGCTGGAGGGAGGGGGTGCAATGACAGTTTCAAATCGGGGGGTGGGTGGTGGAGGGGCAGGAAGAGGAGTGATTGAAATAAATGCAAAGAAAGTTGCCTGACATCAGTTTTGCTTTCATGTAAAAAAAATACTGCCTGAAACAAGACTTGCAGAAGCAGATGATTGCTCGCTTTTTGGAAATACTTAGTCCTTCTGGAAGGTCACCAGAACGCAGCAAGACAGAAAGCTCCACACTAAGTTATTTATCTTTCTAGGTAGACAGTACAATATCAATATAAAGTGCTTGTTTTCTCATCTGTATCTTCCTTATTCTGAGCATCAATACGGTTGAAGAGAAGAGGGGGGATTATACTTTTGATCAAACTAAGTAAGTATAAATGACACTAGCATTTTAAAAAAGCATTAGAAATAAAGTGTTTCAGGCACTTTTACAAACACAGCTGAAGACCAGTGAAGATTCTCCCCCCCCCCCCCCCCGCCCCACACACACACACACCAAGAGATTTGACAGAAAATATTGATTTGCCTGAAGGTACAGAGGCTCATGACAATGCTTTGCCATTCTTTATTTCTCTAGCCATCAGTAGCACACTGTAATGAAAAACAATTAAGTAACTGATCAAAGAGTCTACAAGAGACCTCATCCTACCCAATATCTTTCTGACTTCAAAAGGCACAACGGAGCTGAGAAAAAGAAAGGATACAAATTGGGATGGGCTATGAACTTTCCATCTCCATGACCTCAGTCAAGGCATGACTTCACATCAGAGCTACAAAATTTGAAATAAGAGGTTTTTAACCAATTGCAATCTAGTTTCCTTTGATGTTGACTAAACTGAGAATATCTGGCACACTTTAAAAGAATAGGGATACCTGATCCTAATGGGTTACCAAATGAGAGATGGAAAACTGCCTTTTCTAGTATTAGCCAGATGATTGTCATCATAACCTCCGTTCATATACTGAGTGGTGATAACTGCAATTAGCAAATGAGAATTCACGGAAGGAGTCCAGAGCAGAGACTCAGTTTCATATGAGTCTCTAGATACCTGTTGTACCTTCATATGCTATGAGACAGCATTTATTAAACTGTGGAGTATGCTGGTGTAAAGGATGAAGAATTCTGAGAACCAACCAAAAGCAGGGAACCAGGAGACAGACACGCAGAATTCATGAGGTCAATTTTTTGAAGGAAGTGATCTGCAAGACCATAAAGGTTAAAGAAACTCTCCAGTAAGATATCCCACCTGGACCCCAATCCTCAGCAAGTGTTACTTAGTATATCCCCTTACCATTTATTTGTAACATGTAAGTATATCATATTCTGATGAAAGTAACACTTGTGCCAGGGAAACAAGTGTCCTGAACAGATAGTAAAGCAGGCTGAAAAACTAATGTCCATTTTAGAGAAGAAAAGCTAGAAATATATGCTAATGGACTGAACAAAAGCACAGATGACTCCATTGTTTCAGTAAGGTGCTAGACAACATGCAGTTGCTTGACATTGTATTCATCCAAACCTTTGGTCTATTTAATCTCACAAAGGTATATAGGGGGAGGAGCCACTCTTTAATTTGGCAAGGGAAGAGGGTGGAAGAAAGGAAACTTAGTCTCTCCTCTCTCCAATGGAGCAGTGCTGATTTACATAATCAGCGGAGAACCTCTTTCCCCCTCACACACATGCAGAGTGACCAGATGTCCCATTTTTAAAGGGACAGTCCCATATTTAAGCCCTTCTGCAGGTGTCCTGACTTTTTCTTTAAAAGTGGCAAATTGTCCTGTATTTTTTGTCTCCCCTCACCCTCAGTACTAGTGGGTCCTGCTGCTGGCCAGATCCCTGCTTGCCAGCAGCCCTGGGGAAGTGGGGGGATCCAGTGGCCAAAGATGCGGGTGGGTGTGCAAGGCTGGTGGCAGGGCGAAGATGCAGCATACAGGGCCAGCCGCTCCCCCTGGTGGTCCATCAGCGCAGCCCCCACTGACTGCCAGCTCCTGGCCAGCAGGGCCCTGCCCCCATCCCATTTCTGGCCGGCACTGGCTGCACGCTGCGAGCTGTGGTGGCTGGTGAGTGAGGGCAGGCACCAGGCAGCGACCAGTTACGTGTCGCCTCTGCTGCCCACCCATCAGCCCTTTATGTGCTCCCCCGCTCACTGTCCTCTCCCTATTTTGCCCCTTCATACCCCCACCCCCCGCCCTGCTGCTCCTCCATATCCCCACCAGTGTGGCATGTCCTTCTCCCAGTACTGTGCAACCAGCCCTGGTCGGAGCGCTGAGCTCACCAACAGCCTGGCCAGCAGGCTCTTCCCTTCCCCCACTGCCTCTGGCTGGGCTGGCACCCCGGGAAAGCCCAAGACCCTCCGGCCCTTGGTGCTGGCCAGGAGGAGCTGAACCCTGGATGTGCCAAAGCCCTGCACAGCGTTGGCACAGGGAAGCCTCTCCGCCCCTCAGCTAAGCTCTGGAGTGGCAGGGGGAGGGGAGGGAAGCGATTTCCAGCCTGTTCATACCCTGAACCTGCAGGGTCCACCTCAGCCACGGGGCAGGAGCTGAGCCCCCTCCTCACCTCTGTGTCCTGCCCCCAGGGAGTGCAGGACTGCTCCATCCCCTAGGCGCCCTCCACTGCTGAGCCACTTCTTTGGCCAGGTTTGCTGAAGCCCCAGCAGTCAGGTTCCCTGGGCCCTGATGCACAAACCATCCTTACAACTTAACCCCTTCCTGACCACGCTTTAGCCAGGGGACAGGAGGTGACTGGGTTATACTGGTGGCAAGCAGCAGCCTGGAGGTGTTAGCTGCCTTTCGACACTGTGCAGACTGGAAAGGACAAGCTGCTTCCAGCAGGATGGAGGAGGACAGGAGTGTGGAAGGACAAAAGATGAGCTCTGCAAAGACATGGGCCAGATCATCTCCCCCCCCCCCCTCCCCCGGGACTGAAAGTAGCTCCTGTCCCTCCCACACAGTGCCAAAAGACTGCTGGTGGCTACATTCTGGTGTGAACCCTGGAAGAAATCTGGGGGGTGGGGAGGGCATATGACTCTGTGTCTCCCCCCTCCCCTCCCCAGCCCATGTTGCCTCAGGAAGATTCAGTGTCAGGTACCAGGAGAGGCAGGTCCATGCCAGGATGCTCAGCCAGGCATGGAGGGCAGAGAGCACTGGGTAGGTCAGGTCGGTCGGTCTCCTCTGTGTGAGAGAGGCATACGGGAGTGTGTGTGTGTGTGTGTATGTGTGTCACCTCTTCCTGTGTGTGAGGGGTGGTTGTGAGGGGTGTCACCCCTCCCAGCGTGAACCCTAAAGCCTTAAAAATAAGAAGGTAAATAAAAAGAATCCAACCGATTGATTGCCATTGAACTCACTTGAATGTGAGTAATTTTACCAGATGTCCCATATTCAGCATAGGGAAATATGGTCACCCTGCACACATGTATCTTTGTCAGTAATGGGTTTGTAGTTGCCAGAGGTGAAAGTAAGCGGGTAAGCCCCGGTACGGCATACCGGCAAGAGCCGGTGCACCGTACTGGGGTGGATTGGCTTCCCCAGGCACAATTTAAAGGGCCTGCTGCTCCCAGCAGCGGCTGGAGCCCCCAGTCCTTTAAATTGCTGCCAGAGCCCCGCTGCCAGAGCCCTGGGATAGCGGCGGCGGGGCTGGGGCAGTGATTTAAAGGGCCCAGGGCGGTAGTGGCAGCCGAGCCCTGGGCCCTTTAAATCATCCCCGGAGCCCTGCCACCGTTTCCCCAGGGCTCCGGTAGGCTCCAGGGACGATTTAAAGGGCCCGGGGCGGTAGTGGTGGCCGGAGCCCTGGGGAAGTGGCAGCAGGGCTCCGGGGATGATTTAAACGGCCCTGGGCCCTTTAAACTGCTGCCAGAGTCCCCGGCTGCCGCTGTTACCCCAGGGAGGGGGAAGGAGGCACTTGTCGGTACAGGGTGGGCCGGGGCTGGCTCTGACCTCCCCTAGCCCCGCCCCTTCTGCCCGAGGCCCCGCCCCTTCTAGGGGCCAGAGCCAGCCCCAGCCCAGCCCTGTACCAGTAAGTCCCTAGACTTAGCAACTACCAGGGGTGAAAGTAAGATAGATAATTTGATCAGACAAGGACATAGGTTTAAGGCAGGAAACCTAGCATCATTCAGACCAGTAATACCACAGCTAATCTGATTACCCACTAACAAACAACAATGTACACTCCAAAGCCAGCACCTTGAAACTGGACTCAGTTTTATAATATAGCAATAAAGGGAAGGGCATCATTAATTTATTTTGCAATATCACCCCACTGACAGAAGAAAAACAGAACTCCGGCCAAAGCAGTCGACTTGATGCTGACTCCTAGGCCCATTGGCCTTTTATGCTGGGAAGGCCCATCCAACAGTAGGTTTTGTCACAGATTCTTGAGTGACTGTGGAATTTATGCTTTGTTGCTGCCACCATTGCCCGGGCTGCAGGTTTATAGAAATAAAGCAGTAAGCACTGTATGATCCTCTGGGGCAGAGGGGAAAAGTAAAATCAATACCTATTTCTGCAATACCAACATTTTTTTTTTTTGTGGAGAATCAGGTGCCCATAGGGCCACCGGGCACTGTCAACACTGCTGTTCAGCAGACAGCTCACATCTCAATAATAGGGTAGCAAGAACACAGAAGGGTGTTGGCAGAATGACATTCAATCCCTACTGTGCTGAACCTTCAGGCTTCCCTGCAACTTGCTAAGATTGCTTAATTGGTGGAAGCATTCTACAACCAGACAGCAAATCCTTAAAAAAACCAAACAAACAAAAACAAAAAAACACTTACCTACCTAGCTTCCCTAGTAAGCATTTATTTCTTTTTAGCTCACAGGGCAGCAGTCATAAGTGATTTTTTTATATCTGGAAAATGATGAGTTTACTCCCAATCTCGCTTACCCTACCAGTAACGCAGGTGATTTGTTCTCACACGCAGCTATAGCATGGCTGCTTTCAAGGATACCCTTTGGCATATAACAGCACCTTAGTTTTCCTCTGTCACATTTTGCCACAGGCTCCTCCTTTGTGCATCTGTAAGGAAACCAGCTTGACTGAAGCTATTTTCCTGGATTATACGTTGGATATACCAATCAATTGAATTTAATACCTGCTATTAGAGCCATATATCACAACAAATCCAGACCATTGTCAGATTCAAGCACTTGGGCAAAAAAAATCCACTGCAAGTTATTTGACAATGAAATAACATTTTCTTAATTATATATCATTACAGTGCCTTTCATCCTGAAAATATTTCCTAAAGACTTTACAAACACACCTTGCACTCAGTAAATTGCAGCCATCTCTAGTGTCCAATATGGGAGCAGTTTTTAAAATGTGCATCAGTACTACATAACATCTAGGAGAGGAAGTGAGGTGGAAAAAAGTGCTGGTGGAATCACATTGAATTCATGGTCTGATGTACTTATCTTCATGTCACATTTGTGAGTCAGGGAAATACTATTATCCCTATTTTGTGGATCTAAATAGGAAGCACAGAGATCCCAACTTCACATGTGAAGTTTGTGACAGAGGGAATTGAACCTGGGACTCCAACTCCTAGGCTACTGCTCTAGCCATTGGACCATGCAGTTTGTTGTTCTTGGGGGGGCTTTTCCTTTAGATTTGATCATAAGAACAGTCATACTGAGTCAGACCAAAGGTCCATCTAGCCCAGTATCCTGTCTTCTGACAGTAGCCAATGCCAGGTGCCCCAGAGGGAATGAACAGAACAGGTAATCATCAAGTGAACCATCCCCGGTCGCTCATTCCCAGCTTCTGGCAAACAGAGGCTAGGGACACCATCCCTGCCCATCCTGGCTAATAGCCACTGAGGGACCTAACCTCCATGAATTTATATAGTTTTTTGGAACCCTGTTATAGTCTTGGCCTTCACAACATCCTCTGGTAAAGAGTTCCACAGGTTGACGGTGCATTGTTTAAAGAAATACTTCCTTTTGTTTGTTTTAAACCTGCTGCATATTAATTTCATTTAGTGACCCCTAGTTCTTGTGTTATAAGGAGTGAATAACACTTCCTTATTTACTGTCTCCACACCTGTCATGATTTTATAGATTTCTATCATATCTCCCTAGTCATCTCTTTTCCAAGCTGAAAAGTCCCAGTCTTATGAATCTCTGCTCATATGGCAGCCATTCTATACTCCTAATCATTTTTGTTGCCATTTTTTGTACCTTTTCCAATTCCAATATATCTTTTTTGAGATGGGGCAACTACATCTGAATGCAGTATTCAAGCATTCATGGATCCTCCCTGTGTCACTATCATCAGTAGTATGGCTGTAAGCATTCTGTTTTATTTCATTTTCTTTTAAATAAAACTAGGGTTATTCAAAAACTTCAGTCTAACTCAAAAATTTTCAAGAAAAATTAGAATGCCAATGAGTGTCACACAGTGCAGCCCCTGACATTTGGAAGTCTCAAGGAATGAAGCCATTGCAGAAACAGTCCATCCAGCGCAGTAGGATATTTCAAAAGGAAAATCCAGCACTTCCTATTCAGACAGCAGTTTTGCTGGATTTGGTGCTGCTGTTGAAATAATTAGGAGAAGTTTTTTCTCACTACCTCTGATCTTGTCAGAGCTCATTCATAACATAGGCAGGGTAGGGCCTCATCAGTAACAGTTAAAATAAAGTGAACTTTGAGAACTAGTGGTGTCGATTCAATAATCGGCATTTTCCCTCAAAAATCCCAACCCCAGCCATGCATTTAATATCAGATATGTAGCATTAACCATGAAAGTATTTCCATTGACTCTGTGAGAGCTTAAAGTTAGAGAGACAAGGTGGGTGAGGTAATAACTTTTATTGGACCAACTTCTATTGGCAAGGGACGAGCTTTCAAGCTCTACTTCAGGTCTGGGAAAGGAACCAACTGTCAGAGCTAACTACAAGTTTGAACGCATGTTTAGCACGGAGTAGTTAGGGGTTACCGATGTTGAGATCTCGGGGGTGGTATGGATGTTTTGTTTCTTGCATTTGCTCAAAAAATAGACGTTGCTGTTAAATTTTGCCTCTTTTTTCCTTCAATATGCTGGAACTGACACAGCTCCAACAGTATCTTCCAGGGTTGAATGCAGTGAATTTCACCATCTGAAATGGAAGCTCCACAACACGAAGAAAAGAGAAGTAAAAGTTAATAGTGGCATCTACTTCCTGAGCAAATGTAAGAAATAAGACATCCCCAGAGGTCTCACCAATCTCTAACCTTATGATCATTACACAACACTAACTACTTATTCTAAACTGTTTAATCGTGCGTTTAGCTGTGACACTTAGCACTTCTCATTTTGTACACCTAAAATTCTCCATATATGACCTCTGTCCCCATCCTCAGAAAGGAAATCTACACAACACCTTTGAAAGTCAAGCCCAGGAGCTTAAATGTATAACTTTACTTGGCACTAAAAGTCATAGACCTAAAGCCATAAATCCACTGTCTTTACAGTTCATAACCCTACACACACCCCAACCTCCTCCCCCCATTTTTGTCCTTGACTTCAGAGATTAACTGTCCACTTCACCTTTAATGGTCTCTTACAATGCATTAACTGCTTATGCTAAACAGTGTGTTCCATCTTTTATTTAGCTGTGGTACTGAGTACCTTTCCCAGACCTAAGAGCTCTGCATAGCTCAAAAGCTTGTCTCTCTCACCAACAGAAGTTGATCCAATAAGAGATATTACCTCGCCCATCTTTCTATGTAAAATTCTGTCAGTCATTGCAATTGGAGAATATGTTTACTACTTAAAAATATATTGTATCATGGCTGGTGCAGAATGCCTGCCATTTTCTACCCAAGAAATGGCTGCATTTCAGTGGTGGCCGAATGAGCTTTGTATACTGTCCTCATACAACCTTCTGGATGAAAGATATTTTATAAATATAAAGGCAAAATTAATTATATGCTTGTGCCATTTCACTGTAGTGAAACAGGACATTTCTAGAGGATGAATACCTATCCATTAGCCAGTTTTCAGATTTATCAGCTGCATGAAATCATTCATACTAGGTTCAGATTTACAACTTTTAGTCACCTTGAGTAGCACCACTTCTAATCAGTGAGATATTATTGATCCTCTCAATGGCTTAAATTCTTCCTCCATTAGTCAATGACATTAATCCCATTGAAATCAATTGAGTTGCTTAAAGTGCTATTTAAGGTGAAGAGAGGCAGAAACTGGTGCTTGGAATTGATAGCAAATCATTTAGCAGCTGCTATAGCAAAGCAAACAATTCTGCCAATGGATCAACTCACAAAAAACTTAATACCATCCTACAAAAAGTAAAGCGTGACCATTTCATTGTACAGTAGCATGGACGAGGACCCCCCTTTAATACTTAGAAAAAAGTGTGTTGGGATTTATAGACTGAATGGAACAAATCCTGAAAGCTCTGCCTCAACTTCTGGCAAGCCAAAAATCCCCAGGAAATGCTTAATTCTTTTGTCATTTGGAGGTTTTCTTCCTTTAAATAAAATGGTACTAATACAGGACCTGATCCTATGTAAATAAAATGAGACTGTGGTACTTTACTTCAGCAGGAGTAGTTTTGGGCTCATAGAGAACGTCAACGATTCTTGATACCAAGTGTCAAGGAAAGACTAAACATTGTGTTTATGTATATATTTAAACATTGTGAGGAAAAGAACAATCCACGTGAGTCAAAAATATAAAGGGAAGGGTAAACTCCTTTAAAATCCCTCCTAGCCAGAGGAAAAACAGTTTCACCTGTAAAGGGTTAAGAAGCTAGGATAACTGCACTGGCACCTGACCACAATGACCAATGAGGAGACAAGATACTTTCAAAGCTGGAGGTGGGGAGAAACAAAGGGTCTGGGTCTGTCTGTGTGATGCTTTTGCCGGGGACAGAACAGGAATGGAGTCTTAGAACTTAGTAAGTAATCTAGCTAGATACGCGTTAGATTCTGTTTTCTTTAAATGACTGAGAAAATAAGTTGTGCTGAATGGAATGTAGATTCCTGTTTTTGTGTCTTTTTGTAACTTAAGGTTTTGCCTAGAGGGATTCTCTATGTTTTGAATCTAATTACCCTGTAAGGTATTTACCATCCTGATTTTACAGAGGTGATTCTTTTTTACTTTTTCTTCTATTAAAATTCTTCTTTTAAGAAACTGAATGCTTTTTTCATTGTTCTTAAGATCCAAGGGTTTGGGTCTGTGGTCACCTATGCAAATTGGTGAGGATTTTTACCAAACCTTCCCCAGAAAAAAAGGGGTAAGATTTGGGAGGACTTTGGGGGGAAAGACGTTTCCAGACGAACTCTTTCCTAATAATAATAATACCGGTGTTAGACGTTTGGTGGTGGCAGCGAAAGTCCAAGGGCAAAGGGTAAAATAGTTTGTACCTTGGGGAAGTTTTAATGTAAGCTGGTAAAAGTAAGCTTAGGAGGTTTTCATGCAGGTCCCCACATCTGTACCCTAGAGTTCAGAGTGGGGAAGGAACCTTGACAACATGTAAGAAGAGATTTTTGCAGGTGTTATACATTCTGGTGTGATGGTTTTAAAGCTATTTAAAACTGTGTTCATGTCCCAGAAATGAATGTGCGTTGAAAATGAACTTCAAATTGTGTGAATGTGTACTAAAACCAAACATCATTCACATGTATGTATACTCGGCAAGTCAGGCCACAGAACCAATACTATCTGACTTTTTTGACCAATGGTAACTACCCAGCACAGCTTGTACAATGAATAAGAAATACTTAGAGAAATGTTTGTGATCAGTCTATAGATTTAAACCACATGAAAAAAAAATTTTTACAATTCCATTGAATTTTCATTAGGATTTAATCTGCTCACAGATATTCCATGAGCAAGAGTCTTAAATACATCAGATAAGTTATTCATTGTGAAAGACCCTCAGCACTAAAATATGGCCCTTGTGACTGCTGCCAACATAGCTTTCATAATTCCAAAAATTGTTTTAAATTGATGTTTTATTAAACTGCTGGAATTGGCTTAAAGCCAATTTATTTTCTCCCCTGGCCTAGGTAAAATATTAGGAATATGGGGCAGCTGGAATTCTCAGGAAGAGAGCATTGAAATATTTTTAAAAATCACCATACACAAAAAATCAAAGATATAAGAAACATATGTAGTTTTCAAACCAGAGATGACCCATACCTGCTGGGGAGGGGGACAGAGTGATGGCAGCAGCTGCAGCAAATGTTGTTTCAGATGCACGTGACCCCCCCACACACATCACCTCTGTTTAAAACCATTATAAACACAAAAATATGAATATTGGATCTACAAACTTTGGCAGGAACTCTTCAGTTGCAGCATTTAACCTTGTTTGATTACCTTAAAAAGAGAGTGTTCATGTTTCTCATACACTTCTCATACACTTCAGAAAATTTAGAAGCATTTATTCAGTAATTGTGAAAACTCCAAACACGATCCACTGCTTACAAGAAAATATAGTATTGCAAGTCATGATTTGCTCTTCTAGACACCTGCTCATGAGGTTATTTAAGGGTTATAAATGAAGTGCATAGAATAGCCATGCAACTAGACTATCAATTTGCTTCCTTTGCATACACCCTCTCAAATGCTCTCCCTTCCACTACTGGAGACGAGCTTTGGCAGGGCAGGACTAATAAACCTGACTGATTCTCTCTCTATTTGCCATATGAAAAAGTGTGTGCGCGCACATATCTGTTTCTTTATCCCTCATTAGATCACCCAGCTATCAAAGCTGGGCAATTTTGTGTTATTATAGACAACGGATCTTGCAAGAAGGATGCCATCAAAAACAATGGAAGATGAAAACAGTCTTCTTAGAAGTGGCACTGCATGGGCTATTTTATAGGGCTGTAAATGGAAGAAAAAAGGGCTTTTGACTATGAGTATGATTCACATTCCAACTTTACTTAAATGTTTCAATCTCTTCCTTCCTTTCTCCTTTCACTAATGCTTTTCTTCTGTCCCAGGTTTTTATTACCTCACCCTCTCCTCTCACTGTTTTACCTGTTTTCTGCCTTCCCTCTCTTTTAAATTATAAAAAAAAAAAAATCTGAGGAAGAGACTTTACACCAAAGCTGCCAGAATGCTTTCAGCTGTGTTAAAATAAGTACTTCTTCCAGATGTGCAAGTTCAGCACAGTATGGGACACAACAGCTTGGGTGGAAGAGACAGTACCATTACTGTTTTCAATGCTTCCTAAGCAGGCAATATCAGCAGAGAGGCAAAGGCCTAGAGACTGAACTACTTATGAAACAAGGTCTCTTGCTGTCTACAGGTACGTTGGGAGGGCACAGAATGAGGAAGCCTGAACCGCTCTTGCCTGCATTGGACCTATGCAGGCTCTTCTATGATTAGAAGAGTTTATTCCTGTGGAAAGAAGTGGGTACTTTTCAAAAGAGACTCCCATTGAAAATAAGTTCAATTTCACCATGACCTGCTATCTGAGTCTAGTACTATTCAATTTTCATTAATTACTTGAATAATGGCGTGGCATGTATGCTTATAAAAAACGTATGTATGACAACGAGCTGGGAGGGGTCTCTAGCACTTGGGAGAATTGGTCTGAAGTCAACAAGATGAAATTCAAAAGAGACAAACACAAAATATCACACTTAGGAAACGGGGCGGGGGGGAATCAAATGCACAACTACAAAATGGGGAATAAGGTAATAGATTCAAAGTGGCCTCTTCTGATTTTGGATTACCTAGTGTAACAGGACACAGAGCTCCTCGCCCCCCCCTCCAAAAAAAACCAAACAACAACAACAACAAAAACACCAAACAATCTCCTAGATCATTTTCTGGAAAAAGCATCCTATTTTGATTTTAAAATGGTCAGTGATGGAGAAACCACCACAGCCCCCTGGTAAATTGTTCCTGTAACAATTGGCTAGCTGGTAGTACTGCTAAAATATATATATATATATATATATATATATATATATATATATATATATATATATATATAAGGGTTATAGTGGCTCACAAGTTGAATACTAGCCAATGTGATGCGGTTGCAAAAAAAAAAAAAAAACCCACAAACCACACACACAACTACACAATATTCTGGGATGTAGACAAGGTTGTTGAGAGAGGAATGTCTCCATGCTGATTCTGTGAGTGAACAGTCTGTGTCTCAGGTTCAGAGGGAAGACTGGGTAGCTGAGTCTGCAGAGCAGAACAGCTGGGCAGTTAATCTCTTGAGAATGCAGGGGATGGTAGGTATACTCTCGTCTCCAGACACTTTGGATATGACTTGTAGTCTCTCAGTGAATTTAACGTCTAATTCCATGTGGAAGCAGAGGTTGGTAAGGGAAGGACAACAGAACTTTGAGGCTAGCTTGTTAGTGAAAATGAATGGTATCTCTTTAAGACAGAGTCCAGCCTTGGAATTGGTAGCAGTTAAGGATCTGAAAATGGACTGATTTCTCTATGATCCTAAGACCCAGGGGTTTGGGTCTGTGTTCACTTTGTAACCACTTGGTTAGGATATTATTTTCAAGCCTCCCCAGGAAAGGGGGTGTAAGGCTTGGGGGAATAGGAACTCCAAGTGGTCCTTTCCCTGATTCTTTGTTAAATCACTTGGTGATGGCAGTGTACCCCCCAAGGGCAAAAAGTTTGTGCCTTGGGGAAGTTTTACCCTAAGCTGGTAGAAATAAGTTAGGGGGTCTTTCCTGTGGGTCCCCACATCTGTACCCTAGAGTTCAGAGTGGGGAGGGAACCCTGACATGGTCCAATGAAGTGAGCTGTAGCTCACGAAAGCTTATGCTCAAATAAATTTGTTAGTCTTGAAGGTGCCACAAGTACTCCTTTTCACTTTGTGGATACAGACTAATAATGGCTGCTACTCTGAAACCTGTCATTAATGAGAGAGTGTCCTATGTAACACAAGAGATAGTTGTCCTGCTCTTCTCAGTAGACTCAGATGGAGTAATGTATCCAATTCTGGACATCACTTTAGAAGAGAGAGAGAGATGGATGGATGGATAAAATGGAACCCAAAGGAGAGAAACAAAAATGATTAAAGGTTTAGAAAACCTGACCTATGAGGCCAAGTTAAAAACTGGGCATGTTTATTCGTGAGAAAAAGAAGACGGAGGAGACCTAACATATTTGAAGATTGTTATGAAGATGACAAAACAACAACAATTGGTCACCATGTTCACCAAAGATAGGACAAGACATAATGGCCTTAATCTGCAGTAAGGGAGATTTAGGTGAGATATTAGGGAAAACATTCAAATATATTAAGTGCTGTTATAAAAGAGGATAGAACCATGTGATACTATGTCTGTTTTCAATTTACTCAATTTTTTCACTTTTGCATCAACTTCAAGGGATGAAGATAGTTTTTTCCCCCGCAAGGAAAGAGGGAGTTAAATTAATTCCCTCCGTTTTAAAAATTGGATAATTTCCTTCCCATCTGAATGTTGACTTAACAGTAATGAAAATATAGTTAAGATTTTCACAGAGCACAGATTTAGATTTTCACAGAGCACAGATGGTCACTTCTCTGACTACAGACACTTTAAATCTCAGGGCATCCATTGCTAATATTCTTGAGTTGGCTGAGGTTTTCCAAAATTTAATTCTCTGAATAAATTTTTAATCAGAAATTCAAATTTTCATTTGAGTGAGTGAGTATTTTTCAAGGAGCTCTAAAAAATCTCACCTGCTTCAAGTTTTTTCTCTTTACTAAAAGCATGACTGCAGACAAATAACCCTACTGGGTCTAAACCTAAGGCTGACCAAAAGAATATGTATAGACAGGGCTGGCTCCAGGCACCAGCCAAGGCAGTAGGTGCCTGGGGCAGCCAATAGAAAGGGGTGGCACTCTTCCCATGATTGGGGCAGCAATTCGGCGGCAGGCCCTGCTTTTTTTTTTTTTCTTTTTTCCCAACGCTTGGGGTGGCAAAAAAGCTGCAGCCGGCCCTGTGCACAGATACTTTAGGATACTGTACTTTGGGTTTTTAAATGAATACCTTACCTTAGTTTAATTTAAATATCTACTAAAATAGCTAAGACTCATTTACAGCATTCCAAGACAGACTAACTGCTTTTTAAAAAAGTAACTGGGCTGACAACTTCTCCATCAAGTCTCAGTCCTTTGGTAATTTGAAACAGCTAAGGTAATACCCTTTACAAAGAATATGAGAGCTTGTCAGATTCAGCTAAGGCTATAATCAAGCATTTTTTTTCCAAGATGTTAAATGCTTTTCCTGAGAGGAGCTGTCATCTCTAAAATGTCCAAACAATTGTAATTTGTTCTTTTGTCCAGCAATGCTGTATTGGCAAGGCAATTGCTCCTGGGAAAGCCAAGCATATAGATTGGGGGCAAGTCTCTCTGGTTGTAGTTTACAGGAGGGCTGACAGAAAAGTTGATCTCAAAGCTCTCTCCTTTAACACTTGCCTTTGAAAAGACTATTTGAATTTCCTAACTGGTGCAGAATAGCAGCCATGAAAGAGGCAATTATCATCCTACGATTTATCAGGCCAGATCTTTCCAGTAGAGAAAAGTAAAGTATTAATGCCATTGTACAAGGCACTGGAAAGACATTTTCTGGAATACTGTGTACAAAGCTCATTACCCATGTTTAAGAAAGATGAATTCAGACTGGTGCAAGGGCATAGAAGGGCTACTAAGATAATCAGGGGAACGGAGGACCTATTTTACAAGAGGACACTTAAGGCCAATATGACTGTTCTCTATAAATACATTGGAGCGGGCTAAGCACCAGGGTGTAAGAAAAGCTGTTTAAAACAATATTGACACAAGAATGAATGAGTATAAACTGGCTAGAAAGAAGTAGTAGCAGTTTTCTAGCCATCAGAGGAGGGAGGTTCTACAACAGCCTTCCAACATGAGTAGTGGGGGCAAACAACCTAGCAAGTTTTAAGATGGAGCTTCATAAATTTATGAGAGGGATTCTATGGCGTGGTTGTTTGTGATTATAGAGGACTGGACTCATGGACCCAGGAGGACCAAGCCTACGTTCTACAGAAGGTAAATTGTGATAAAAGGTGAGAAACACATGAGTACTGGTTAAGACTGATCTTAGTTCCTGGCTCGAGTCACATGTAGAAAAAAAGTTATATCCCTGTCACTATCCACTTACCCCTGTGGCTAAGCTCTCTCTAAGACTAGACAGACTGTCACTTTCTACATTGGTTTATGAGCAACATTTCCACTCTGCTATTTTCCCCATGTACAAAGACATCTTGCTTATCTCTCACATTGTCAGTGCTTCTTCCTGTAAGGAGATACATTGTGCTCCAGCTTTCCTTGGAATTGCAATTGTGTTGCTTTTTGACTTCCATGCTAAATATCATTTAATATAAACTTTCTAAGAAGTAAATTGAATTGGGAAAAGTTTCCCTTGCAATTTATTCACCCAGTTCTTCAAATAGGTTGTTCTTGAAAACTTGATGAAAAAACACTATTTTAAGAGGCCTCATTTCATACTTAACTTATTTCATGCACTTGCATAGAGATTTTCTAGCTATAGCATTTCCTTATGAACATGGATTTTATAGAGAATGTATTATTGAAAACCAAGCTATGCATGGGGCAAAAACCTATTAATACACAAACATTTACTTCATCTGTGCCTATTCACTAGCTTGTGAGGCTGTTACCTCTAGAGTAAGTACAAGTTATAACCCTTATTTCTGATTTACTTTTGTTTTCATTTAGTTGAAAAAACCTTAAGTATAGGTTTCTTTAACATGATATTGAACGTGATATATTGAAAATGGTGTTACTTTTAAAGCGAGGGCTTCTATTTTAAGGGGTTTTCTAGTCCTGCTTGCAGCCTGGTGGGCTCTGTAGGAAAGCATGCAATCTAGGTCTCATGCAGTCAGTCTGCAAAAAGTCAGCCTAGAGCTGATCAAGGTTGGTTGAGTTTTGCATCTCGGCCTTAAGGAGTAAACTGCTTAGTGTCTGTTTGATTCTTGTACAAAGGTTCCATAGTCTAAGTAAAACAGTGTTACATTGCAATCTTCCTTAATGAGTTTTTCAGGTTTTTATATAAAAACTTTTGAGTGTATTCTGTTATGCTCTCGGCATACAAGCTATTCTCAGAGAGAAAGCCACTGCTCGATGCTACATTCAAATCAGTTCAACCTTGAAAAAAAAGACTAAAGTCTAAGAGGAGTGGCAGGTACAGAAGATCACCCCTTTCCATAGGTAATTTCACTTAGGCTATGTCTACACTAGAGAGTTTACAGCAGCCTCACTGTAAGATCGCTCGTGTAGCCGCTCTATGCCATGGGAGTAAGCTCTCCCATTGACATAAACCAGCCCCCAAATGAGCGGTGATAGCTACGTTGGTGGGAGAACCTCTTCTGACGACAGTGCTGTGCACACTACCACTTGTGCCATCATAATTTAAAAAAAAATTGAGGAGTACTTATGGCACCTTAGAGACTAACAAATTTATTTGGGCATAAGCTTTCGCGGGCTAAAGCCCACTTTATCAGATGCATGCAGTGGAAAATACAGTAGGAAGATATAAATACACACACACACACACACACACAAAGAGAACATGAAAAAATGGATGTTGCCATACCAGCTCTAATGAGACCAATTAATTAAGGTGGGCTATTATGAGCAGGAGAAAAAAAACTTTTGTAGTGATAATCAGGATGGCCCATTTCAAACAGTTGACAAGAAGGTGTGAGTAACAGTAGGGGGGAAATCAGCATGGGGAAATGGGTCATTACAAAGGCCATGTCTACACTTAAGTCAGAGGACATGTATTTAATTTAGATTTAGTCTGGTAACCACACACTTGTTACCAGATACTGTTTTTTTCTTTCTTTATATATTCACAACAAACAATGAGGTTAGAGTGGCTGTCTTTTTTAGATGAACCCAGGTTAAGCCAATTTATCTTTAAAAAAAGAAGTGACAAGATGTACTAATGCCATTTCCACAGACCACACACTTACCACAAAAATCAATTGTGATATCATTTCTATTTCCACCTACAAGAGCAGGTGACTTTAAAAAAGTGCATGGAGTATCAACTCCTGCCAAGAAAGTTTGAAGCAGAAATGGTCCTTTGGTTCACATTTACTATTGGTCTAATTACTCATTAGCAGGTTGTATTTGTACAGTGAAACATGCCACAGTAATAAATGACTTAAGGTTGTAAGCTGCGCGTTTGGTTTGTCCTTATGTTACCCAATGATTGTATATTTTAATCCCCTGCCCACTTTAAATTTCTCATAAATGCCATACAACAATTTGATACGACACATGCTTTGTAAATCCAATGGATCATTTGCCATGTGTAAGAAGCCTCTCTGGTATTAGGCTGCAGTGTACTGGTTAATAAACTGAATAAATCAAGCATCCCCTGGTAGACTGCTGAACTGTGAAGTCCCTGGGTTTTCTACTGAGATAGTACTGGGTCATTAAGAGTATAAACTCTCCATATGGGGGGGAGGGACAACACACAATTGCAAACATTGCTTTTTTTTATTTAAAAAAAAACAAAACACCTCTGCTATAGAAAGTATAAATTACCTAGCTAATTACCTAATACAATTTGCAGTCAGGAAAAGAGCTATTTAAAATAAACCTGCATCACAATGAAATGAAAGTGACTGAAAGATGTTGACTTCAAGTGACACTCATCTAACCTTGTTAAAGACAGAAAAAGAGAGTAATACGCTATACATTTTTCAAAAACTCATTGCCTAAAGGAATCAGTAACCATTTTATTTGAAAAAAAAGTATTGTGGCACCCTTAATTCCAACAGATGCTAAATTAACCTTTTTCTGCATTAGGCAAGGATAATAATCAGTCTTGGTGCTACTTGCACAATATCTAGAGTCTAAACAGCAAGTAACTTTGAAAGGTGTTTGACTTGCCTGATTTTTGTCTGTCCATATTCACCAGTTTGGTTTGTGGATTAGGAGGAGGGATACAATAATTCTTGAATGATTCTTTAGGCACTGCTCATGTTCCTTATGCTAAAGACATTAGTGAAGTCAAACAATTTTGAACTAAGCCAAAAATGTTCATGTAAATTAAATTAGTGTGGCTTAGCCAAGGTTCAGCATGACCTGTGAAACTGAGTTTTCAAAATGCAATTTGACTTCTAGCAGCAGCTCCTTCAAAGACCTCACTCCTATTTTGTTAAGAAGCATTTTCCTCCAGATGTTCTCACCAGCTGGTCAGCCACAGAAAAGGATAACCCTGAAAACTGTTCTGCTCTCACATCAATATAAATTAGAACAACTTCAGTGTGGCTTGACTGGAGTCACTGTTTCAAGGCCCTGATTCTGACCCCCTTCAAATCAACAGGAGTTTTACAATGGATTTCAATGGGAGCAGGATTGGGTTCTGAAAGAGTTCAGAATTGTGCCTCAGAATTCTACCTCTACTCTTTAGTACATATAGCAAAATTCAAAGGGGGACAAAATTCAGAATTCAAAAGGGGACAAAAACCATGTGGCAAGAGACTTTACTGCTTTCTCAGTGTATAGCAATACAGTGAAAGACTTAGACACCATGCATTTTAGTATAACCTAACAGAAAACACATGGAAATTTAAACTGATCTTCCTTGCCTTTAAAATGGGTTTTTAATTTCTTTAATTAAAAAAACACACACACACAAAAACAACAAACAAACGAAAAAACCCACAATATTAATTCTTTACAATTTGATTGAGTGAATCCATGTAAAAAAGTGAGTAGTCTCACTGAAGTGAGTGTGCTACCCACTTGAGCCAAAGTGTTTCCAGTACTAGGCTGTTAAGCATTTAGGCTGTGATCCAGCCAAGCTTATACGCATAATGTTAACCATGAGTAGACTCAAAACTACTGGAATTACTCACATTTTAAATTGCACATGTTTAAGTGCTTTGCTAGATCAGGGCCTTACTCTACTCAATACAGCCATAGAGAACACAGAATTTCCTGAATTTCTGCCAGAAATTCAGATTTTTTTTTCGAGTTCATTCCAATTGAAACAAACAGCCAAAATTTTCCACAGTTCCATTTTTGTTTTGATCATATCTAATCTTTTTATTTTGACTTTAATATATTAAATGTATATTTATTATAGTTAATAGAATATAAAAATAAGAGTTTAAACAAAATAAATCAACATGAAGTCAAAACAGGCCATTTCAACTTCCCCCCAGAAAGTTTCATTGAAATTGCCATGTTCCTGTGCAGTGTTTTGATTTTGACAAAACTACTGTCAAAAAACATTTACCAGCTATAATAGAACATAACATGAAAAAAATAACCAGATATCCACTCATCTTAAAGAAATTTTAGAGGATTATGCACAGGTCAAATATTTTGCCTAAAATGACCATTTTTTCTCCAAATAAGTGTAGAGGAGGGCTTGATAACATCAAGTAATTTTCAAAAACAATGTTTCCACAAATGGTATCACACAATCAGGTGAAGTTGTTTTATTATTCAGTCATTATCTATATCTGGTTATAGTCCAGGTTCCAGGAATATTGTAAACCTATGGTGGTCTGCAGCAGAGATGGGGCATTTTCTCACTCTCCACATACAATACGTTTCTACTATGCCTTTGACTAGTTTACTTAGAATTGTAGCAATTCTCCAGTACTGATTATCCAAGAATTTTAGACTAGCACGGGGATCCTAGAGAAGTGAGGGAAGGCTCAATTTGTGGGACAGTGGTTCTAAACTATTTTATTTTAATAGCCCTGCATGCATCTGTGTCATCTGCCATGCTGCCCCCGAGCACATCCACAAAACCCCTCTCTCCATATTCAAGTCCCTCCTGAAGATTAGCCTCTGTCATGAAGGCTACTAAAGGAAACTTACTGATGGTCATAACAAGTTTAAGTAGTAATTTAGGTAGAATTCACTTGTTTTCTTTTAGTTGAACCTATTACTCCATTACCGCCCCCCCACTTAGTCTGTATTTGTCTTTAGACTACAAGCTCCTTATTGCAGTGATTGTGCTTTCTTCTTTGGTTGGAAAGCATTTAGCACATTGTTAGCACTGCCAGAAATAAACAGTAGAGCAGCAGCAGCATGTGCTTTTAGCGTCAGGTGGACATATTGAGGCTAAAATGAAATAAAGAAATAATCCTCAGTTTAGTCATTCTAATGCTCAAGAAATGTATTTGAGGACAGGGTCCAAGTTGTTACTCCTGGGGAAATTCTGCACCACTGCACAATGCAGAATTTGTGCAGAAATTAATGTTCTGCACAGAATTTTCTTCCTGCTTCCCCACAGAAGTGGGCTGCAGATCTGCTGGTCACCAGTAGTGGCTGCTGGACCGAGCAGAGCCCAGCCCGCAAATAGAAGACACTGCCATGGGGAGGGAAACGGAGCTGGAGGGTTCCAGGCAGCTTCAGTTCCTGGCACACCCTGAAGAAAGGAGGCAGCATGCAGGAAATGCCACACATGCCTGGGACCCAGCATCACGATGTTTCTCCCTCTGGATCCCTGGGCTCTGGGGGAGCACTGGGTGCATGCATGCAAGTGTCTGAGCGGGGGGACACCCTGAAGCTGGGCTCGGGGCGGAGGTTGGGGTAGAGAAACAGGAACTGGGTTATTGAGGGGTTTCTTTAACTCTCTACTCCTGGGGAGGAATTATTTTTGTGCCTGCATTGCTACAGACACAGTTGCTGACAGGCATTTTGAAATAAAATTACCAAATTAAATTAATTGAAGCTTGTGTGATTATATAGTGTTATTTTGGCAAATAAAATATGCAGAATTTTAAAATATTGTGTGCAGAATTTTTAGGTGCAGAATTCCCCCAGGTGTAGAGTTGTGGAGCATACCACTATTTTCAGTTGTTTGTTCTCTTATAGCTTCCAAGAACCAAAACATTTTTATTTTGATAATTTGTAACAGTAAGTAAGTAAATGCACATCTAAAATTTCCTCCTGCACTGATACTGGGTATGTTGAGCATTAACCCAATGCTCAGGGGTTTGTTTTTGTTTTTTTAATAGCAGAATAAATTGAAAATAAGTGTGTATAATTTTCATTATATAACCTTAGCTTGACTATTAGTTTCTAATAAAGAACTGAAGTCTGTCAATATTGACTAAGCCAAATGTCCCATATTTAATTCTTTGACACCATGTAATTTGCTATGTGAATGATATATTATGCAATGATTGGCAGCTAAATCTATCAATTGTGATAGCCTACACGAATCTTCCAATATCCAGATTTTCCTACTGATTTAAAACGTAACAGATTTAAAAAGAAAAGGAGTACTTGTGGCACCTTAGAGACTAACCAGTTTATTTGAGCATGAGCTTTCGTGAGCTACAGCTCACTTCATCGGATGCATAGCATATCGTGGAAACTGCAGAAGTCTGCAGTTTCCACGATATGCTATGCATCCGATGAAGTGAGCTGTAGCTCACGAAAGCTCATGCTCAAATAAACTGGTTAGTCTCTAAGGTGCCACAAGTACTCCTTTTCTTTTTACGAATACAGACTAACACGGCTGTTACTCTGAAACCTGTAACAGATTTAGTCGTTCAAGACAGAGTTTAGAATTAATTGCCATTAAATGTGTACATCATACTTGCTCTTCCAGATTTCTGTTTCCTCGTTTTGTGGTTCCAGAAAAGAAAAAAAGCCATACACTCTCTCACGGAACATACTGCCTTTTCAGCACATTTCCTGCTACAAACAGAGTGTGGAATGATGCCTGACTCCATACTACACTATCCATCCTTTACCATTCTCTCCTGCACCTCCCCGTTCTTGGAACCCTAGACCTTAAGGAAGGGGAGCAGTGGTATGAAGATCCTTATGCACACAAGCATAGGGAGAATTCTTCATCTCCTGGCTTCCGTAATCCAAGTTGTTTGTTTGTTTGTCTCATATATATATATATATAAAAATAACAAACTGGCCACCCACTGACCCTTATTCATTCAGTTTTCCTTCAGACTTTTCCCCAGGAGACTCTCATTAAAGACAATGATAATCTGCCTGAATAGATTCAAGTTTTTATTCAGTAAGGACCAGAATTTGGTGCACACATCTTGTGACCCTGTTTCAGCAATGAAGCACATGCTGAATCTGAGCCTGTGAGTAGTCCCACTCAAGTAAATGGGACTCCTCACAGGCTTATGTACCTTGCTGAAATCAGTTCAAGTATAACCTTGGTCTCAAATATATTATGGCCCCCTAATTAAATCATCAAAAGACTGGTAAACAAACCATAAATGAAATTCCCAGCTTCTGCCAAATATTGTAGATCAAATACTTGATGAAAATGAATCAAACATTAACTGGCCAAATAAAATTCTTCAGATCTCCCTTCATTATACATGAAATGCTAAACTGTTTGAACCTCCAAATCAGTACAGTGTAGATATTTAAATACCTGAAGTCAAAATAAACTCATGAGGTTTATATTAAAAGAAAAAAAGCGCACTCTAGCAACACACCAGTTTAGGCTTAGTTTTTCATTGACTCTTCCAATGTTTTAATTAAATCATCTCCTCTCTTCTCTAGAGATTCTAATACATTTCCTGGATAAAGCCTGAAACTTTAGATCCAGAGTTGAAGTTCATACAAATTTTTCCACTCCCCTATAAGCAGGGAAGTTGTCCATTTGGGGAGAGAAAGGAAAAGAAGCCATGAAACTATTCAAACCTTTGGCCCATCACATTAATAGAATTTTCAGTATTTTGGTTCTACTGTAACTTCATTTTGAAATATAGTTATGAATTCTAACTGAACAGAGATTATATTACAGACAAATCCATCATTCTTTAAGAAAGAAAAGCTGCACCTAGTTTTCTAGGAAACTGTTCCCCCACCCAAGCCATTTGGAATAGATTTGTGAAATCCACTATGTTACAGTACCCATTACTGCAGTACTTGCTGCATTCCATTATAGTATTTGCTTTTGGCACCTGCAAGCAACATCAATAAAACTCTGAACACCAAGCTTTGGCCTAAAGGCTTTTGGCCACTGCTTTATTGAAAACTTTAACTGCTCACAGACTCCATCATCAAGACACTCCTAATCCTCCTGCAAGACCTCCAGCTGCAGGAATGTCAGCTCTTGTCCCAGCTTTTAGCACCACAGCCCACCATGTTATCTAAAGAACTTTACCAGGTAGGTGCTGACTTGGTTTGGACAAGTCAGCTCCATCCACCTTGTGTATCTGAAGCAGTTTTGCATCATTCTGCTTGTGCTTCAACATCTGACCATGTGGGATAGGACTGAAGTTGCATACTTCAGAGGTCACCCTCAAGATCTTTCAACCCTTACATGATTCAAAGCCCTCCGAGTACACCATAGGTGGTAACATCTGACCAAGCTAGGATGTGCCTAGAAATCAATGCTGCAAAAAGCCTGATGTCCCTGGCGGCTCTTTCATTAGTCTCAATGCAGTTTGACCTTTGTATCTAAAAAAAAGGTCTTTCTATAACAACGATACATGTACAATTGATTTTGTCTCCAGTTCCCAGCATACACCAGGGACTCAACAGTACAGTGCCATGTCTGCAGTCAATAGGGGACAGAGGAATTCAGTATGAATAGTTTTGCTCTTTGCAGTGATCACTGCCTGATGAGTACAGGATGCTGTGGTCATTCTTCCTCTGCCCATAAGTCACAGCAGTGGATGATATGCTTAACAGGCAGCTTTGGCATTGGAAGAGTACTATTCAAGCTTCTATTTACTGCCCAGTTACTGCATTAAATTAGTAATGAGCTCTAAGAGCAGAGATTATTCATTTACATTTGTGACAGATGAAGAGAAAGCATGCTCCACTTCCACTGGGGAAAGCACCTTATTTATTTCTGAAGAATGCCACAACACTGTTTCACTCCCAGCCAGCTGCAGAACAGTATTGACCTGCCTGGGAGGCAGATGCATCTGTCTCTCAGTATGTAAGCATTTGCACAAAAAGTGTGTTTTGTCCCTTTAAAACAGAGGAGGAAAAATTAGCATCTCTCCTCCAACTCTAAGTCTTGGTCAGATCCAGACGACAGGAAGGTTGTCTCCTCTGGAATCCGTGGACCTGACACTGCCTCAGTTTCATACAATGAGCATGTAATAGAAAACAGTGATTGTCATGGGAAGTTCTGCACCTATTAGTTTCAAAGATGTTTGGGTGGGGGTTATATTAGAAACCAACATTTTTCTATTATCTTGATGTTCATACTTAGAGGGCGAGACAAGGGTTAATAGGCTTCCTGAAGATGAGTGCGTGGAAGTTATATGCCCAGTTGCATAGGAATTGAAAGTAGACAGCAAAAAGGAGACAAGTGCAGAGTGGTGGGGAGGAGCTGACTAGTGCTGGATTGAGCCTTAGATTACACGCCCATCCAAGTGAAATTAAGAACTCCCCTAGAGCCCCTGCATGGGCTACCTAGACCTTGGGTCTACATGGACAGGTCTAAGTAGGGTTCCTAGCCTGACAGGTGGTGGGCATGGAGGGACAGGGCATGGATGGAGCCTTGGCTCCATCCCTCTTACTTGTTGATGCATGTAGCTGTGTTGGCCAGTAGCAAGTTACTTATCCCCTCAAAAAGCAAGGAGGAACCCAGGAATTGTTGCACTTGAGAGATGTGTCAGAGCCACACAGCTCTAGGGACTGCTCTTTGCTCCACACCGCATCTCTACTCAGTCTTAGCAAAACGGGAGGACAGGAGGAGTTTGAATTTGATGTTTAAGAGAAGCCAGTGAAGGCATTTGAAATTTGGGAGGAGAAAGGCAGTTCTCAGCAAGACATAGTCCAAGCTATACAAAAGGTCTGATTTGACCAGTGTATTTGGTGTGCGAACAGGGTATGCTAAAATTGTAGGAGCATTTGAAATAAAACATTTCAGGTAAAACATTTTAAGAGTTCCTTTGCTCCTTTTATCACAGCCATAGCACTAGGATAGTCACATTTTGCAGAAGAAGGTCTTAAAGTTCAGCCAGTCACAGCTCAAATACACTTGTCTGTATTAACAATAAATGGTTTAAAAGTTTACTACACGTTTTAATTTGCTGAAATTTATCATGGCAATGGACCAGAAACATGGTCCAATAAATATTGCAAAGATTATGTGCATCAGCAAGAGAAAAACCAAAGTATTATGTTTCAAGAGTTACATTGGTGGATCTGCAGCACGAGACAAAAATAAACCCAAACATTTTCTGAGCCAGAATTATCCCTATGTGCTACACTGAGGTGGTTAATGTATCCAGAGAGGCCAGTTTTAGTAAAACAACCTCTTGAAGATTCCAGCTGCACTCTGGAAATTCAGAAATTCTCATCAATAGCTCCTAGCCATACTGCATACAAGGCTTATATTAGGCCAACTCATGCAGTCCTTATTCCACTCTAGCTCCAATTGATTGTAATTGGGATTTGGATCAAATTCAGTAGTCTTTACTGAGTCCTAAATTTCTAGCTTAAGTCAATGGGTTTAGGGTACAGGACCCATTGAGTTGTGTATGTGAGTATAAACTCAATATGACCAGCTTTGCATTCTTTGACAATTCCATAAAAAAAAAAAAACCAGAAGCAATAAAGAATTCGGACATATTGCAACTCAAAGCCCATGTGATGAGACTAAGGAAGTGTAACTTTCACATTAAAGTAATATAAATTAGGTACACTTCAGACAAGCCTTGCTCTTATTCAATTGTAAGAGTAGATAATGGTTTGATAAATTGACAGTTTCTAATTCAATTTTTGCTAAGATGTACAGCAAGACCCCTTTTTTGCATTTGAAAGTCAGAGAGAGCCTCAAGGAGAAATATGTAAAGCCATATATCTGTCATTAACCTGGAAGAACTCACACCTCAGATGCCCCTCATCACACAGACAGAATACAAGAACATCAGCTCTATGCCACAAATTGGATCCCATATTTTCTTGAAATTTCAGATCAGAACATCTATAATTCAGCTTCTGGAAAGTACTACAAAATGACTTGATGCCCAAGGTCACTTTGTAAAGCATCCAGGAATGTCAGAATAATTTGATTTCTCAATTCCTACCTCTTTTTAGGGCATTAGACATAGATGACCCCAGGCAAACATTCTACCCTGGTTGTGAGAAAGGTGTTTCTTCAAGTTATCAGGAACCAAAAAAGTTTTCCGATCAAAAGCGATGAGGAAAAAGTGAGACAGCAGAGGTGACGTGCTACATAGCAATCTGCCCCCAGATCAGAAATGAGCAGTGATCACAAATGGACACCAGGGATCAAACCCAATCAGTGTATAAATATATTCTGGGTTGGTGATACCCACCAGGTTTGTCTTTTCGTTATTTTGGCAACATATGTAAAGCTTGGAACGCTCATGAAGTTCCACTGAACTGACTGCTAGGTGAGTGGTGTTTAAGTGTAAAGTAAACGTTATAGCTACCCCCAGACACTGAACATGCTTAAAAAAGAGAAGGAAAAAAAACCCACCACACACTGAGCAGAGAGAGAGAATGAATATATATAGATATTGTAGCATGGGAAGCGCATGCAGAAACTAAGCATTGGTCATATCAGAAGAAATACCATCAAATGGGTCTTGAGCCTCCAGTGTGTATATATATATGGAGGCTCAAGACCCACTTGGTGGTATTTCTTCTGATATGACCAATGCTTAGTTTCTGCATGCGCTTCCCATGCTACAATAAAAGGCATAACAACAGCACATGCAGTAGGCAAAGTAGTGTGTCATAACTTTTCTGCTTTAGGTTATATATATATAAAATATATATATTTTCCTAGAAGTATATTGAAATGACCAATTAACAGCAGCCTTGGGGGACAGATCCAAAGCCCACTGAAATCTATAGACTTCCCATTGCCTTCAATGGGCTTTGGATCAGATCCCGGATGATATGATGGAAACATCTGATGTACCAATTACCTATTATTTTCCTATCCTCCACTTGCCACTTCTTTTTATTCCTGTATAATAAAGTTTCATTTTTCCACTGTTTGCATTTAATACTTTTTACTGTGGGAAAGCTAATACAAGTACTCTCTAGAATGAATTCAGATGTATATCACCACCAGCGAACAACAGCAATTGATACAAAAAAAAATTGGTAGGGATATTAAGCTTCCTGCTCCAGTGTTAAGCCAATCTTTAGGTCTCAAGCTAACCTCTAATAGAGAATGTGGGAGGCAGATTATCCCACATCTGTCCAATGTGGGGTTCTTACACTTTTCTCTGAAACTGGCCACCACTGGAGACAGGACAGCCAATCAGACAGACTTGGAGTCCAATCCAGCATGCCAATTCCTATGTAACTAGAAGTTTGACCAGGGAGAGGCAGACAGCTTGGTGAACTAGGTTGGGGAAGAGTATTCCATGCACAGGAGACGGCTAGGTAGAAGGCAAAGTAGATGGAGAAAGGAGTCAGAAGAAAAACAATGGGGCATTGAGACTTGCATTTTGACAGAGCGGAGAAGACAGTGTAACTACAGATGAGATCAAGAGATGTAAGCTAGAGTGGAGCTGTACAAATTCTTAAAGGCAAAACAAGCAGCTTAACTCTACACTGAGGGGGTTCAAAGAAAAGCTCATGAAAGAGACTTGCTATGACAAATATGGGAGTGACCTGTAATAAATTGTCAATACTGTATGTTGGCCTGGTTCTGGCATGGTGCTCTCCGTACACGCATCTTTGATCAAGTGCTTCCGAATAAGGAACTGTTTGGAATAGGTCAGGCAGGAAGGCGATAGCTCAAGACGGTCACCTATCAACTGTTACTTCAGGGGCCATGCCAGAATTATTAACTTGGATGATTCTAGCTTGGATCCCCAGACAGCCTACACAACTGGTTTGATCAGAAGAGGGTCAAAGCCCTCCAGTACTTGAAAACGCCTGAAAAACAAAGGTTTGCACGGTTTAAAAAAAGGACACTCGTGGGGATATGGGGGAACCGATTGAAAAACACAGGAATCTTGAGTGGGCAGAGAGCGCACATTTAGAAGAAGTGACACCTGCCTAGGTATCCATTGTGGAATGGTAGTACCGTCAGTAAGATAGACAGATATATATGCAGGATGTCAGACATTTAAAAGCAACATCCGCTAGTGCTTTGGTCCAACAACAACAAAGCCACCACACATACTAACAGCCTTTTTAAAACAAAATGGGTGTATCAGTGGTTACAGGTTCCCAAAAGGGATAAAATGCAGGTGCCTGGAACCCAGTTAGACCCCCAGGGTGATAAGCGGTTGGTATATATAGGGTAGCCTGATCCCATTCCCAGTTAAGAGTAGAAGAATCATGAGATTCTACCTCAAGACAGCTAAGAGCAACAACAAGGGACTCAAAACCTGAACGGGATGCATTCAGATAAATCAGAAAGGTTTAACTAGTCTCAAAATTGAAATGGTTACTTCGGAGGGGGGAGTAGTAAGGCTTACTTTAAAGAAAATAAAGACAAGAAGCTTTTCCTGGAAAGAAGTAATTTGTTCCAGGTTTTCTTGCTGTGATTTATTGTACATAAAAATGTCAGGTAGACTCAGTTACCAGTCCATGCTAGGTTAAAAGCTTTGGCCATCTAATTTTCCCCCAATGTATTCCGAAAAGGGATGTCCTTTTCTCATAGGAAACCAGAAGTAGATAACAAGGAGAAAATAAAATCTGTCCTTGTTTTTGGCATCTCCCTAGGCATGATCTTACCTGACAGGAATCAATCTGTGCGCAGGGAGGTAATGAAAAACACAAAATGAAAGAAAGTAATTACAATAAATGACTACAGTCTTTAAAATGATGTCCGCTGAAAGGTTTCAGATACACCATTTGTCTATTTTTCCCCTTTGCTTTTAAGCAAAGTCTAGGGTAATTTTCCTTCTCTCAGCACACAGATTCCTTTTGGGGAAGAAAAAAAAAGGTACATTGTATATTATCCTCTCCCTGGCCTCATCCTTCATTTGTCCAAACAAGTTATAGGCCTACCAAAAGGAAACCTAGCAATACTGTAGCTTGAGATGTTTCCATTTTGTTTAACCTTGATTTTCCTTACATTTAAAACCACATTGTGTACTGAAGCAAAGCGGGACTTGCTCCATTTGGTTTTGTATTCCCAGTGCCTCAAATCATTGTTCCAGCTCACAGGCATTTCAAAGCAGTACTGGTGCCAAAGCAATGCAAACAAGCAAGAAGATTTAAGGCCAGTTTAGATCAGCTGTTTTCTCCACAGCTTTGCAAGTCTATCTGGGGAAGGGGCTTTCCCCAACTACACTCCTGATTTTTCAGGATGTAGGCTCAATCTAACTGAGTAGAAAAGTGGGGTGCAGAGCCAGCTTGTCATAAGAAAATGATTTACCAATAGGAAGATGAACTCTCCCCTCTTGTTGATTTTGGTTTTAGTCACACTTAAAGAGGTCAATAGAGATTTGCTGCAGTTGATTTATTTGGTTAGTTGATATCTCTATTGGGTCCATGATACCGACAAGAAAAGCAAAGCAAGCCAAAGAAGTGCAATTTTAAGGTTTGGCCTTTTCTGAAGCTGCAGCCTCCAACAGTCACACCCCATTGACTGGTTACTAAACATCAACTAAAGTTGTGGTGAGACTGAGAACACATTTTTAGACAAGACAGATCAATTTGATAGAATTACAATATGGGGTTTTCCATAGACAAACCAGAAGTAACTCCATGTAAGGAACATGAGAAATATTGTGAGCTGCTGTGTAGCTTCCTTTTTATTCCCACTCTGGATTCACATGTTCTAGCAGAAGTTGGATTTATAAATAGTGTCCGTACAAGGATCAAGAATCATCCCAAAACAAAGAGAGCCTCATGCTAGAAAGACAATAAGACATTACATGGCAAGCTTTAAATCCAGCACCTGATATTAACTAAATTTAGACCCGACATTTAAGTTTAGCTCCAGAATGGACAACAGGGAGAGACCTGAAGAGCTTTGTGTGGCTTGAAAGCTTGTCTCTCTCACCAACAGAAGTTGGCCCAATAGAAGATATTACCTCACCCACCTGGTCTCTAACAGGGAGAGCAGACAGAGTTAAAACTATCACCAATGAGACAGATAAACTTGTTATTTAGCAGAATATTTCTGCTTTGAGCTACATAAAACTGTTTCACTCTTCAAATACAGAGCAATCAAGACCACCACCATGGAATTCATGGACTGGCTCAAGATGCAAAGGATGGCAAGGATATATTTTAGTTTCTTTGGTGACTAGGTTCCTAGTGGATAATAATTCTGTATAGTAAATTCTGTAGTTAAATGTTATAGGCAATTAGGAACAGTACAGCAGTGGGAAAACAAACAAACACCAACCCCAGTACAGAAGAGCCAAGAGAGAACCCCGTTGTACTGATTCTGATCTCAGGTACACTAAACTTGAATTGGCTGAGAGAATCTATTTCCCTCTTTTTTGAGAAGAGGGGATTTCAGGTTGGGTAGAGACAAGAGATTAAAGAAATAACGATACAATATATTTTAATTCAAAAATAAAACTTCAGTTTAGCACTCGTTTTAAATACAAAAATTGTATGAATCTTTTGCATTTTGATGTATTTTTATGATTTATATCAGTTTTAAAGTGACTTTACACTTGTATAATACATTCAATTGTTGACTCTATTCAGGTTTGCTGCCTAGTTAGAAGCAGAATTTGAGCAGAACCAGTTGGCTAGATTTATACTGAGTGCTTTAAATTCAAATGCTTTTTTATAGAAAGATAACGCCCCCATGGTAGTTTAATTGTGCTGTTTATTACACACCTGGGGACTGACTTTCATTAGCTGGCTGCCCGGTCAGACGCTTACTAAAAATGGCCATGAATCACCACATAATATTTATGTGAAATATCCATTTACTCTCTATCTCAGCCAGTGGGATCCAAGTATTTTGTTTAACACAAATATAAATGAAATTAGTTCTGTTCAAAGCACAAGGATTGTCAGCTGGAGCATTTGCGAATCCTAATCAGATTAGGCCAATAGCCAGAGGTAAAACTAGCCTTTCATTTTTGTGGGACATCAGCATACTAATGAGAAAAGGCTGCAGGAGTGGGAAATCAGCTTCTGATTTTAAAGTATTGGGACTGTGATGAGCCCGCTGGATATTTTTAAATAAAAAGGGCTTTTTAATATCTGCAATAGAGCTCAAAATTTGCTGATCTAAAACTGGCATATTCTGGGACTTCGAGCGAGTCACTTAACTACTTCAGCTCAATTTCGTTATCTGAATGGGGAAAACACTTTTCCCTGGTGGGACACACAGACTCCCTTGGCAAAGGGTCCCCTGTTCTTTGCAAACAGCTCTTAACTCAAACCTGAAACTCCTTACACCAAACCTGTCTTGCAGAATATTAACCTATGAAGGATACCATGACAAGTATCTATAAAAAGCATGTGACTTGTCAAGACTCACTGTGAAGTGTATGTTGCTGTAATTTTTAAGGAATAGTGTATTTATATGGAAAGTATGCCTTTTGGACTTGAGTGCAAATTTGGAGTTTGTGCCTTCGTGAAGGGCCAGTCAAGCAAGATGGAGGTGTCACTCCTCCCTAGTCTGATGCCAAGGTAACGCAAGGCTCAATTGACTAGCCTTGCTCCTGCCCAAAGCCATCAGTGGAAGCCATCAAAGGCACCACCAAATAATCAAGACCTCTTGGAGTTGAAAAAGGAACATTGTGACAGGTAGAACTTCGCCCTGGCCATGAATAAAAACAAGAGGCTGTTTTCAGTATAAAACAGAGAAGGGACAAGCACTCTGGATCTATTTACTGAGGAAACCTTTGTGAAGCAAGAGGTTTTCATTAAGTTTGGGTCCTGATTCTTGTGAAACCAGCTAGCTCTGCAAGAGAGAACTTTCAGGAGAGAAAAATACTGTGTTATATAGGAAAGTTAAACTAGTGATATGTGTAAACTCAGGTTTGCATTTTATGGATTGCTATGTATCATAACCACCTGTTTCCACCACTCTTAGTTAAATCTTTATTCTTACTTTATTAAAAGGTTATTTTGTTTGATCATAAATGCTCACAAGTGCTGTGTGGTTTAAGGTAAAACTGGGGTACGCTGCACCATCGGGTGCAGATCTGCAACGTGACAGTAGCTAGTATCAGGGGCTGGACATACCCGGGGAACGATGCAATAGGATTTGGGGGAACTGTTAACCCACAAAGCAAAGAAAGGACTGGGATAAGCCCAGAGCAGAGTACTTTAGTAAGAGCAGTCCTTCATGGGGTAGCTCTCGAACACCTTTCAGGCACTCAAGGCAGGGGGTAACAAGGTGAGAACCGCCACTTATGGTCCTTCATGAGAGGAGGGAGAGGGGATTTTTAGCTAATGTTTGTGCTTTAAAAATGTGGAATGCTAAGCAAGTGTAAGGGGACTGTTGCCCTCTTACTAACATTTAGTGGGGATGTTTTAGTTGCTAGCTCCCCGTACTGAAAAGGGAGAAGGGTCGATCGGGAATCAGGATTCTGAGATTGCCAGTCCACAGGAACAATGGGGAGAGACCAATACTCCAGGTCAACCTGAATGACAGGGCGGGCAGGCTAATCAGCGAGTCAGGAGGCCAGGGAGGTCCCGTCCTCCGTGTGAGTTGGATTTGCCTGCGTCAGATAGAGTGGGGCCGAGCTAAGGAGAAAGCAGGGGCCCAAGCTAAGCTGGGAGCAGAGCTGTGCCAGATCCAAAGGGACCAGAAAAGCAGCCCAGAGAGAGCAGACTCTGTCCTGGGAGCAGAGCTGCAGCCCCAAAGCCAGAGGCACAGCCCAGAGAGAGCAGACTTGGCCTGGGAGCAGAGCTGCAGCAACCAGAGCCAGAGGGGCCAGAAAAGCAGCCCACGAAGCAGGTCAGTGCTGGGAGCAGAGTCACAGAAGCAGCCTGCAGAGCAGACCTGTCCTGGGAGCAGAGCTGGAGCAACCAGAGCCAGAGGGAAGCAGCCCAGGGAGCTGGAGGCAGAGCAGCAGCAGCAGCTGCAGTGCAGAGACAGAGTGGTGGAGCTGGGGCTGTAGCAGTCCGGAGCTGGGTGCGGTGAGCAGCTGGGGAGAGTGAGGGGGACCCTGGGCACCGGGCCCAGCACAAGGAGACACCTCAGCCAAGAGGCTCTGCAGGCCAGGCTTTGATCGTAACCCCGACAAGGCGGGGGCGACACTGGGAAGAAGGGTCCTACCACTTAGAGCCTGAGAGCATGTGGCCACCACCAGAGCAAGTGTCCAACCCACAGCATCCCTACAGCACAGCCAGGGCCTGAGAAGGTGGCCTGGGACTTACAAGGAATGTTTAAAAAAGGGAAGGAGGAGGATCCTGGGAACTACAGGCCAGTCAGCCTCACCTCAGTCCCTTGAAAAATCATGAAGCAGGTCCTCAAGGAATCAATTCTGAAGCAGTTAGAGGAGAGGAAAGTGATCAGGAACAGTAAGCATGGATTCACCAAGGCCAAGTCATGCCTGACTAATCTAATTGCCTTCTATGACGAGATAACTGGTTCTGTGGATGAAGGGAAAGCAGTGGACGTGTTGTTCCTTGACTTTAGCAAAGCTTTTGACACTGTCTCCCACAGTATTCTTGCCAGCAAGTTAAAGAAGTATGGGCTGGTGAATGGACTATAAGGTGGATAGAAAGCTGGCTAGATTGTCAGGCTCAACGGGTAGTGATCAATGGCTCCATGTCTAGTTGGCAGCCGGTATCAAGTGGAGTGCCCCAAGGGTCAGTCCTGGGGCTGGTTTTGTTCAATATCTTCATAAATGATCTGGAGGATGGTGTGGATTGCACCCTCAGCAAATTTGCAGATGACGCTAAACTGGGAGGAGTGATAGATACGCTGGAAGGTAGGGATAGGATACAGAGGGACCTAGACAAATTGGAGAATTCGGCCAAAAGAAATCTGATGAGGTTCAACAACGACAAGTGCAGAGTCCTGCACTTAGGACGGAAGAATCCAATGCACCGCTACAGACTGGGGACCGAATGGCTCGGCAGCAGTTCTGCAGAAAAGGACCTGGGGTTACAGTGGACGAGAAGCTGGATATGAGTCAACAGTGTCCCCTTGTTGCCAAGAAGGCCGATGGCATTTTGGGATGTATAAGTAGGGGCATTGCCAGCAGATCAAGGGACGTGATCGTTCCCCTCTATTCGACACTGGTGAGGCCTCATCTGGAGTACTGTGTCCAGTTTTGGGCCCCACACTACAAGAAGGATGTGGAAAAATTGGAAAGAGTCCAGTGGAGGGCAACAAAAATGATTAGGGGACTGGAACACATGACTTATGAGGAGAGGCTGAGGGAACTGGGGATGTTTAGTCTACGGAAGAGAAGAATGAGGGGGGATTTGATAGCTGCTTTCAACTACCTGAAAGGGGGTTCCAAAGAGGATGGCTCTAGACTGTTCTCAGTGGTAGCAGATGACAGAACAAGGAGTAATGGTCTCAAGTTGCAGTGGGGGAGATTTAGGTTGGATATTAGGAAAAACTTTTTCACTAGGAGGGTGGTGATTACCTAGGGAGGTGGTGGAATCTCCTTCCTTAGAAGTTTTTAAGGTCAGGCTTGACAAAGCCCTGGCTGGGATGATTTAATTGGGGATTGGTCCTGCTTTGAGCAGGGGGTTGGACTAGATGACCTCCTGAGGTCCCTTCCAACCCTGATATTCTATGATTCTATGACTGTGAACTGCCCGGACATTCCAGAGACACTGTTTGTGATGTTCCCTGCCAAAGAGCGGGGTGATGTGTTTCCTTTAACCTTTCCCATTATTCCTTATTCTTTTTAAAATTAATTGTTGATTAAATAACTTGCATTTGCTTTAACTTGTATGTAATGGTCAGTGGGTCAGAGCAGTGCCCAGCGCAGAGGGGGGACACCCTAGCCCCTGTCCTAGGTGACCACTGCAGGGTTGGGGGTCGAGCCCCCCACAAATCCTGGGCCCAGCCTTGTTGGGGTTACCAGGAGTCTGCCAGACAGGAGAGTGGAAGGGGAATCCTCAAGGGCAGGGAGGTCACTGGGTAAAGGAAGTGGGAGCGAGGACTCAGATCCTTTCGCTAGCCCACTTCACCGGGGTAGTGCAGAAGCCAGGAAAGTTCCTCACAATAGCGGGACTATTCCCCCGCTTACACAAGTGTTCACTCCCATCACCTCCATAGTGAGGGACAGGAGAAGATAAAAGGAAACTAGGGATGTGGGGGGAATCTGTTATTCTACTCCGTTATGCCAGAAACATAAGCAGGGCATACTTCCCCTCAGTGTAAAAAAAAAAAAAAAAAAAAATGTATCCAATTAAGACGTTTGGTATAATGACTCTTTTCATCCTATTCCCACCTTCTCCGTCCTCAGGCTCCAGAGGAAGCTAAGTCTTTGGGTGCAATACTGGACCATGCTCTGATCCCTGTATGGAGCTATTTTCAATAGAGACTCTTGCACATCTGATGTTACCTGCTGTCCAGTAGATATATGGATGTGATTCAGGGTCAAATATGTTTGGCATGTTGTTGACATGCTCAGTAAAAGCTGCAAAATGCTCTTCCCTCTTCTTTAGCACAGAACCAAGGACTTGTTTATGGACTTTGTCTTCACTATTTTTTGTTAGGCCATTTCTCTCATAGCTTTTGCATATTCATAATATGAACCTCTCTGTTGTCATCTCCAACACTGATACTGGCCTGTGCATAAATCTCAATTTAAAAGCTAGTTTATAGACTATTTCAAAGGCTAGTACTGTATGCATAAACAATTACAAATTGAAACCTTCTACCAGGCAGACTAAACGCTATATTGTATGTAGCCAAGCTTCTAATTAGAGAAGCATTAGTTTTGGAATTCACATTTATAGCTACCCATGATGCAGTACAACCTATGGATATACAATCTGCTGCTACTGGTACACAACCTTTAGTGAGAGACTGATCTGATCAGCAAGTTTCTATATTTTCAGCTGAAAGCTATTATAATCACTTGTGAGATCCTTTGCTAATTCTTAATTGTCAATGTGAAAATATTTCATGTTAGTATACTGCAAAGTGTTGATATTTGCCATTTTTGCAACATGCTAAACTGCTTCGTCTTTTCTGAGGAAAGAATACTTGTCCATACAGAAAAAGTCTTAATATATTGGTTTTTGGTAGTTTTGATCAAAAGCCACCACACTGAAGTGTTAAAGTTTAAGTTAGGCGTTAAGACCTGTATTTATAGTCATGTGGCTGTGTGTAAAAAAAGGGACACTTGTTTTATGTACCATTGTCTCACCTCGCCTACAGGCTGACGGCACCACTTGACAGCTCTATATCAGACCTCATCTAAAAATACATAAAGTAAGCTTTCAAATTATATATGGTGTGGGTGTGCATAAGGTGAGTACGTTGAATTAAAAAAAAATGTCCCCCTTTTTGGAGAACTGCGGAATGCCTACAGTCCCTGAATGCCCTGTTATAACATGTAGTGCTGTGGGAATTCCAGGCAATGCTGCTGCCCCTGGGGAACTTGAAGTTTTGCCCCCTCAAGTGCTTGAGAAAGGAGTCAAGACCATCAAAGAAACCCACAAGACTGATTTATAATCTCATGATTTTTTAAAAACAAATGTGAGTCTTTATGAGACTGCTGGTTTGAGCTTTTAGGGTTCACATTTTTCAGCCTCTCTCTAGAGCCATGAGGGCTAGAAACAATGTTTTAAAATAAAGCTGAGATTCTCATATTAACCACATGAATCCAAGAACTGGGGTTTTAAGGGAAAAAACCCAGGTATCACAGGACTTATGCTAAAATAGCAAGACTTGGCATCTAGAGCTGCTCAAAAGATGGAATTTCCTCTCAGATTGAAATTCCACGATTTTAGAATTTGGTGTCATCCTGATTTGGAATAAGAAGTCAAAGTCTCAAACCTCAATAAGGTTGAAATTGTTTTGACTTATAACCAAAAAAACCTTATAAATCAAAACAAAAAAATATTTTGGTGGTCTCCGGCAAGAGTTTTGACAAAGGCAATAAGCACTCAAAATATTTCAATTTCATTGAATCAACTTCTTCTAAATGCAGGCTGAAAACTGCTCTGTCAGAAGGTTTTTGCAACTCTGCTATTTGCAGCATTGAACTCAGTTTGGGCTCCTGCAAGTTCTACCATAATAAACCTGTCACCAAATCAAGTACACAGAACGCTATTACAAAATAGCATTTGAAAACCAGGTAACCTTCCCAAACAAGGGAACACAAGGCCTGGCATGTTTTCAGATGCTTCTGACTGCTAGGGATGGTTCTAACACTTATCAAACCTGCAACTTCAGGGTACTGCTGCCCATACCGTAGTGCCACACTTATGGATAAGCTGTTTTCTGCTGACTGGGCTCTAGATGAGCTCTATGCAGGGACAAATGCACATTTACCCTTCCTTCTTTTCAACTTCTAGTCATGACTTTCCTCCTCCTACAAACACACACCAGCCCTGGACACATCCCCCTTCTTATTTATACGCGCCAAAGCGGACGTGGTAGAGCCCAGAGGTGAAAATAAGCTGGTACATCGTACTGTACTGGACTGGCTTCCCTAGGCTGGCACTTTAAAGGGCCCCAGGCTCCCCACAGCAGCTGGAGCCCCAGGCCCTTTAAAGCACCCCCTGAGCCCCACTGCTGGAGCCCCTGGCGTAGCGGCGGCAGGGCTCCGGCGCTGATTTAAAGGGCCAGGGGCTCCGGCCACTGCGGGGAGCCCCATGCCCTTTAAAGCACCCACCCAAACCTCTGGGGCTCCCTGCAGCGGCCAGAGCCCCCAGGCCTTTTAAAGCACCACCCGAGACCCACAGCCGAAGCCCCCAGGGTAGCGGTGGCAGGGCTCTGGCGCTGATTTAAAGGGCCTGGAGCTCCACTGTGGTAGCAGCGGCCAGAGCCCGGGGCCCTTTAAATCACCCCTGAGCCCCTGGGTGCCCAGCTGCCTGTGCAGCTGGGAGCCCTGGGGGTGATTTAAAGGCCCCAGGGCTCCCAGCTGCAGCCCTTGGGCCTTTAAATCTTGATTTAAAGGGCCTGGGTATTTAAAGGCCTTGACTCTTCCGGTCAAGGCACTGCTCAGGACTCCAAAGTCCTCCTTTAAGTTCCTTTCACCCCGATAGAGCCATTTGAAGTGTGGTGGGAAAGGCATACTTGAAATCTTGGAATTGTAGCCCCAAATTCTCTTGAACCAATCTTGGTATCTGCAACAGATCATAGTCAGGAAAAGGAAGTAAAAGAAACAGACTGCTTCTGACACCCATCCCCCTCTACTGCTAAGCTCACTTGCAGACAGTCACAAAGGAGACCAGGCAAGAACTGAGAGCATTTATCAGTGAAGAAATTGACACAAATACTGAAGATTCCCAGCTAAACTGCAGGTAAGTGTGCATGGCAAGACATTCATTTTATGAGACATTCTATAAAGGGATTACTGGGTAGAGTAAGAGCGAAGGCAAAATGGAGCCTCCCTTAGGATGGGAGATTCAGAGTAAAACTAATTACTGCTTAAAGCTTAACATGTAAATCTGATCAGACTTAGCTAAAGTAAGTATTCTCTTAAAGTAGTCTGATTAGTGGATTACTACATTGGGCTCTTGTTTAATAATGGGTTATAACAGTGTAACAAAGCGGTCTCTGGCAGGACACAATGGAGAGTATCCATTCAGGACAAATTGCTTAGAGCAGGGCAGTTACAGCCCAAAGCTAGGTGTACTTTTTTACTAAGGCACACCAAACCAGCTAAACAGAAGGGCCTTCAGTTTTACCCTACTGGCTAACCGTACGAGCAATTCCTCAGACGCTCCAGTTTCCCAGTATCACCATCAGGGTCACTTCTTATGGGGATGAATGGTTATGAAAACCAATACCCCAGTAAAAGAAAAAAGGTTCTCCCAATCCCCAAAGGACCAAGCCCCAGATCCAGGTCAATATACCAGTTAGATCTTAACCACAAATCACATGGTTGCCAATCCTTTAGAATCTAAAGGTTTATTCATAAAAAGAAAGAAATATAGATGAGAGCTAGAATTGGTTAAATTGAATCAATTACATACACTAATGGCAAAGTTCTTGGTTCAGGCTTGTAGCGGTGATTGGAATAAACTGCAGGTTCAAATCAAGTCTCTGGAGTACATCCACAGCTTGGATGGGTCATTCAGTCCTTTGTTCAGAGCTTCAGTGTAGCAAAGTTCCTCCAGAGGTAAGGAGCAGGATTGAAGACAAAATGGAGGGGTTTCCAGGGCTCCTTCCCTTACCTCTCTAGTTCTAGCCAGGAACTGAGCTGCTACTGCCCTGCCACTCTTTTTCTGTGAGCCCACCAGGGTCAGATTGGCCGCTTCCATGCGGCCTCTCTAGGCTGGCCTGGAGGACCCACCTTCACTGCTCTTTTCCTGGAGCAGAGTGTAGTGGGATATGGGACCTCCAGGAGGGGGCCACAAAGGGCCAGGTACATTCAGACACAATTTGTTTAGACAGGCAGAATGTTGAATTTAGGGTTAGGTCATCTTAAAAAATTAACCATCCCATTACAGAAATAGTGATAGGAGATTTCTTGCCAAGTTCAGAGGTGTTGGGATCAGTACCCTCTGTAATAGTGAATCAAAGAAACCTTACAGTACAGCAAGTGTGAAGTGCAGAAAAGTCACAAATGAATGTAATACCACTTTTTAGCACAGCAAGAACTAAAAATGGAGCACCAGACTCAATTTTCAATGTCTGTGGTTGGAGGTCTGTGGTCTGTGTTGTTTTATAGGGAAAATCCTATAGTCTTTATTCAGATAAAGAAAATCCCTTTTGGAAGTACATGACATTGATATATGAAGATAAAAGTTTTCATGACAATAAAAAGAGTTAAGTAAAAATTTTGAACATGGGAACAATTCAGGCAGTAGACCCCAGCAGCTTCTTATAAACTGGTAGGCCTCAAACCTGCACTAACCCCATAGACCCATTAAAGTCACTACTTGCATCATTTGAATTCAGTGGGACCTTTGGCATGAATAGTTCTTTCTTAGGTGACTTGAGGGTTTGCAGGATCAGTGACTTAAGACCCTACTCAGGAAAGCACATGCCTAAATCCATCCCTACTATGACCCAAAGCACCCTGCTATTCACATTCATTACCCTACTACAGTAATCTTTGTAAAAAACATGCTTTGTGAGGTATCATTTGAAAACTAATAACTCATTGATCATTAATAATCTTGTGTAATATATGTACTGGGTGTGTATTAAGAGTTATGGATATATGCTGAAATTATGACTAAAATGAATTTAAGCCAGGAATTGATAAACGGGTCTGTCCTAAACAAAGGAATGTGGGCTTACCTCAATTTACGTATAAGCAGTGAACAGGACTATCAAGACAGCAGGGGGAGCAGATTTCAGGAAAGAGAACAACTTGCATTTTAGCAAACACCAGCAAGGGGGGGAAAAAAAGCAGCATGGAGCTTTCTTTACCACTGGACTCCATCTCATCTTCTTTGCAGTTTGCATAAAATTTACTTTGAGGGGTAACCTTCAGAAGAACCATTTCAAATTTCACTGGACTAACAAAGAAAGGAACAGAAAACCCCAAACTCTTTCACCTAAGATGACAAAAGAACCAGTACTGTGAGACTTCTGGAGGAGATCCTGACCGCAGCTCAGTCACCATTTTTCTGGAAGACCATGAGTGAGAAAAGATATCTTGAACAAAGCCCGTACATTGCTAGATTAAGTTTTATACTTTTAAGTGCACGTCTCACTTTATTTCTTAGAGTTCAACTCACTTAAAATCCGGTCGTCTTTTGTTAAATCTACTTGTTTTACTATTACTCTAAACCAACAGTGCTGTGTTGAAATTAAAGTGAACATTAACTCCAGTTAGCGTGGCAAGTTGCTGGGCTTTGTCCCTTTAAAGGAGCAGACAGATCTTATTATTCCTCTGAGTGTTGCAGGAGAGGGCTGGACGTAGAACACATGGGTTTGGAGAAGTTCAGAACAAAGGCGTGTTGGAGTCACCGGCTAGCATTAACCAAGTCTGATAAAGACAAGAGTGTGTGTGTGATAAGTGCTGGCAGGCTGTTGGGTTCAAAGTGGTTGAAGCAAAGCTGTACAGCATGAAGTACATGCTGCTTGCTGGCTGTGTGTATCCAAGGCAGGAAGCCACAAGTAGCAGAAGCATTTTGGGGCTCTCAGGGTTATAATACAACCAATGACACAACGTCTCACTGGTCTGAATAGCACCCTAGTATATGACACCTACTGAGCATAGAACTAAAGCACATTCTTAACTTCAAGCATGTGTTTATGTCCCAGTGCAACAAACAAATTGTTATCTGCATTTACTCCTGATGACTAGAAGCCATTTGAAAAGCATTTTAAAACTATTCCATGCTCATACCTTAACATTTCTCCCTGGCTTGTAGAAAGGGAGTATTTTTTGTTTGTTTGTTTTTCCTCCCCAAACCCAAAAATTTGATGTCAGGCAGTGAAATTCACACTGCAGACCAGGAAATCCCTAGAAGTTAGGATAAAAACAGTATCAAGGTTCTAGAACTGTAGGCATCTTTGCACTTGTAGTAAAAAGTATGATTCAATACCAGGCAAGTTAAATATTTTGGTGTGTTTTATTGATTTTCACCAAATATCTAAAACTATTCTATAATGGACTAAAAATCACCTGCCAAATATTCTTCTGTAAACTGGTCATTGATTCTTATTAAACAGACAAGCCAATTAAAAATAAAACAAATTCACCCACCTTCAAAAGAGAAACTTTCAAATAATTGCATGAGAACTTTTAATATCCCACTCATTGTTCTGGCTATCATGAATTTTTAAAGGCAAACTGCAAAAAGCTTATCAGAGCTATATTCAGAGCTGTGTGAAACTCGGCAGTTTTGTAGAAACACTTTTCCTCCACCCCACTCCAGTTTCAGATAACATAGGGAAGCAAACCCAAGTTTCTCCTTGAGATTCACTGTGTTCATTCCAAAATAGGCAAAAGGAGTTTGCATGGTTTCTATGTGAAATCATAACTCAGCTCAGGGTAATGCAAAACCAGGCCCAGGCTTACCAAAAGCTTTGTGAGTCTCAGCCATTTGAGTTACCTAGCAAGTGAAACCTAGGTAGAAAAGACATTTGAACACTAACTTGGCCTGCGTGCTCTGCTAAGGATGGGAACAGAACTTTGAAAATTTTGCAGAAGTGCCTAAGGCCCAGATTCTCAAAAAGGTATTTAAGCACCTTATTCTCTGTGAGGATCTGGGCCTAACTGATTTAGGAGCCAGAGTCCTATTTTCAAAAGTGACCTAGGCACTTAGGAAAATTTTACCCTCAGACTGTTCACAATTGTCCTTATCTTGGAGTGCTAATTGATGACAGATACATTTACCTTTTTCCCTATTCTGTTTTATTTTCTTGTTTTAAGCAAGGCAGATCTGTAACTGCAGAACCACCACTATCCCTTTGTCTGTGAAATGCTTTTCATCCCCACCATGACTATCAGCCTCTTCTAGACAATGCTTTCCCTCCACAAGTGCAGTCTTCACAATTAAATAAATAAATCCAACATTTACCTCTTCAAAGTATAAGGACATAATCAGTGTCTCAGGGACCACTATGTATTGGCTACTAATGGCCACCATACAGGAAACCTTTAACCATCTCAGGCAGAAAGCCTCTGCATGTGAGGATAGAGTGACGTGTTGAAAAGGTAAAAAAGATCTTAGGGTACAGGAAGCCTTGATAAAAGTATTATTTAATCCTGTTCTTCAATCCTTAACTCTGGCTGCTCTCCAAAAGTAGTAGGCAAGTTAGCAGTTTAAAGAAGTAGAAACTAATCTGAATAGTGATGAGTGAGTTTGTGTCAGTAACAGGCTGAGCAAACTCATTTATAGCCTCATAAGTAAAAGAATAATTCAATCTTCCTGGAAATTGAATGATCAGCATTAAAAAATATTAGATTGGATTTCTCCCCAGTCATAGAGCAACAACTCATATTTATGCCCCATGCAATCTGATAATCAATTACATAATAATATAATATCCACCCACTTTACTGGGCATAAAATACATTTAATTTTGCCTTAGATATAAAAGCAAATGTAAATGCTATAAAGGTGGGACCATCTTCACTCTGACTAAAGGAAAATATCAAGTCATTACATGCACTGTAAAGCCTGCACAAAAAGTCATTTTATTTTATCGAAAGAAATATAACAAAGTGCTCCTTTATTAGCCTTGACAGAATTCTTTAGCGTCATTCAAGAATGGCCACTCATGCCAGACATTCTTCTGAAACCGTTTCACTATTAAATGGCCAAAAAACTTCATTAACTCACAGTTAAGTGATCACTGGGGGAAATTGTGCCTTTACAAAATATTGAGCTCAACAAAACTTAAGCTTCTGAAAACAGGAAATATGGAGTTAAGGTAAACACTCACACAACCTTACCTCTAGCACCATGGAGCTGGCAAGAACCACTGGGAATTATCTGCACTTACTCCACCTGCTTTCAGTGTTTTATGTATAGCTATACTGAACGGAGGGACTAGAATGACAGGTTGGTAGAGGCATGTTTATGATATAAGGAGATCTGGATCTGAATCCCCCCATGTGAGTGATCAAAGGAAGAAGAGACATATGTACCTTGAGGTTCCAGCCTGTATCATTTAGATAGTTGTGTAGGTTGTGTCAGTAGCAGGGCACTGGTATCTTCTTCCCATCGCTATTTGTCAGTAGTGAGCCTGGATGACAGAGTGGTCTATAGCTGTAATGATGGGTAGGTTTGGGTGGTATCCTGGGTGCAAGTTTGAAGGAATTGTAAAAGGGTGTGAAGTGGTTGTTACATTTTACAAGTGTTGTGTCAGGAGAACAGCTGGGTCTCAGCCTGGTCTCTAGGCAACCTGGCAAGCTCAGGGGGGCCCAATAAGGCTCCTCCAAATGGTGGGGCTTCCTCACTGGGCAGGGGAGTCAGCAGGGGCTGCTTCACATCGGTCATGTCCGCAGCTGTGCTTACTCTGCTCATGTTTCCAGTTCCCACTTGAACCAGCTTTCAGTGCTTTCTCTGGTCCTGTCTAGTCACACTAACCTAAACACCCTTGCCCTGCCCCTTTTCTCTAAGGCCCTGCCCACTCCATCCCCCCTCTCTCCGTCGCTCACACTCCCCCAGCCTCACTCACTTTCATTGGGCTAGGGCAGGGGTTGGAATGTGGGCCCTGGGCTGGGGCTGAGGGGGTCTCATGTTGGGGTGCAAGCTCTGGGAAGAAGTTTGGATGCTGGAGGGGGCTCAAGGCGGAGGTGTGGGAGGGGATGTAGGGTGCATACTCTGGGAGGGGGGTCAGGGCTGGGGCAGGCAGTTGGGGTGCAGGATGGGGTATGGACTCTGGCCAGGAGTTTGGGTGCAGGAGGGGGCTCAGGGATGGGGCGTGGGGTGCAGGCTCCAGCCAGATGGTGCTTATCTCAGGTGGCTCTTGGTCAGCAGCGCAGGGGGCTAAGGCAGGCTTGCTGCCTACCCTGGCCCCACGCCACTCCTGGAAGCGGCCGGTATGTCCCTGCAGTCCCTGGGGTGGCAGGGGTCTCCGCGCTGCCCAAGTACCGACTCCGCAGCCCCCATTGGCCAGGAACTGAGAGCAGAAGACCAAGGCAAGATGTATGGGTTTGTTTCAGTTATTAACTTTAGAACCATGTAACAAGGAAATGCGTTTAATACTGGCATGTCATAGACATATAACCAAGCCTCGCCTCTAAAGGCCTGAAATTGTAACTAGGAGGATTATCAATGAAGTCATGGCTGGGGACAATTCTGATCTTATTTATAGCAGTTGAGAGTCTGGCTCATATAGTTGTTGTTATGCAGTAAGCTGGAGCTCATTTATTATCCTTATTATGCTTAGTTCAGGAAATGCTCCTAGTAGATGATTGCAGTTTATAAAGAAACTGTAGACAAGATCATCTGCTTTTAAGTGGCATAACACCCCTGACTTCAATGGATGTATGGTAATTTATATAATCCAGAAATCTGGTCCATTGTGTCTGCTTCCCTAGAAAATAATGGACCACTCAAAGAGTGAGGTATTATTCAGTGAGTGTAAGGTTGGCAGAAATAGACCCTGGCTTGTCTTGAACATTATGGGCCAGTTTTTTTCATTCTTTTTCATCTGCTATAGTCACTACCTCTGTGCATTTTTCACTGGCACCATACAGATTTGGTACCATTTTACATGAATTTTTTTTATGCATGTAAAGTGATGACAGAATGTGAAAGACTCAAACCCTGTATCTTACCATTACTTGTTTGCTGCAGAATTCAGTGCAATGACTTCCAGGGAAGGTTTGTCTGAGTAAAGACCAGGCCTACTTAAGAATGCGTATGATTAAAGTAGACAATAGCTACACAATAAAACTAAGGATTCCCCCACCACTGCTCCATGTCTATAATATTTCTGTATGTGCCTAAACCCTAGGGGTAGATGCATAGTTATATATGGAATTAAACAAACTAAATGAAAATACATTTTCAACTGTGCAACAAAATAGTTAAAACAGAAAATGCAGAAGTGAATTGTTACAGTAATGTGAACTTTGCCATGTTGCACATCCATAGAAAATTCTATTTCTGTTTTCCTGGTTGTGTGTGTAGCTTAATATATTACTGTTTGGGTTATCAAGCATATAGCAAAGTAGCAGATTTTGCTATACGTTTGTTACTATGATCATCTTAATTTGTTTGCATTTCCTGACCAAAAAATTATATTGTGCAGCCTCAATGTTATCTGTACTTGTGAGGTGAGCCAAAACTTCCCATACTATGGTCTATGGATCACTAGTGTCTGAAGGGAGCTGAGAAGTCATCTGGTGCTGGCTCCTTTTCCTTATTTCCAGCTGCTAAAGGTCATTGAAAGTCAGCTAAAAAATGCATTAAATCATTCCTTTATTTGGCCATGCGAGCAATTGTTGTAATTGTCACAAGGCTGTTGTGGTGTTGCAAATAGGAAGGGGAGTGAGCCACAATCTCACAAAGAGGAAGGTGCTTCGTCAATTATTAGGAGATGGTCCACATTAGGAACAAGTCTGAGAACCCCTTGGCCCAGAAGCTCCTTCCTCAAGGAGGACAACAAAGAGGGCAGAATTTGAGAGACAGACATTTTGCTCAGGTTGTTGCAATAAAGGTTTCACTCCAAGAGCAACATTGAGTAGTTATCCATGGTTCCCTGTCAAACAGGGAGGACATGTCCAGTGGAGTTCCACAGGGCTGAGTCCTGAGTCTGTGCCGGGAGAAAGGGCCTACAGCTAGCTTGGTTACGTGCTAGCTCAACCCCAGGTGCTCTAATAAGTGCAGGTGAGCCCTGGCTGAGGGCATCAGTAGACCTGCTCTTAAGACTAGCAGCAGCATGCTGTCTGCTCAAAGTATTTGCCCATGGCTGCGCTAGTTCCTGTCTTGACCCAGCCCTGCTCCTGTCTTCTGACTCCAGATAACCTGGTTCTGATCTTCAGCTCTCATTTCTGACTCTGGCTTGACTTTTGACTCTGGCATCTGTTCTCTGACCATGAGGCCTGACTCCTGCTCTGTTCACTAGGCCTGACCACCATGTGTTGCTCACTAACCATCTGGTACTATTCAATATTTTCATTATTGATTTGGATAATAGCTTCTATACTAATAAAATTCAAGGGACACCAAGCTGGGAGGAGTTGCAAGGCCTTTGAAGGACAGGATGAGAATTCAAAACAACCTTGACAAATTAGAGAATTGGTCTGAAATCAACAAGATGAAATTCTATAAAGATTAGTACAAAATGTTACAATTCGGAAGAAAAAAAATCAAATGCACAAATATAAAGCAGGGAATAACTAGCTAGGTAGTGTTCTGCCAAAAAGGGATCCGGGGGGGTTATAGTGGATCACAAATTGAATATAAGTCAACAATCTGATGCAGTTGCGTGAAAAAGGCTAATGTTCTGCAGTGTATTTATTAACAGGAGTGTTTTATGAAGACATGGGAGGTAGTTGTCCTGCTCTACTCAGCACTGTTGAGACCTCAGCTAGAGTACAGTCCAATTTTGGGCACCACACTTAAGAAAAGATGTGGATAAAATGAAGAGCCCAGAGGAAAGCAACAAAAATATTTCAAGTTTTAGAAAACCTGACCAATGAAGAAAGGCTAAAAAAACTGGGCATGTTTCTTAAGAAAAGACTCCAGGGGGATCTGATAAGTGTTCAAATATGTTTATATTTGCTGTTATAAAAGGGGGAGGTTTAGGTTGGATATTAGGAAACCCTTTTTCACTAGGAAGGTGGTGAAACACTGGAATATGTTACCTAGGGAGGTGGTGGAATCTCCTTCCTTAGAAGTTTTTAAGGTCAGGCTTGACAAAGCCCTGGCTGGGATGATTTAATTGGGGATTGGCCCTGCTTTGAGCAGGGGGTTGGACTAGGTGACCTCCTGAGGTCCCTTCCAACCCTGATATTCTATGAAGGTGATCAATTGTTTTCCATTTTCACTGGAGGTAGGACAAATAGTAATGGGCTTAAATCTGCAACAAGGGAGACTTAGGATAGATATTGGGGGGGCGGGAGGGGGACTTCCCAACTGTAAGGATAGTTGATCTCTGGAATAGGCTTCCAACAGAGATTGTGAAATCCCCATCACTGGAGGTTAAGAACAAATTGGACAAACACACGTCCGGGATGGTCAAGGTTTACTTGGATCCTACCTCAGCCCAGGGGGCTGGACTTCAAGACTTCTTGAGGTTCTTTCCAGCCCTACAGTCCAGTGATTCTATGAATAATGGCTTTCTACAATTGTTCCATCATTTTAGATCTAGTCTCACCCACGGATTTCTACAGTAAAATGGTAAAGGTAAGTCAGATGAGGTTTTTAGTAGTGGACAAAACTGGCTGAGCTGTGTGTAGGGGTTGGGAGATTATACTGCAGTCAGGCTGCATATTACAGGTAACTCATATCACAGGAGGGCTAAATTACTCTCTAGCACCAAACTTCATTGCCCACCATTAGTAAGGCCACAAACCTGAAGCTGAGCAGCTTTGCATTGCTTTTGAATCAAAGACGCAAATTAGAATGATGTTCTAGAAGCAAGCCCATTCCATGTTAAATAAAACAAAAGGCAACATTTTTATCAATAAATGAGACAAAGCCTTGATTAAAGATATCAAGAGTCAAAATATTTCATGACTTTTCTATAACAAGTTAGTGCATGCAAAGGTGGCAGGTTTGTAGAAATTTTGGTGCCAAGAACCTGCACCCCCAACTCCACCCCCCACCTGCCTAAGGCTCTGGGAGGGAGTTTGGGTGGGGGAAGGAGGTCTGGTGTGCAGGCCCTGGGCTGCAGCAGGAGATTGGGGTGCAGGACGGGTGAGAGGTTGGGCTCTTGGAGGGAGTTTGGGTTGGGGAGGGGGTCTGGGCTGCAGGCTCTGGGAGGGAGTTTGGGTGCAGGCTCTGGCAGAGGAGTTTGGATGCTGGGTACAGGCTTCAGGCTAGGGCAGGAGGTTGGTGTGCAGGAGGGGGTGAGGGGTGCAGGCTCTGGGATAGAGTTTGGGTGCTGGCTCTGGGCTGGGGGTGCAAGCTCTGGGAGGGAGTTTGGGGACAGGAGGGCATGTGGAGGGAGGGGGTGCAGGCTCTGGGAAGGAGGTTGAATGTAGACTCTGGGAGGGAGTTTTGGTGCTGTGTGCAGGCTCTGGGCTGGGACAGGGGCTGGGGGTGCAGGAGGGGATGAGAGGTGCAGGGTGGGGGTGCCGGCTCTGGGAGGGGGTTGGGGGGTACCTGGGGCTCCTAGACAGGGCAGGCTAGGAGTCTCCATGTGCTGCTACCCCCAGGCACAGCCCCCACAGCTTCCCATTGGCTGCAGGGGCACTTGGGGCAGGACGCAGACCCACCCCACCCAGGGGCTCCAGGGAGGGGCCGGCAGCCATGTGGAGCGAGCAGGGAGGAAGCCACTCAGCTCCGCTGCCAGTGGTGAGTGAGGGCCCCAGGCTGTTTTAAATGTTTCCAGAAGTTTAACAATGAAAATAAAAATGGAAGGAAGGAGACCATCCAGTATTAAATAGCCCATCCCAGGATGGGGATAGGGGAGGGTACAAACTGCTGTCCCTCAGTTCCTGCACCAGGACAGAGATGAAGCAGGAAACCATGGTATCCAATTGATAGAACATGAGTAGCAGTTAACACGTTATCCGTTGTATTAAACTCTGTATAACTAGTTAAGGTACTGGGAGCTATTTTGGCTTCCTGAAATGATCTGGCACAATTGATCCATAATTACAATGCTCACTGGAGCCCAGAATCCAGTGACTGAATTGTCTAGGCAGTTCTCTAACCTGTGTTCCAGTCAAGTGGGTGCTCATTGGAAAAGGCTGTTCTGCTGAGCCTTACTTCTAAACGAGCTGTTAAATTCACATGCTGTGTACATGCTGCATGTTTCTGGGTCTTGGATTTTGTGGGGGTTTCTTTGAAATATCCTTTATGCTGCTATTTTGAATCCAGCCCAGACTAAGGCTATGCCTAACAGGAGACCTTACAATGACACAGCTGTACCACTGCAGTAAGATCTCCTGTGGGGCTGCTCTGTACAGACAGTAGAGAGCTCTCCTGTTGGCGTAATTAAACCACCCCCAATGAGCAATGAGAGCTATGTCAGCTGGAGAGCGTCTCCTACCAACAAAGCACTAGGCCACATCGGCGATCCTGTCAATGTAACTTACATCAGTCAAGGGGTGTCTTTTTCCACTCCCCTGACCGATAAAAGTGCTAGTGTAGACATAGACTACTACTCATCTGAAGTTATTACCATTTGATGGGGCTATGATCACCTTTGTGAAATGAGCTTGATGGTCCCAAAGCAGTTCCCAGTGAGCAAGTGACCCTATCACAAAAAAGTCACCATATTTGACAATAATTGGTACCTTTGTTGGTGGTTTCACCACATAAACCAAGAATGGAAACAGATTGAATTATCTTGTTAACCCAAAAGGGTGTCAGGACTGATGACATTGGTGGGCCAGTGTAGATGACTTAGGAGTCTAAGGCTCAATCTGGACTTCAGTTATATCGGCATAGCATAGCCCTCCGGTCGCTGTAGGTTGCATCTATGCTAGGGGACGATACCGGCTTAGCAATGCTGAGAGTCTCTGTGGTGTAGACATACTGTACATCTCATTTTCAATGACTTTCAGTGAGACTGAAGTGCCTCAGTCACTTTTGAAAATGAGACTTAAGCTCATCATAAGTCAGGAGTTGCAGCGCTGAGAGGAGCCATACTTAAATATCTTTTAAAAATCTGGGTCTTAAGCTGCACAGCATAGCCATAGCCTGCAGTGGCACACAGTGTGTTAGGCACACAGTGTATCTGCTCTTTGTCCACAGGAGAGAGCTCTCCTGCCGACAAAATAAAACCACCCCCAACGAGGGGCGGCAGCTTTGTCAGCGGGAGAGCATCTGCTGCCGACCAAGCGCTGTCCACACTGGCACTTTTCTTCAGTAAAACTTATCAGTCAGGGTGTGGCTTTTTTCACACCCCTGAGGGACAAGAGTTTTATTGACGAAAGTGAAATGTAAATATAGCCTAAAGTGTAGGTAGGCCTGGCTTGACAGAAGTAATTAACTAAACATGGGAGAGGCCTCACTTCTTGGAAGACAAGACTGGGGGTAAATAGGTCATTGGGCTGAATATGGGATGTTTGTGCTAACTAAGGATATGTCTACATTAGCAAGCTTACAGCAATTGGTACTGCTATAACTGTAAGATTGCTCACGTAGGCACTCTGTGCCAACAGGAGAGCCCTCTCCTGTTGACATAATAAAACAACTTCAACAAGCAGTGGTAGCTATGTCGTAGTGCGGTGCACACTACCACTTATGCCTGCTAAACTTCTGTCACTCCGGGGGGGGGGGGTCTCTTTCACACCCCTAGTGACAAACTTTGCCAACATAAGTGGTAGCGTAGACGTGGCATAAGAGACAGAAGGGAGAATATCCAAGTAACCATTTACTACCGTCAAGATACCAATGGACAAGATAAGTCAGGGAGGTAAAGAGTAGGCTGGCTGAGCATGGACAGTACATGAACAGAGCATGCTGTACAGGGATTGGTTCCCCCAAAGTAGCCAAGCCAAAAATTTGTAGTACAATATGTAGTAAATGTGTATAAAGGGAGAGGGTTTCAGTGTCAGTGTAGATCTCTGGTGTACCCTGCATCCACCCTCAGTGTTTAAGTCTGATCAAGTCAAAGAAGCATTGCTTTTTGCCAAATAAAGATACCTATGTGATAAAGTCTGAAGTCCAACTGAGTTCTTGGAAGTCGAGTGGAAAGAGGTCTTGGGGGGGAATCCCAACATTGAATCCCTTTGTGAACAATGATCTCTGTGCCTCAGTTCCCCATCTGTAAAATGGGGAGAATATTGCTTCCTTACCTCACAGGACTATATGTTTAAAAAAAAAAGTGAGGTGCTCAGAAACTACGGTGATGGGGTGGGGCATACAATTACCCAAGATATCTAGATAGTGGGTATTGTTTGTTTGACAGGTGTGTGTTTGTCTTGATTATGTACAGAGTACTTTCCAAACCAAAAAAACCACATTCAGCTAGCATGGAACTGCCTTATTCTTGTAGATCTAATTGTTTAGGATTAACTAGAGTTCAAGGTCCATTAAGCCTTCCAGTGCAGAGTTCTTCCTGATCTGGAAGATTCTATACATGTTCAGGTTACTCTGTTCATTTTACAAAAGGTAAGTCTAGCCTTGGTTATGAAAACGTAAACTGATTGCTAGGGCTCAGGGATTGTCATGATTCTTCTAAAAAAATTTAGAAAAAAAATTTCTCCTCCACCCCTTCATAGCTTGCTTTTTAGGCCTGGAAACCCCATGGCCGTGGGTCTCAATGTATGTGGGAGCAGTTAAGCTAATGTGGAACTGGTTGGGCGGGATGACCTAAGGCTGCTTGATACTCTCCCTTTCAGGCTTTTTAAATGTCAGCCACTCTTCATGAGCTTCACCTCTGGTTCCAGGGATGCCTCTACCCCACTTGACTTCAATAGGACTACTTATGTAAAGCCAATACCCCAGAGTGGGTTGTCAGCAGTGGGGATCAAACCTGGGACCTCAACACATGAGCCTCTACTGTCTGAGCTAGAAGAAACAGCTCAGTTAGTCAAGGCTGTAACAGGCTCACCAATCTCTAGTTGGACTAGCCACCACTAGAGGGGAACAGAGTGCCACACTAAGCAGGCAGAGGTTACACTTAAAAATTAAGCACATACATATAAGTTTGCTCCTGCAGTCATTTTAAAGTTCATGTTCGCAGTAGGAACCCAGAAAAATCAATATGCCTTACTGAAAATGCTAAGATACTTATTGCATAGCAATAATGTTAAATTTCACTTTGGTTTTTTTTCAAAGAAATGCACTTATCGTATTCCCAACCCCCTACAATTATCTTAATAAGTCTATTTAGTAGAAGCATAGAAATTCTCAAATACGGGATAAAGAAGGGAAAAGCTCTAGATCTGATATTTCATGGTATATCTGTTGAATAATTCAGCATCGGATCCATCTTCTTTCTGATAATTTAGTGCACGTGCTCCACATACTTCATCCTTACAGTGCTTATACATATGCATATATTTAGCTACCACACCAGAAATGAAAGGATTAGTAGGGCATTCTAAAGCACTATATCACATACGCACCAAGATTCATTGCTTTATAGTTGATTGGTAAATATTCTCTAAAAGCATCCTTCCATTTTATTTCCTTCCCTCTCTCATTTACTGCACTTGTCTCTCACTGTCAGTACAGGATTTACAGGATAGCCCTCAAATAACATTTTTCAAGAGAGCCCTAAAACTATTTCGTTGCTGTTCAAGCAACTAGTCCCCATTACATTGCAGGGAAGATCAAAATAATCCAAAAGAGTAAAATTTAAGAGATGACTGATTGCCCTTTAATTGTAATTTCTGTTTTCTCAAATTTGATATAGCTCACTATAAGGTAAGGGGCAGATTTTCGCAGGTGTAAACTGTCATAGCTCTGACTTCAACATCACTCTGACAGTTTGTGCCAGCTGAAGACCTGCCCCTCAAAATGTTGCCTGAAAATTAGCCTGGACTGTATTCATACATTTTAAAGAAATCAAAATTAGTTTGAGGATTATTCCTAGTAACAAGCAAATGCCACTGTTGGCCAGGGACTAAAATGCTGTTTAAGAAGAGAAATTCTGCCCAAAGTTAGCACCTTAAGTCCAGTGTCTTAGATGGAGTGGCACAAATCTAACTGAATAAAAAAGCTTGCTCAGAGTGCTTACAGCTTAATGAGCATTTCCATATAAGATGAATTATGACTTCACGCTGACCAGCATTCTGAAACAGCATGAAAAAAGATGTACACAATGGATAATATTGTAATGTATATGCACCAGGAGGCTAATTTTGAAGGTGGAACTTAAGGCTGAGAATTTTGAGTAAACACTGCCGGATGGGGGTTAAAAACACCAGCCTGTACACTTTATTTTAACATGGCTTTTTTTAGTTGGAGGGAGAAGGAAGTAATCTATAAATAGTAAATGAAGCTAACAGACTCTCAGGGGGTGGCAGGGGACAGAAAAAAGAAAAGTTTTCCCAACTCAAAGAGGCTGAGGGGTGGGAAATTGCTCTCAGGGTGAGAATCCAGGCCAAGATTCAGCCCAAAGCAAACTTTTGCAGCAAACGTTTGAACAACAGATTTTTTTTTTTAGTAAAGGTTGTTAACAAAACCTTAACTATACCATCACAAATGGCATTTCTGCAATTATCTTCCACCATTGAAGGAAGACCTACTGACCTGCTATACACAGGTTCCGGCTATCTATTCAGACACCTTACACCCTCCATCACTATAGTATATGCACTGCTCAAGAACTTTACAAATAGAAATGACATCCCCATCAGAAAGCATGCTTAATAAAGGCTGTAGGAGATAATAGTTTAGAATATCTTCTAAATTGCCGTTTGTTGGGGGCGGTGGGGGATTAGTTAGTCCCAATAAGCAATCCCAGCTACATGCTAAGACAGGCCAATAATTGTCTAAGTGAATGCTTTTTGTATTTTGGGGGGACGGGGGAGAACATCTTTCCACAAGCATACTTTTTATTAAGGCAGAAAGCATTTAGAGCTGAAAGAGCATTTTCTTCAGGAAAACTTTATTCCCAGCTGTGAGGATTTGACAAGAAGGGTAATTTCACTGTATATACACTGTACAGTAACTGATGGGCATTCTACGTATACTTTTCCTTTACAGGACTTTTGACATTTAGATTAGCATCCATTGACAAGGCACATCATGTCTTCCAATCCACCTCCCCCACTAACCACCCCTCTACTCCTGTTCCCTAATATTAAAGTCACTAAAAAAGCTTGACCAAACTGATTAGTCTTACACTGTACTGTAAAAAGTTCACCAAACTTGGACACTCAGATTTCACCCTCTATTCACAGTTCAACAGGCACTTGATATACTAGGCAGGGATTCCCAAGGGATGGGCCTTCTGCTGAAAGTGCCCTACTATTGACCTTTTGGAGTTTAACTCCACAAAGAAACCTAGTGGATTGTTGTTTTAGGGCTGGATCCAAAGTCCACAGAAGAAATCCCATGGACTTTAGGTGGCTTTGGAATTGACCTTAACTGCACTGAGAGATGCAATGAAAAGCTTTTGTTCTAAAAGCTGCAGTTCTACCAGGAGATTCAAAGCACATTTATATTGGTGAAAGATGCCGATTAAGGGCCCTTGAGACTCAAGTCCTCTGTTTCACCACAGAACAGGGAAGAGTAGAGTAGCTTCCCTGTATCTCAGTCGGTGTTTCAACCCTATTAGAACCATCTCTAAAACTAATATAGCCAGGAGTCTGGTTTATGTCTAGATCTTTAGTTCAAATCCAGACCAATAGTGAACAAAGGTTTGTAGCATTGGACAACTTTGCAATCTGCTGAGAGTCTAAAATGGATACCAATCTAGTGGGCAAAGACCCATACGCGACAACTTAATTGGCAATCTCAGAAAAAAATGCCAGTCTCCTGAATCAACATTGTATATATTTTAAAGACTACTTATTATGTGAAGAATCAGGCAACTACTAATCTGAAGTATTTTCACATGCAAGTGCTGGGGATGTACTCTCCAGCACATGGGTTTCAAACTTGTGGGTTCTAAGCCCCTCGTGAGAGGGGGTCCTGCCTTCTATTTAAACAAAAAGTCTCTAGTCTTTCATTGCAGGGGTAACTTTGAAAACACAAACCAGGCATAAATTGATGCAGCAGTACTTGCCCAAACCTTCAGGCAGTCTGACACAATAGCTCTAAGAGGTGTCAACTGTCTCATTCAAAGCCCTGTGAACTCGGTGGTTCCACCACCACGGAATAGGACACTTTTCCAATATGCTACAGAAATCAACATTTTTCGCTAAACAATTCACCATTCTATGGCAACCAGATGCCCAGCATTCTGTTTTGTCTCCGTTTCCTCCCAGGGCATGCCTACAGCGACGATTGCTCTTCAGGTGTTCCACAAGAAGAAATTAATTGCATTACAATACATATTCCCTGCACTTTTCCAGGGAGTCAAGCAAACAGAGCACTAACAAGCATTACCTTGCTTCCCTTTTCAATGGATCACATGCCACCCTCTGGCAAACTCAGACCAAAGCATTCACCGGAAAGCTTGCCCACTGTTGCAGTACTTTAAAGGACTTGTTGCAGTAGTGCGCAACGATTTTTTCAGAGAAGCATATGGCCAATGAGGAGGAGGGAAGTCTGTGCCATTTGGATACCAAGTGTCCATAGTTACAAAGGAAACCCAGCAAATTCTTCAAACAAAGGTCACAGGTTTACAAAACTAAAGTGTTATTGAGTGGCAATATTGGAAAGCCCTTCAAGCATCGTACTTGGTGTAACTGCAGATTGCAAAGCCTTGCAAATACTGGGAAAATGTAGTTGTGCCCTGCCTAGGATGTTGTCAATGTTACCTTGGTATTTGCTGCTGCCAGTCAAAGCAGTTCCCCTCTCCAATGACCTGGTCAGCTGTCAACTTCGTGGGATGACTGTAGATGTTTGGGAACAGCTGGTTAGAAGAGTTCTGGAAAGACAGTACAGTATTTCTCAGTACAACTGGATGAAACTACAGCTGTCTTCTGTCTAACTTAATATTGTGAGTGGGAAGGGTCCATACATGAAGACTTGCTGTACACTCATGATATGCTACTGGAGGATGAAGTTCTTTGAGGCTTTCCAGCAATCAGTTCTTCACAGTGGGTTGGACTGGCATCACTATTAGTATTTCCACTGTAGGTGGCCCAGCCATGTCGGGGGGGGAAAAAAACAGAGTCACCTTATGACTTGAATGCAGTGCCATTAACAATGGTCAAGTTACCAAGATGCTTTGGAGAATAACAGTGAAACAAAGTTACTTAGGTCTGGGCTACACTTAAATTATATTGATCTAGTTACATTGCTGGTGGCTGTGAAAAATGTCATGCCTTGAGCACCATAGAGCAACACAACAATGGTGTCCCTAGCCTCTGTTTGCCAGAAGCTGGGAATGGGTGACTTGATGGTTCACTAAGGGATGGATCACTTGATGATTACCTGTTCTGGTCATTCCCTCTGACGCACCTGGCATTGGGCACCGTTGGCAGACAGGATACTAGGCTAGTTTTGGTCTGACCCAGTATGGCTGTTCTTATGTTCTTAACCCCCCATGCTGATGCAGCTAGGTTGATGGAAGAACCTGTCTGCTGTAGCACAGACAACCTTAATACCGCTAAAATGTTATGACTATTAAAGTTAAGTCCACCAGTGCATGTCTCTTCACTCATTTAGATGAAGAATGTGCCTTTAATATCAGCAGCTCCTTCTCCACCCTGAAGTCCCTGGGCTTTCATATGGCAATGCTTTGAATCACTTGCTTGAGCTCAGGGGAGACCAGGATTTTCTTTGCCACAGGTGGCTCTGCCCTTTGTTGAATACATCAGACTAACACTGCCTTGTTCTATGCTTCTCTCTAGGGTGGAATAGAACATTGCTTTTCAACCTGGGGGGATATGATTGGGGGCGGGGAGGGGGGCACAAACAAGTATCAATGGTCACATCTATCCTGCCCTTCTCATATTGCCAAATTTGGGGGAGTGGGGGCATGAGGGATCCCATGGCAGTCCTGGAGTAGAAAGGCTCCAGATAGGAAAAAAGATTGCAAAGTACTGCTGTATTACTCACAGTAACATTTGCTAATGCTTATCTCCATTGCTCTCAACTCACAAAAAAAGCAAGTGATCATCAGTGTACAGCGCTGCGTTGCCACAGAATACACAGAACCTCCCTAGGTTTAGTAAATGAGTGTGACAGCTCTCTGATGTAGCCCCTGAGGTTCACTAGTACAGCGTTGAGTTTGGTCATGCACTTTGGAGAATTAGAAAAGGTAGTATTTTTAAAATCAAGCTGAGACGTTAGCGCCGTTTAGAAAACCTTGAAAAGTTAAGTACAGGAGTCACCATTAAAATGTCAGAATTTGCCAACCATTACCACACAAGTATGAGATTACTGTGGTAGCGGTTGGCAAATGACTATTCCAATAGCAACCACTGTACCATCAACTCAGATTTCTGGTAGGCTGCTCACTGTAAACATAGCTAACATCCAGAAGAAGGGATGAGTGATAATTCTCTCTTGTAACATCAGAGCTCTCTCCATTTCTCTACATGTGAAAGCTTTGCATTTTGCTGTTCAACAACCTTATGAGAAGCCCTAGGGGACTAACTGTAACTTACACAAGTACCAGTTGTAACTGGACCATGTTGCTTGCAGCATCTAATTTGCTGGACAAGTTGTGACTTTGCCATGACATTGCAGCAACCTGGTTTCAGTACAGCTTTTTTTAAAACCCCGTGTAAGCATTTTGTATAACATTCCATGCTGGCTGTGGTGGAAGACACAGTTCCATCCCTCTAGCTAGACAAAATGAGTTTCAGCAGCAGCCAGTAGATAAGGAATAAAAAGCTAAATACAGACAGCATCTGTTTGAGCAGAAACAGCATTTTAAAACAAGCCACAACCTTATGTTAAAAGTAAGGGAGACCAAAAGGATAAACAGCAGGGAGAGCAACATAACTTTAGTCACCTTTTAATTGCAATATTTCAGTGGATCAAAATGAAATTTCTGTGATTTAATTTAGGAAACTTTCAGGGATTTTTGGAAGAGAAATAGGTCCAGGCCTGTCTGTCTAATCTAAATTCAGATTCTTAACACCCTCAAGCTATGTAAGAATTCAGAACTGAAATATCTCAGCTGATTATCTGAAAGCCTCAGAGGATATCTTCATATAACTGGGAAGTTACTGATCATCACTTGATCAGTTGATGAGCAAGTCATAGCCTTTCTTGCATACTGAGTCAGTACCTTGAATGCATGTGGTTAACTGAGGTTACATTTCACTCCAGCAACCATTAGACTCCTCCTATATTATTTAGGTCAGGGGAAAAGAAGCAACTGGTTTTTAAACTGGTTCTCATTATTTCTCATGAAATTGAGAATCTGCCCTGGCTTCGTCAGCAGAGAATGTAAAGTGGCAGCTCTTCAATCTACAGTGCTTACAAGCTCCCTCTAGTGTGTTTCCTTGTAAATCATAGCTAGTCATCTGACAGCTGTTACAGCACCTGCTTGGTAAACCACAGGTACGCCAGGCCCTTAAGCACTCTGTGCCCTGTTTCGTAAGGGGTCTAACCATCAATGTGGAGCTTACATTGTGGGTACTGTGATCTCAATAGCCAGTCCTGGTGGACTCAAAGGCTACCTATGCAGAAATAAGAACACAGTTGTTAAGCAGGTGCAGGTGAAAACTAAACAAACTTTTTCTTAAGAGCCTGGAGCCTAAGGTCACCCTTCAAAGTTGGAATATATCCCAGTTTTCTCAAGCATCTTGTCTCACCCATACAGGAATCACAGTGGGTTCTGAGCAAGGAGGCAGTTAAAGAAAAATCTTGGGGGGGCAACGTTACATGTAGGGACTTTGTGGGGATGGGGTGTGTACAGAAGGAGGGAAGGCACTTGGTAGGCTCAAAGGAGGAAATATCTGGGTGAGAAATGTGAAGTAGGGAAAGAGCTGGGAGAGAGAGGATAGGGAAAGAGTGCTTATTTGGTGTTGTGAGAGGGAATAACTAAGACAGCACAGAGGAACAGAGAAGACTTATTGAAAAAGGGCTGTGACACCCAGAGAAAAAGGGGACAGAGGATACTAAGAGGGGAAAAAAAGAACCTTCCCCACCCCACCCCACCCCACCCACCCCAAAAAAAGGAAGACTGAAAGAAGTAAGAAAAGGAAACCAAAGAAAGCACACCCTTCTGGTTGTCCCATTTTACAAATGGTATTATGAGCTTTCTGATGTGGAATAATGAGGAAAGGGAGAGAGAGCTGGATCCAAGTTCTTAGTGGCAAGGTCCAATGTGAATTTACAGAAGGTGGGGATCCTAATTGAAAATGTATGATGAGCAGAGAACATGATGTTAGGGAGATGGGCCTAGGAGGAGGAGTAGGCAGTTCTAGGTACGGTAATGACATTGTATCCTTGGATTTCCATCATCATGAAGGGTCATGATGGGAGTATGCAAATGTTCATGGCTTGGATTTTGGTGGCCCGCAAACCTTGCTTTTCTGGCCTCCCAACAGAATTCTAGGGCTGTCTCTGAACGAGAAGAAAGCTAATACAACCAACTAGCTGTTTTGAAGGCCTTGAGAAGTGGGGAGTCATTAGCACAGGTCTGGAGTTGAAGCTCAAGGATAGCACAGTTCATACAATATCAGCATTTCACTGCTGAATAGCAGACTCAGGAATTTTGTGCTCTAATAAACTGTTTTCCTGATAAATCTGACACAAGTTATTTGCCTGTATTTCATGTTGTAGCTTCTATTGTCTGTCTAAGTAGAGTAATGTATAATGCTGCACTGGGCTGCCGACAGTCCCTCAGTATTCAGCTGTAGTATTCTCAGGGCTAGCCCAAAGACGCAAACATTGGGGCGTGGAATTCCATTAGGAATGTTGGCTGGCAAGTGACTGAAATTCAGCCCTAAAAGGACTTTGAATACTGTCTGCTGATTGGATGATCAGTTTCCCTGATCTGAACCTCATACTCATGGGGTGCACAAAGAGAATGCTAATCTATTGCCATTCTTATTACAGTAATAAATAATGATACATCCCTGTTACCTTAAATATTATAGAGCAAATTATCAGATTTCTATTCTGCTAATAAAGAACAGCCTAACAATAGGTGCTGGGATGAGTCACATTGCATAACACAGCACGCCTCAGAAATCATGACTTATAGAATTAGAACAGGACTTTTGCAATTAAAGTTCTTCTTACTTCTCACAAAACTGGAGTCCTGAGCTACTACACTTTTATTTTGTTGCCTGGTTAATCAGGGCAAGAATTACCTTCAACCAAAAATCTTTATTGATTGAATGGGCTGCCATTCAGTGAGAAGTATTTGTCAAAAAACAAAGCTTTCCTTGGAGTCAGTGGTATAAGTAAGGGGGATGGAGTGAAGGATTTTTAGAACTTGAAAACACAGCACAAAACTCAATCCCTACTAACTATACTGATTCTGAATCTGTTACATTATAATCAGGATAATGTAGGGACAAGTTTCAATGCAGAGTGCAAACTAAAAGGTTTTGCTGAGGCAATAGTGTCTGACAGAGAAGGTCAGACAGTTCATGCAATAATCAGACCTCTAAGATGGAAATAACCATATAATATATGGATGGTAACAAAAAAATGTACACTAAAGCATTCTGTAAAGTCACAATCAATCCTTCTAACATTAACATCAATCTGGCTTCAAAATGATGGATTATGATTTATTTTGGGAACTTTCAGCTATATCAGTATAGGTGTTCTGGGAATTGTAGTTCAAATGACCTCTCTCGGTTAAAAGACTGTTTCAGAATGACTTTCATTCCTATAAATGGGTACTACTTTCACCTCAAAACATGTGTACAACTCATAATATGAAGGGGAATTACACTAAGACCTTGAATAATTAAAACTACTTCTAATGAAGCTATTTGTATTAGAACCTTCACAAAAAATCCTTCATTGAAGTCTATTACCAGTTATGAAAATTCAGTCTTCTCCAAAACTCAGAAGATAAAATAAGGAAAAACCACATTAAAGGCAGACCCTCTTTGTGCAGGGTGAATCTCCTATTACTGCCAGCTATTAGGGTCTAATACTTGAGGGATTGGGTACCCCTCACTCCTACAGGCGTCAATGGGAGTTGGAGGTGTTCTGGATCTCAATGAAAAAGGAACAGGTGCAGCAGGAGGAAAATGGTCTCCCTCATCCATTAGTGAACAGTGGTTTAAGCCATCCCAGAAACAAAGCTTCAGAGCCCCTTCTGTACAAAGTGGCACTAATTTTAGATATTCCAAGTGGTACTCTAGAGAGATCCAATGTTCCCACTCTTTGTGGATGATTGAACATATCACCTGTACTTTAAGATCCCTACATTGGCTTCCCACTGAAGTATGCATTAATTTTTAAGTGCTCTTACTCACTAATAGTTGTGGCCCTCTATATCTAAACTCTTATTACTACCCACTTTATCCTGTCCATTAGGGGTCATAATCAGCAGCCTATTTGCTTTGTCCTAGGTACAATTTAATCTCTAGGAGGAACACACTTCATTTCTATTCAGATACGAATTTTTAAATTGAAAATACATAACTTTTACCATACAAATTATAGGTGTACTGTGACAAAGCTCTGTCCTTGTCTCCATGGATCCCATGTTTCCTGGCAGATTTTGCTAGCCTCAGAGGCTCACTGTGACCCTCCATGTAGCCCTTCTCTCTCTAGAGGCAAGGGTCACAGCCTACTGAGCCATTTTCATCATAAGCCAGCAAGGGAGGTGAGGAGAAGTTACCCTCCCTTACACAGTCTCTGTAGTCTCCGTGATTAATCGGGGGGAGGGGGCAAAGGGGAGAGCCCAGGCCTTCCCTCTACTCCAGACTAGGGACCCTAATAGTATCAGCTATGGTAGCTGACTTTTTTAGAAACAGGATGCATACAATTCCCTGTGCCACTTCCCCACAGCAGCCCCCATTTGCTCAAGGTCCACTTCACCCTTACCTCAGGGCCTCCTTCCTTGTGCCTGATATGGTTTGTACTGCTCAGTCTCTCCAACAGCACAACTTCCTCCTACAGCTCCTGACAACACACCCACCTGACTAACTGGGAAGCTTTTAACTAGTTTCAGCCAACCTCTGATTGGCTTCAGGTGTCCCAATCAACCGAGCTGTCCTCCCTGCCTTCTGGAAAGATTTTAATTGGCCCCAGGTGTCTTAATTGACCTGAAGCAGTTGCCATTTGCTTATTCTGGTAACAGGGATTTGTTTAGCTTGTGGCTAATATATCTGTCTCCCATTACTTTACTATAGCCATCTGGCCTTGCCCCATCACAGTATTTAAATATTCAGAGGTGGCAAACACAAAAGAAAAGGAGGATGAAGCAGAGTTGAAGGTATGTGATAAGTCACAGTAGGAGATAAGACACTGTTTTGATAAGGTTACTTTAAAAAAAAAAAACCTGTTCATCTCATTTGGCCCATCTTTAACAACTAAACTTTTTGAGGAATCTAAGACAGGCACCAAATTGTCCCGTATCTCTTAATTCTTTTATCCTCAAACCACTTTTTATGATGGATAGCTTTTAACATGGAAGAAATATTCATTTGCAGCTGCCTTTTTGAAACATTATTTTGATCATGCTTTTATTGGAAAGCAGCCTGCAAAGAATGCTATCCATAAAAACTTTTTATAACTACAAATGCGTATGCTTTGAAATTTAAGCACAATGATCATAGGAGAACTACCACTAAATTTAGTGTGTGTGAAGTTCACTTAGGGGATCTCATCATTTTTACATGAGATCACCAGAACTCTTTGATGGCATGAGAATAGGGGCAATAGAATTTTGGCAGTGTTCACCTGAGAGAAAGATCAGTCCACTTGGTCTAAGGAACAAGCCCAAGTATTATTTAGTGTAATATCCCTGAAGCAGTAACTTCCCACAGCCATCCATGATTACAAGAAAATAAATTACTACAGGCCACCTGTTGTGGGGCAATCTGTAGTCACCTCTTCACTTTTCAGTCTTCCTAAAATGGAAGGATAGTGGGTGCAAATGTCCTTGAGCACTGTGGTGCAGGGGGTTTCACTCACCCAACTGCGCTTACAGATCTTAGCATCAGCAATGTGATGACTGTTGTTCTACATTCCCCAGGAAAAAACACTACAGCTGGGAACACTTTCAAAGCCTTCAAATGCCATCAGCATAAAAGAAAATGCAAAATTACATTCTTATATAGACACACTGGATTTGAGTATAGTCTCCCATTGTAGTAATAAATCATTCTTGTGTGTGTACCAAGGCACATTTAAAGGAAATTATCTTCTGCTAATGCTTGATTAATACCCTCTCCATTCTTCAGCATTCAATGTACAGTATACGAGTCCCTAATGATATAGCATCAAATGTATAATTTGATGGAAAACGTTCTGGTCACTGAATGACCATAATTATTGCAATTTGCCTTCTCTTGTTCCTGTCTAAAGTTAAACTTTAAACTCTTTAACTTTAATAAAGTTAAAGAGTTCACAGCCATTCAATAACAAGCGTATTCACAGTAAAACAAAGAATTGCCCTTCCGTCTAATGTATTAGACATTTCCTGTATTAAACTGCATCTATTTTGGAAGCAAGAAACAAGTATATATACCCCTTTGTCTACCTTTTCTGCTTTTATTGTTTTGATTGCACCATTGCTTACTACAGCTGTTTAAATTATTTATTGCAAATAATATTTGTTTCCCTTGCCCTGGGCTCCTGACCAGCACTTAAATATCAGGTGTTGGAACTTTGCATGGTAATGGTGACATTCCTGTTGACTCACTGTGGCCCGTTTGGCTCTTCAAACCCCACCCTGCAAGTAACTGAGTGGCTTTCAGCTGTGAGGAACTCTGGTCTTCAGCAAATTGGTTCTGGAGGGAAACTCTAGGGCCAGGCCAACCCAGATTATACAATCTGCTAATAAAAGAACTTTTACCTCTTCACAATTTTTGATCATTGAGTTTTGAAGTGTTCTCGCACCCCCACACTGGATAATTAGAACATGAGACTAAAGAACATACCTCAGGAGAGAGTTTTTGGGCAGACAACCATTCACACTGAAAGGCTGGCATTCATAGACATTTTCAGATAGCCTTAGGGCTTACTGAGCAGCAATACAAATCCACAATCCGCAAATCACATTTGTCTCACTATTTGAGCAGCTGTACCATTTACTGTGTTACGGTTACAATTCGGTAAAATGTGGGTTTGAAGATGTTTTAGCTGAGGATTAGTTTAGAGAAATGCAACCAAACCAAGAATCCCTTGATTGTTGTTTGGTGCATTCATAGTTTCATTACATTTAAAAAAAAAATCTTTCCGAGTACATGGGAAATATTTTAAAGCAGAGTCATTCATATTAATGTACAAAAATGGCAGCTTTGTGTTACTGACTAGCAGGAATTCCACTTCAGCATTTGTGCATGGGTGCATAGAAAATAATCCATCACCCACGCAGCTAGGCACCTAAAAAATAATTTTTCTAGAGTGACAGTCTTTTTACAGCACAGTTTCTCACGAGGATATAATTGGGTTTTCAAAATGACCCATAGCAAGAACACCTCGGATAACCACTTGTGGAAAGTCATAAATCTATTATCACAACATTGATAGTCGTACCAAAGTTTCATGGTTTAGTAGTTGCTGGCCATATTATAACACACACATCTTGGAAAAATTTCAGAACACTTAGGAAGTCCCAGGTTACATTCTGTACAGTGTAAAGCACAGTACAAACCTGGAAACTAGCTCAGCCTTTACCCTGCTCTAGTATAGAGCACCCTCATTCTGGCTTAATACTTAAACTCACCTGCCTGTTTGGGGACCTTCTATTGCTGGGGCTTTACGTGCTAGCAGTGAGCTCCAAACTCTCTTCCCCCACCTATAGCCTTAAGGAGATAAGGAATCATTCTAATGCCTTTATCAGCAGACAACCAGCTCAGGTACTCCTATTCTCACAGGTGGTGCAAGCTCATAGGTTATGTCTACACTGTAGCTGGGAGAATGCCTCCCAGCCCACGTAGTCAGACTTATGCTAATCGCACTTGAGCTACTGCACTAAAAATAGCAGTGTGGACATTGTGGCATTGGTGGAGGCTTGGGCAGGTCCAACCTTGAGTGACTAGCCCAAGCCTCTGCCGCAACGTCCATACTGCTACTTTTAATGTGCTACCTCAAGCTGAGCCACACACAATCCATAGTGGCCACATGTAGGGAAGCTGCTCTCTGGGCCTGTCCCCAACCTCAGACTCTTAGCCTACCAGCAGGAAATAGAAGTGAGATAGCGTGTCAGCTCCCCGTGGCTCTGGGCTGGCCCTTTCACCCGTTGTAATGTGGTGCTAAGGTTCCATAAAGGCAATTCAACCACCACCACCCATTATCTCTGTCTCACAACCTGTCTATCCCAGACTGTTTCTTTCTGGCTAGAAAGCCACTCCCACCTCCATTATCTCCTGGCTGGAGTTAAAGAGCTTTGGTGAGTGAGAAGGAATCAGTCAGCATTTCCACTCAGGGTTCTAACGCCTGTTAACAGCATAGGTCAAAGACACGTGTGCAGTATTGCCAACCCAAAGGATTCCAAAAATATGAGTCTGGCCTCCCCAAAATCATGATAATCAAAATCAAGAAAATACATCGGGTGGTTTTTGTTTGCCTTTTGGTTCCTGAATTTTCACAGTTCACTTGGGTCACATTTTCAAGCTTTTCCCACAAACACGATAGCTAGAAACTTACTTTAAACAAAACAAGACAGATTTTTACCTAATCCCAGGTTTTCAAGAACAACATCCAAAATTGCAACATTGCCAGTGTTGGGACAAAAGTGAGCTTATCTTTCTATAAAAACAATGCAGGATCAGTGCCTGTGAGGAATCACGTCTCCCTAAGTACTTTGCGTTCGATGGTTTCCTTTTTTGGTAAAATGGAACATCCTCTGGCTAAATCCTTATGATTTCCTGCACTGTGTGTGAAAGTTAACAGCTCTAATACAGTGAGGGTAAAATAATTGTAGATTGTTACGATGTCACTTAAACTTGAATACATGGCAAGTTTCATACTGTAGGTGGGTGAATAGTTTTAAAATACATACACGCTTTAGTCTCTGCTCCTTGATCAAAGACCTGCTGGCATAAGAAAAGTATTTCAGAGTATTCGCTTTATTTCAACTTATTTGGAAAAAAATTTCAACACTAGACATGACACATAACAAGAATTACGATGTCTTTCTCATATTTCATCTTCATTTTTAATGTATACATTAGGGTCAAAGTGCAGCCCACACCTCTATTCACTCTAGAGGCAATGGAAGCCATATGTTTCCACTGCATGAGTTTGGACCTCTGTGCACTGCAGAGCTCAGTTTGGCAATCTACAGAAGGCGACAGAGTGGGTGGAAGGCTGGATCTCAGAAAAAAGAAGTCAAGGAGGAGACTGGGACTGGGATAAGGAGGCGGGGGTCCTGTGTTAAAAATAGTAGATGATTATGTAATTAAAGACTGTACCATAATGCATATGCACAAGGGGGCTGAATTAAGATTGCAGTGTGACTTCCCCTGGTGTTATCTGGACTGGTGATCTGCTAGGTCACTCAGTCCTCGACTCTGGGAGCCAGCCTTACCCTTCTCTGCTTTGAAAACCCCCACTCCCGGGCTGTTCATGCACAGCCTCTAGCATGTAAGCTGCTTCCAGCTATGTCAGTGAGCACTTTTGGCCAGCTGCTGCTTGGATAGTGCAACCGAATGACACTAGCCAATATCTCAGGTCCCAGACACAACCCTAGGAACCTCCATCTTGCAGTGTCCAATTATGCCCACTGGACGCTACAAGCTTATATAAGTTTGTCAATTTAACAAAGAAATTGATCTGTACCAGGCTTGTTATCCCAAGGGTAGTCTCTGACACGCTTCAAACCAAACTCACTGCTTCAGGTAGAATAAACAAACAGATTTATTAACTACAGAGATAGATTTTAAGTGATTATAAGTCAAAGCATAACAAGTCAGATTTGGTCAAATGAAATAAAAGCAAAATGCATTCTAAGCTGATCTTAACACTTTCAATGCCCTTACAAACTTAGATGCTTCTCACCTCAGGCTGGATGGTTGCCCTTCAGCCAGGCGCTCCCCTTTGATCAGCGCTTCAGTCACGTGGTGGTGTCTGTAAATGGAGGTGGAGGAGTGAGAGCATGGCAAACGTCTCTCCCTTTTTATCATGTTCTTTCTTGGCTTTGCCCCCCCACACACACCTTCAGAGTCAGGTGAGCATTACCTCATTATAGTCCCAAACTGACCAAAGGAACGGGGGTGACTCACTTGAGAATCCAACAGATCCTTTGTTGCGGCCTTGGCCAGTGTCCTTTGTTCCTGTGAGGCTGGGCTGGGTTTGTCCCATACATGCCCTGATGAGGTGTGAACTGCCCCTCTGCTCCTGGAGAGTTTTGTCTGGGCTTGTTTTAAGCCATGAGGACACATTTTCAGCCTCATAACTATATACATGAGATTACAACCTATAACATTACTATAACAACAATGCTCAGTGCATCATGAGCCTTCTGAAGACACCCGAGATGACAAACTTTGCATTGGATACCACACAATCATATTTTAAGGATGAACATGGGGGTGCAGGGTGTTCCCCCGAGGTACCAAGCGTCACACACAGTCAGCCTGAATTCTGGCATCTCCTAATTTCTGAGTGCTTGACTTCGCAAACTTAATGTTCTTTAAACTGATTTGTGTGTGTGTGTGTGTGTGCGCGCGCGCGTAATCATATATTTACAGTGTCTAGCGCTATGATAACCAGTAATGGTGTCTCAGATCCCACGGGGTGAGCTGCCTCTGCCAGCTACAGTCTCTCTAGGAGTGTCTATCTTCTAATGCTATGCCCTAGGCCTCCACTTTTTGCAAGAGGAAGCTCTGCAGCTGCGTTACTCCAAGACCAGGCCCTGGCTTCAGCACCACTATTTTTCACCAGGGCTTCTTCTTCAAACTCGAACTCCTGATGGAGTCTTTACCTTTTGGAAGCAATGCAACCAGCAGATGTTTGCAGCCTTTTCAATACAAGACAGCGTTTTTTTAGGCAACTGGAATACAGTGTTTTAAGGTCTTTAGGTTAGAATTGCTAAGCAAAGCTTACACGCATGTCCATGCTAGCAGCACAGCTTGCCTCTCTGGGCCTAAGAAATCCAGGATTCCATCTCTCCCACTACACCGGGAAGCAGAGTTCTTACCACAATCTCCAGCTCCATCTCCCAGAAAGGCCCATCCCACCAAGGGCTCTGCATCTCCAGTTCCTGTTTCATCTGAAAATCTCCAACCAGCTCTTCTCCTGACTCCTCCATTCTTTGTTTCAAGCTCTAGACATACTGATTTCACATGTCCAGCCGTCATTAAAAGTTAATGTCCATTCGTTAGACTTCCATTATATCTCTCAGGTTACTCCATTCAGATGTTGATAGTTCATTCATACCAAGCCAGGCCTGGCCGACACTAAAAATTTAGATTGACAGAGCTACGTCACTCAGGAGTATGAAAAATTCACACCCGTGAGTGCTGCAGTTATGCCAACCTAACCCCTGGTGTAGACAGAATGCTTCCATCAACCTAGCTACTGCAGCTGGGGGAGGCAGTGTTTCTACAGTGACTGAAAAACCCTTTTCAACACTGTAGGGTGCATCTATGCTGTGGGATTACAGTGTCATAGCTACAGCACTTCAGATATGTCACTGTAACCGCCCCACACATACACACACAGTGTAGACAAGCCCCCAGACATGCCTACCTGACCAGTTCCCATCTCTTATTCTTCTGTCCCAGAGAACAAATTAACCCCTTCAGTCCTAACATATAATACAAAAGTGAGTGGGGAAACAGAGTCATGCATATTTTGTCACAAAAGTAATGCAGAAATTTCTCATGTTTTCCACACATGGTATTATAAAGTGATTTGAGATCCTCAAACGTAAGATGGTTGTAAAAAACCAGAAATGGAAAAAACCAACCACTGAAAATGGAGGGCATGTATGAACAGCCTCATAATACTTCCTTGGACAGTTTCCAAATGGGGGTCAATGGTGAGGGATGGGATATCATATGAACCTTCATCTAGCTGTTCAGACAGCCATAGAAATGGCTGGGCTCCCAAGCCAGCCCAAAAAATCCATTCAACTCCCTTTCAAATTATGTTTCTCAAGTCCAATGCTTAGAAAATGTAATTTTTTGCTTTTTGAAACACACAAAATTATTCATTTCACAGTAGCTTGATCATGAGCCATTAAATGGAGAATGCATTTTACTCTTCCAGTTTAAACGTGGTTACCTGTAATACTTTCAACCACACAAGAACAGGGTAAGTTATGCAGTAGAGGCAGAGAGAAAGATATTTCATCTGTGTGCATTGTTCAGGAACAAGCTTAGGTAACTGACTAAACCCTCTCACACAGACAATGAAGGAGACAGACAAACAAGAATACAAAAAGCAAATGATGTGGCAACAGGACTTTAAGCATTTCATAGGCAGGTACAGTAATCTGCTTTATTTTTTTCTGCTTTATTGCTCTTGTCGAAATCCTATATGTTTTTTTTAATATCTTAGTTGTGTGTCGTATCTTATTCCCTTTGTGAGCCCGTTTCAACAAAGTTATTGAAAGGATGCACTGAAGCCACTCTACTTTAAATCAAGCTAAGAACCACAATTTTTAAAGTAATATCCCAAAGTGCAGACTTTTTAAAGAAGGATAGTTCTCAAATTTGCACATTGTCATAAATTAGGTGCTAAAATATTACTTTTGAGGAATTTTCAGCTGTAGAGTTCAAATTTCTAATAGTTATAGAAATCCAGTGCTCCCAGCTTCTTACCAACCTCTCTCAACTTCAACCTTTCATTTTCTCCTAGTTCCTTCCTCTCCATGTATAGACAAACATTTCCCCCAGTCTCAAAAACACAACTCTAGGCATCACTGGGTTCTCTGCCTACCTTCCTATCTCTCATCTTCCTTTCTCTTTAAACTAATTTACAGCCAATGCATTAACTTATTCATTGCCACTGCTGGATCCATGCCAATCTAGTCAAACTACTCTCACCCAAGTTTCTAATGATATGTGCCTGACCAGATCTCAAGTGGGTTTTTTTTTCCCAATCTACACTCTCATCTGCCTTGACCTTTCAGCTGCATTATATTTCCCTCTTTATTTTTGTATATTACGTTCATGATACTTTCCTCTTCTGGTGCACTCCACCTGCTCTTTTTGGTCTGGTTTTGATCATTTTCTCCTCTCCATTCCTCATCTCTGTAACTGTCCTGCACTGATCTCTTCTTGTTCCCACATTTTCTCCCTCATCACTTTTTCCAGAGATCTCATCCACTTGCTTGGGTTGAATTATCACCTCTGTGCAGACAGCTCTCAGGTCTATTTCTCCACACCTGGTCTCTATCCCATTGTCTCTCCAACACTTCATCTTGGATAGCTTGCTGTCTTGTCAGACTCAAGATGGCTAAAACAGAGCTCCTGATCTTTCCTTCTAAATCCTCCTCCCCTACCCCACCCAGACCCATTCTTCATCACAATTGAGAACACCTGTCATTCTCCCTTGGCCCAAAACCTAGGGGATCATCTGTGACTCCACACACACAGTCTACCAAAAGGGATTTAATCCTGTTGCTTCTGCTTCCAAAACATCTCTAAAATATATCCTTTCATCTCTGGCTCTATGGCTAAACTAAGTCTCTATGTCCTAAACATCTCCTGGAATGACTACTGCATACCTCCTTTTCTCTGGTCTTCTTGATACCCTCTAGACTGTCCATTATATGACCACTGCCAAAAGCCTCTTTCTTCTCATCTACTATGGCCATTTCACCTCCAATCTTTGAATCACTTCACTGACGCTCCATCATTCTGCATAACAAATTCAAAACTTATCCTTGTTTTCAAAGGCCAGCTCTTGCTATGTGTCTGACCTTTCTGCATTCTTTTTTCCCCCTGCTCCTGCAAAGAAACCAGCCTTGATACTCCTTTAGTTCTCTCACACACCAATCTTGCACACTGCCCTCCACTCCCGGCATTCTCTAACCCAGGGGTTCTCAAACTTCTCAAACCGTGACCCGCTTCTGAAAATTACTACACAACCCTAGGAGGGGGGACCGAAGCCTGAACCCGCTCAAGTCTTGCTGCCCCAGCAGGGGGACCAAAGGCAGGGGGACCAAAGCCAAAGCCCAACCTGAGCCTCACTGCTCAGGGCTGAAGTCCTTGGGCTTTGGCTTCGGCCCCAGCAAGTCTAAGCCAGCCCTGGCAACCCCATTTAAAATGAGGTCGTGACCCGCTTTGGGGTCCCGACCCACAGTTTGAGAACTGCTGGTCTAACCAATCCACATGATGTTATTTATGTGACACTGTTCTTCCCCTTCCTCCCTACACCCAGGTTTGTTCTCTCTGACCCTTATGCTGCTATGTCTGAAGTTTAGATTTTCATTTTGAGGCAGGGACTTCTCTATTTGTTTTGTGGGGTGTTTAGCACAACTTTTTGTGCACAGTACAAATCATTTATAAAATCCTGCCTCAAGGATATGGAAATCAGCTGGATTTTCAGGTGCTCAGCACTTCTCAGGCTCTCTAATGCAGATGGGCTTATACTGCCAACACAGTATATAGGCATATACTTGATGTAATTTTATTTTAAAAAGCCAGAGAAAGAGAGTTGGAATGCCGGCTTTTCACCTCTGCAGTCACTGTTTAAAATGCAAAATTAGCACCCTTCTAGGGAGAGGCATTGAACTGGCATGGGGATTGAGCTATTTTTTCGCCCCTCAAGGTTAACACCGCTAGATTAGAAGTTGGTGAACTCTGCTGTCACCCGTGTTGTACAAATTCTTTGGAAGGGCAGAAATCTTCTGCCTCAAGGGCTGTCAATTTGGAGCGTGCCAAGAACCTTAAATTCCCTTAAAATGTAAACCAGAAAATGTGTCACCTACACAGACTACAGATCCAAGTTCTCAAAATCTAGTGGACAAAATTAACCAACATCAACATAATTTAGAAAATCCTTATCTATTGAAATTAACTCATTAAGCTACTTTACAAGATAACTTTCAACTGGCAAAATAATTAGCACAGCAGAACCTCAGAGTTACGAAAACCTTGGGAATGGAGGTTGTTTGTAACTCTGAAATGTTCGAAACTCTGAACAAAACATTATGGTTGGTCTTTCAAAAGTTTAAAACTGAACACTGACTTAATACAGCTTTGAAACTTTACTATGCAGAAGAAAAATGCTCCTTTCCCTTTATTTTTTAGTAGTTTACGTTTAACACAGTACTGTACTGTATTTGCTTTTTTTTTTGTCTCTGCCTGATTGTGTATTTCCAGTTCCAAATGAGGTGTGTAGTTGACTGGTCAGTTCGTAACTCTGCTGTTTGTAATTCTGAGATTCTACTATTTATGATTCATACTGTTGAATTAGTAAGCTGTAATAAAGTTTTAACAAAGTACGCTTATCACTCTACTCTTCCCCTTTTACTTTTCACTGCAGTGTGTAACTACCCATACCCTACACCCCAGTGCCAGTTGTGTCTAGTGTAGACATAGCCTTAGTCTCCAAGGATGCTATTCAGTAGCTGTAATGGAGGTTCATATTTACACTTCTATGTGATTTGTCTCACTGTATATCACATCTTCAGAGTAATAAGAGTACATTATTCTGTATGTGAAGGGAAACACTTGTGGTGTGATTGATTTATGATTTAAACTTCTTATAGAATATTAATTTAGTCCCTGTTTCCAGATTACAGGTGACATACACATTGTATGTGATAAAATTTGTGCTTTATGGGTATCAATTATGTCTGTCATTGCCAATGGCTGAAATCTCTTCTGTAATATCATTCTTTTAGTCTGCCTACCTCTAAAGGTATTGTGCTAAGATGGGAAGACCTCTGCGGTTTTTCAATTTATACTGTGGCTGGGATATTTTTTTCTCCTCTTTAACCCTCGGACTAATGGGAAGCTACTGTTATGTTCACTTCCAACATTAGGAATCACTCTATGATGCCATTAAATATTCAGTTCTGTACTTAGGGGAGGAGATCAGACTGGATTTATTGGAAGCATTGTGTGTGGTCAGACCATTAGCCTCAGGATACTGAAACTAGGAAAGAAATGCAGTAAGACACAAAAAAAGGTTCTGGCATTTCCCAGCAGCAAACCTGCCAAATGTTCAGTACATGAAAGAACGAGGGGCCCCTCCTCTGATCTATTCCTTGAATGTGGACGGTGATGGGAGGAGAAAGAGCAGAGGGTGCTCCTCATGAGAAAAGGGATAGCAAGAGCTAAGTATGGAATGAAGAATGATAGAAAAATGAGGGGAAAACAGGCAAAGATAATGAAATATGGGCTAGGGATACCATACGCTAAGGATTCTGTTTCCATCTTCATCTCCCCTCCTTCCCACAGCAAGGTTATTCCAAAATTCTGTTACTAGTGTTCATGATAGGTCTAGGAGGAAGTGGAAGGAATTCAACAGTTCAGTACTGCAACAAAGGATTAGAAGAAATGGAGTGAACCAACTAAGACCATGTCTCCAGTAAGAAAATAACCTGTTGTTGACAATGGATGTCAGCCATGGATCTAACCCTTATCCCACACCCAACTAAGGTGGAAAAAATGTGGCCATTAACATAGGCTTGGCCAACTCCCTTATAAAGAGGTAAATACTGAACCCCTGCTAGACGCTCTTGTGCACCAGGGATGAAATCCTGGCCCTACTGAAGTCAAAGGGAATTTTGCCATTGACTTCAATGCAACCAGGATTTCACCCAGTGTCTAGTTCCCTTCTGTTTTCATTTCAGTCAGTAGTTTGGCCAATCTGTTTTCAAGCCTGTTGAGGGAAGTGCCGTCCAGGGAAGGGGGAAAAGCCCAAGGCTGACTCTACTGTCAACAACAGGCTCTATTCATCATACAGTTTTTGAGTTCCCATAAAAGGAGGACATTTCCACAGCTTTCACACCTTTTATTCAATCAGGAGGAATCAGGAGTTATATTTGCCCTCCCTGCTCAGATCTTGTTTCTTGGATTTGGGGGCTTTAAGGGGAAAGATTGTATTTAATGAATTGGTCTTCTAACATTCTTTCCATGTCTGCACTCTGACCAAAATACTCTGGAAGACAAGTCAATTTCAAAATATAAAAGGAGTAGTGGTGAGCATTTTGTATGTCTGATGGCTTATAGGCTCACCACTATAGTATCTAGCACTCAAACAGGTGAATGCAGAAAACTAATAAAGCAGTGGCTACAGCAATTGCCATATTACAGGCCTCACAACTGAAAAAAAAAAAGTTTTAACCAACTGGCACCAGGAAAATCTGGACCTGAAAGCCTAACAAATATCTGAGCTGATGAATACCCACAATTCCAGCTGAAGTCACTGGGAGCTGCATGCTCAGCACCTCTGAAAATCAGACCCACAAGAGATCAACCTCAGTGTATTCTATCACATTGGAAAAGCCTAATTACAGAAGCCAACAGCTTAAAAAAAATACTAAAACTGAGAAAATACTACACAAACAGTATTCAGAATTAGTCACTGGAATAACAACCACAAATTCACTTCAAGAGTATTTGCAAACCTCTTTATTAATTTTCTATAAACATTTATACAAATGGAGGGGAGGCATTTGTTACAGGAATGTTAATGGCAAGTGCAAGTCTCATGAATACTTAAACGGATGTGCTTCGTGCAACAGACGTGCACCTGAAGTGTTCATATAGCCATCATCAACACACATGCTTTTCACGCCTGTTTATGAAAGTTTTATTCATGTAATAAGAGAGCAGAAACAATGTCATGAGTTAGATAACTAGTCACAGACCACAAATAATGAATAGCAAACAATAAATCACATAGCTGAGTAGAATAATTTGTGAATAACTCATAAGCAGAAATATTTTTGCATAATGTGTTTGGCAACAATTATGAACGTAATTGTCATAAAAATAGACAATTCAAAAATAATTCATGAGTGGGGGAAAAGAGAGGCTACACTAATCAAGAGCATTCTCTGGAAAGTTCACCTCAGCTTCCACCTGTTTTGTTTTGTTTTTTTTTTGTGAGGCAAAAGTAGCCCTAAGGAGACGAAAGGCTTTCACCTACCACACACATCAATTTGGGCACCAGTTTCACCTATTTCCCATGTTTAGTCTACCACAGCTTTCAGACATCTCTCTTGAGCTCTGATATGTTCATACACAAAGCAGTGCCCCTAAGGATTGGATCCACTTGTTTCTGTAAGTGTGTGTAATATAGGACAAGAGGGCCAAGAAAAGACTGACTTGTTAAATATAGAACAGCCAACACCTGGATGCTGCTATCATTTTCAAAGGCTGAGACGTGCCCAACCCTGCAATTCTTTACCTTCTGCTTAGGCTCAGGGTGCAAGATCCAGTTTACCAAATGGGGGAAACCCAGGACAGTGAGGACCTGAGCAGTACCTTATCTATCAAGACTATCCCACGTTATTACTAACAAGGTTTTGTTTTACACTAATACAAAAACCTTTATCAAAAGTGTATATGATGGGGAAAGGGGGTTATGGGCACAGACTAGAATACACACAGCAGAAACTGTGATTTGCAAGGACAGCTGGACTGCCAGTCATTTTGATGCCTTAGGAGAAAGCAACCAAATAGCAGGAAATAATACTTCACTGAAGGTAATCTTATGCAAATTCCAGTCACTAACAGTTTCTTGTATGGGGGGAAATAGGGTGAACAATCACAGTTTATTCAGTCTGTACAAGCTTCTGTTTGTCCAACTCAGCATGTGTCATTTTATACATCATACTGAAATGAGAAGGGAAAATAAAAAGGATGAGGGGATCACTTCACATGCTACCTGTCTGGAATGCCAAATACACAACAAGGTTTGCAGAAGATTATGTGCACTACCTGGGAGCTGGAAATAAGAATAAAGGATAAAATGAGAAAGTGTCATGTCTGAAATTTGCTGCAGTGCTTGTGGCAAAGGTGTCAGGAAAAGTCACTGCATTAAAATCCTCTTTGGGTCAGTTTGTTTCCAATTCCATTGTTTCAAACAGCGTAATCCTTGGAAGATAGTCAAACTGCAAATTTCAGAAGGAGGCAGGGAGTCACAGCTCCAGTCAGTCATCACACATTTTGTGGCTGTAGGAAAAAAAATTATTTTAAGCCTAGATAGTATGTCTGCCTTACAGCCTTATAACACACTACTATCTCCTAAAGTATTAAGGAAAGAGGGTCTAAATCTATTTGCATTACTGTTATATCTGAGATAGTGGAAATTACCAAAACTCAGATATAATATATAGGGAACTTGGCACAGCCAGATTACATGCAGTTTCCAATTAGCTTTAGCAGCCATGCATTTGGGGCAGGCTTATAAGGCCAGAGAATTGGTTTCAGTACAAATTTATGGTGAAAGAGGGATGGAACAACTGCTTGTATCCTAATTCCAAAGCATTCATTGTAGCCTGAGGTTAATTTGTATTTTAATAGTCAAGGCTACAGTATGAAACACAAAGTTTAAATCCTCCTCCCATTGAATTGTAAATTTCACTGCTTGAGAAATCAAGGCAGCATAAGTATAGTTCATGCATTTTATTTAAAAATGACTCCTAGCTTGCAAAATGTTACCAGTGAATTAGTACGGGTGGGTGTAGAGCACTGAGCCTGCTTAGTACCAACTGTGATAGATTGAAGATCCAATTATAATGAAGTACTCCAGAATGAAAATCCCCAATTGTTCCAATGCACTGAAAAACACACTTCCCGATGGAAGGTCTGAACTGTAGGTGGGCCTCCACCTATACTCTAAATTTACAGACATCCATAGATAAGGAGCTTGCGCTAAACAGAGATAAAATTCCACCTGTGAGAGTGCACCATGATGTAATTTGATTGGAAGGCACCTGCACATCTGAGGACAGACTACGTATTTGCATGGAGTAATGTTGGGGAAATTTAGGTAAAAGGCTTTTCATTAAGAGCAATCTCCTATACAAGGTCTCCTCAGTGATGGGGGTTTTGAGGGGTTTGCAGAGGGGCAGGTGTTGGCACACTATCAACCTTCATATTCATGTTATTGAGACTGCAGTTAACCGTTTGAAAAGTGGTCCTCATAGGAATAGGGAAGTGTCTAACAATGCATACATTTTATATGCAGTCCACCGGGATTCATGCCACTTACCACTCTTTGAAGAGGCAAACAAGGTGGCAAGCTGTGATGATGATGATGCTGGCATCAAAACAGCTGCGTGCTAGTACTGATCTGAGGCTGCATGTGGAAAACTGTGGCTTTCCAATTCAGCCTCAACTCTATCCCCTTCAATGTGCAAAACCACATACAGAAGGTCAACATGAAAATTGACTCAGAAATTGTAAAATCCCATTGTCTCATCACCAAATCCACTTCCAATATGATGTCACATTAAGATATTATTATTGTATATTTAACATGTTCATTTTGGTAGTGCCCAAGGGCTAGGCGCTGTACAAACAGAGTAGAAGACAGTTCCTGCCCCAAAGAGCTTACAATCTGACAGGCAAGAGAGACGCAGGGTGGGGGAAGGGATAGAACACACCAGCAGAGCAAACAATGCATTAGCAGCAAGCAGCATGATAGTGCTACAGAATAAATAAATAAAATGTTATTTATGGGTTTAGTTAGGAGGGGATAAGCTAGATGGAAAGAAAAGGGAAGAGGGACAGGGCAGGGGACAAGACGGTAGGAGGGTGTGGCGTGAAGCTGAGGGGACACAGACTGTGAAGGAGAAGAGGAGGAGGAGGGTTGGCGCAAACAGCCCATCAGCACGGGGCAGAGAAAGTCCAGTCAAAACTGTAGAGAGTTCTCTGAATGTCCAGAGGTCCCTGCTTTGGCTGCTTCTGCCCCTACCAGCTGGGATCTCTGGCTGGTTCTTCTCTGCAGCCCACATTATGGGGAGATAGCATCTGGGGCGTAGTGCTCCAGCATGAAGGAACTCATCTCCTCTGTACAGTATTGGGTAAAGGGTGATGCTGGACTGTAGTTTAGAAACTCTTCTCTTGTGTTGTCATCCCAATTCTTAGTGATTTGTGGAAAAAACTATTTCATCTGTGCAATTTTTAGTTCAGCCTTATGTAGTATTAGTGTAAAGATATACTAAGCCATTTCAAGTCACCTTATTCCCATTCTTTTAAACATTTCTTCTTTCTGCTCATAACCCTACAAATAACTAATTTCAATCAATAAACAAGACACGGGAATAATCTGTAGCCAGAACTCAAACCATAATTCAACAAAAACAAATTACATCTATAGATATTAACATTTTATTGAATATGTTTATGATTTTCTAACAGGTAAACAAGACTTTTCAACTTTCTAGTTTTTGCATTCAGATGACTAAAAAGCAAAATATATTCACTGAGTACTCTAAACAGTGAAATTAACACGTTTTATTATCAAAAATAAACATCTCTGTGACAGTCATTCTAAAGCGTTTAAGTGCATGCGCTTACCACAATTAGAAATATAATTATGCATATTTGTTAAAATAACACACAAAATTTAGCCTGATCCTGAATGTACATGTATACAGTTTTTCAGTAGTTCCAGTAAAGTTAAGCACATGCGTGAGTGTCTAAAGAATCAGAAGCAGAAAGATTTTGATTTGCACAGCATAGGAGGAAAAGTGTAACAAGATAGTACTGTACGTAGCATTTGTAATGAGTTTATTTCCAGCAAGCTTATGGTATTGAGAACATTGTATGCATTGTGGAAGCAGATCTGGCGCTCTCAGTAGCTACTGCAGAAGATGTAGTGGGAGAACATCTCGGGGGGTAAGATGAAGGGAGAACACCTCGGTCCCCAGGCCACACTCCAAAGTTCCAGTGACCTGCAGCCCCTGTGATAAGCGCTCTGAATGAAAAATGACTGAATAAAGTACTGAAATGTTCCAGCGCCACCTTGATATTTACTGTTAAAATTAAGAGGGACAAATCCTTAGCTGGTGTAAATCTGTGTAGCTCCATTTGTGTATGCACTGTTGTTGTAGCTGTGTCAGTAGAGAGACAAGGTGGGTGAGGTGATATCTTTAATTGGACCAACTTCTGTTGCTGAGAGAGACAAGCTTTCAAGCTACACAGAGCTCTCCCTCAAGTCTAGCTTGTCTCTCTCACCAACAGAAGTTGGTCCAATAAAAGGTATTACCGCACCCACCTTGTGTCTCTAGCTCTATTTGAGTCAATGGAGTTACACTATTTTACACCAGCTGAGGATATGGCACAAGAGAATTTATACATTATTCATGAAAAGAACTACAAATCTAGGAGTACATTCCGCAGCAAAATGTACAAAAAACCAAGACCATAGGACACAAATAAAGTAATTTATTTATGCAGTAGGCCACCAATGACAACAGCAGGGTTAACATTTTGATGTAGCTTTCTTTAAAAAAAGACAAATTTCTGAATTGCTACAATCATTTTGGTTAAATCACTCTTTCATACCCATTGATCCCTTTTCAAGGCAATTTAAGCTCATTACATTAACTGAACACTATTATACATGTAATAAAATAAACATAACTACTGTTTTTATGCTTGCCTACCAGGTAAATTACCCTTTTAAAACATAGTAGTTAAATATACACACTTAAAATTGCTGGCAGTTTCTCTTTTTCACTTAGATGAGTTTGTCTTTGAAAATGTATAAAAACAAAAAGTTTTCTTCATTTTTGGATTTGCTTTAACTTACTAGTAGCAATAATATGTCATAGAGATTGCCACAGCAGATCAGGCTAGTTGTCCATCTAATCTAAGCCAAAAGCACAACTCCAATACCAGATGCCTTAGAGGAAGGTGCAAGAAACTCCATAATAAATAATTATGGAATACTCTGATTTATGGTCTCTGTGTCCAGTAAGTATTTTTATGGATGCTGTCGTTTCCGCTCACGTGGTTTCTTTTGCCTGTCAGTTCCCTTTGGTTGTTTAAAAGATGACAAGACATATAGAGGACTCTAAGCCTGATTTCTCCCTACCATCCCCTATAAATCTGCGTAAGCTGGAAGGGTATAAGAATGGTTACTGAATAAGGAAGTATTATTTCAAAATAATTTTGGCCTTTGATTTTTGTCCCCCTTTTAACTGCTGATGCTATTTCCCTCATATCCCATTGCTCTTAATAGAGCTTCAAGATAGTGTTTTTTTACTTTTACAAAACAGTAATATGCAACCATATGAGGAACTGAAAAACAGGAAGCGCCTATCACGCAATACATACATCATTACGGGATCCAGTTCATGCAAGCTGGGTTTGATTCTGCTGCCAAATAAATCAAGAGTAACTCCACTGAAGTCAATAGTTACAGCAGTGTAAAACAGATGTAAAGAGAATCAGGCCAACCACAGGCCTATTAATAGGAGTGCATATGGAAACTCAATCTTTGTTTCCAGACAGAGTAAGGCCATCAGCCATTCACTAGAAACTGACACTCTGAAAATGTACAAAAAATAGTTTCATGATCATGTATATCCATGTTTCTTTAGAAGGTGTCAAAACTATTGTTTGTATAATATGCAGTTTTTAAATATTAAAAACAATAAAGTAGAAATATCTTGAGGTGAATTTTATTATTCATGATATCACATTCTTGGATGCATATCCAATTTATCAATAAATCTATGCTTAAAGTAAATATTTAGGAATAACTGTTCTGTATTTTTGGACAGACAAAATCGAGCAACATATTGCTGCCACATCTAGGAGTGACAGATATTTATTACGACTGTTATGCAGCCACCTCTTGGTAAACTTTAAGTTGGGTTTGTCTCATACTGCTAAGAATCAAGATCCCCAAACTGCCCTTTTCTTTGATGGGGGAGAGATAACTCAGTGGTTTGCGCATTGGCCCGCTAAACCCAAGTCATCCTTGAGGGGGCCATTTAGGGATCTGGGGCAAAAACTGGGGATTGGTCCTGCTTTGAGCAGGGGGTCGGACTAGATGACCTCCAGGGTCCCTTCCAACCCTGATATTCTATGATTGAGGTGAAGAGGCAAACCAGAGAGGTCTGTCATACCAGTCTCCTTTTTTCTTCACGCCCTCCTCTCCCTTGGTGCTGTTTATAGCTTTTCTATCCACCATCAGAGTGAAATCAAGATCCTTGTCAGTTTTGTTGCTATCTACGGGGTTCTGAATAGCAGAGACATAAATGGAAATGATCAGAATGTGTTAATTTAATTCTGTTGCTAACTCAAGCCTGGTCTACACTGGGGGGGGAGGGGGGGAAATCGATCTAAGTTACACAACTTCAGCTACGTGAATAACGTAGCTGAAGTCGACGTACTTAGATCTACTTACAGTGGTGCCCTCACCGTGGTAAGTCGACAGCTGATGCTCCCGCATCAACTCCGCCTGTGCCTCTTGCTCCGGTGGAGTACCAGAGTCGATGGGAGAGCGCTCGATTTATCGCGTCTAGACTAGAAGCGATAAATCGACCCCCGCTGGATCGATCACTGCCCTTGAATCCAGCAGGTGATGTAGACAAGCCCTCATAAGTAGTAAGAAATGCAAAGGAGTTGTTGGTCTGAAGACCCAAAAAGACAGCAGGACTGCATTGATTTACATTATTCCAAACATCTTCACAACCCTAACAGCTAGGAACATAATTTTTAAAATTAAAAGTCAGTTAGTTTAGGGTTAATTCTGTTCCCAACTTTGCTGTGAGTAAGTGAACTTGTCATGCCTTGGAAGAGTTTTGAACAAAATTGGAATGGAAAGTAGTTTCTTTTGGGATTCAACGTTTGTAGAGACCAAGTAGCTAATGAGAGTTAACCTGTAATAGAAGTGTTCCCAGTTTAACTGTTATCCACTTTCACTGTGTGCAAGTTGATAAATGATAAGGCTATTAAAGACTTGTTATCCCTTTCCCCATGGGCTCCCTTAGAAATCTAATGATCTGCCGTTTGTTTTATTATCAGTTTTTAGAGACTACAGCAAGCATATTTTCTTGACCAGTATTTATTATGCTGTTACATTGTGTTTGTTACACTGTTTCCTTTGCAAAATTTAGCATTTTTAGTTGAAAAAACATTTAAATGAATAAAAGTTCTCATGTGTTTTACACTGGAAATATAAACTATTAATACAACAAATTCATTTCAAGTCAGTACTGGTAGAAAGTTGTAATCATCCACTGCCTGTTTGGTGGTCAGTGTAAAATGAGTTTAGTGATTTCACGCCAGGTCTCAGAGGACAAGTGTGTTCACATCACAAAGTTGTCAATGCAACCTGACCTAATCTGCACCCTAGTGAAATGAGGCCCAAGGCTGAAAGGATATGGAAGCTGAACTATCCTTTCTCCACTAAAGGTGGTCCTTCAAATACAGACATGAGACACACTGGTAAAGCAGTTTGAGCTGCTGCTGCCCATGCAGCACTTGTCTGTGCATAGAGCACTTTAGGGTCTGTCATTCCAGCACCTTTCACACCACACAGTTTGCTAAAAATGAAGGCTTCTATTTTGTTTTTAAGTCAAAAACACTACCAATGAGGATATTAAACTCATGCTTTGAAATGGTCATTTAACCTATTATTGGCAAACTTGCTTTTTTCCCTCCAGGAGTTATGTAGACTCACAGACTTTAAGGCCAGAAGGGACCATCATGATCATCTAGTCTGACCTTCTGCACATTGCAGACCTCAGAACCTCACCCACCCACTCCTGTAATAGACCCACAACCTCTGGCTGAATAACTGAAGTCCTTAAATCATGATTTAAAGACTTCAAGTTACAGAGAATCCACCTTTTACACTAGTTTAAACCTGCAAGTGACCCCCATGCTGTAGAAAACGGAGAAAAAAAGCCCAGGGTCTCTACCAATCTGTCCTGGGGGAAAATTCCTTCCCAACCCCAAATATGGCAATCAGTTAGATCCTAAGCATAAGGAGCAGTAGATAAGCTGGAGGGTAGGGATAGGATACAGAGGGCCCTAGACAAATTGGAGGATTGGGCCAAAAGAAATCTGATGAGGTTCAACAAAGACAAGTGCAGAGTCCTGCACTTAGGACGGAAGAATCCCATGCATTGCTACAGACTAGAGACCAAATGGCTAGGCAACGGTTCTGCAGAAAAGGACCTAGGGGTTACAATGGACAAGAAGCTGGGTATGAGTCAACAGTGTGCCCTTGTTGCCAAGAAGGCTAATGGCAGTTGGGGCTGTATAAGTAGGGGCATTGCCAGCAGATCGAGGGACATGATCGTTCCCCTCTATTCGACATTGGTGAGGCCTCATCTGGAGTACTGTGTCCAGTTTTGGGCCCCACACTACAAGAAGGATGTGGAAAAATTGGAAAGCGTCCAGCGGAGGGCAACAAAATTGATTAGGGAACTGGAACACATGACTTATGAGGAGAGGCTGAGGGAACTGGGATTGTTTAGTCTGCAGAAGAGAAGAATGAGGGGGGATTTCATAGCTGCTTTCAACTACCTGAAAAAGGGTTCCAAAGAGGATGGAGCTAGCCTGTTCTCAGTGGTAGCAGATGACAGAACAAGGAGTAATGGTCTCAAGTTGCAGTGGATGAGGTTTAGGCTGGATATTAGGAAAACCTTTTTCACTAGGAGGGTGATGAAGCACTGGAATGGGTTACCTAGGGAGGTGGTGGAATCTCCTTCCTTAGAGGTTTTTAAGGTCAGGCTTGACAAAGCCCTGGCTGGGATAATTTAGTTGGGGATTGGTCCTGCTTTGAGCAGGGGGTTGGACTAGATGACCTCCTGAGGTCCCTTCCAACCCTGAAATTCTAGGATATGGCAAGACCCACCAGCCAGACACCTGGGAAAGAATTCTCTGTAGTAACTCAGAGCTCTCCCCATCTAGTGTCCTATCACTGGGATTCTTGCTGGTGATATTTGCTGCTAGCAGTCACAGATCAGCTACATGCCATGTAAGCACTCTCATGACCTCCATACATTTATCAAGCTCAACTTGAAGCTAGTTAGGTTTTTGCCTCACTGCTCACCTTGGAAGGCTGTTCCAGAACTTCACTCTTCTGATGGTTAGAAACCTTCATCTAATTTCAAGCCTAAACTTATTGATGGCCGGTTTATATCTATTTGTTCTTGTGTCCACATTGGCACTTAAATAACTCCTCTCCCTTCCTGGTATTTATCCCTCTGACATATTTATAAAGAGCAATCATATTCACCCTTCATTTGGTTAGGCTAAATCAGCCAAGCTCTTTGACTCTCCTCCCATAAGGTAGGTTTTCCATTCCTCAGATCATCCTAATAGCCCTTCTCTGCACATTTTCCAGTTTGAATTCATCTTTCTTAAACATGGGAGACCAGAACTTCGCACAGTATTCCAGACAAGGTCTCACCAGTGCCTTGTATAATGGTACTAACACTCCCCTGTCTCTACTGGAAGTACCTAGCCTGATGCATCCTAGGACTGCATTAGCCTCTTTCATGGCTGCATCACATTGGTGGTTCATAGTCATCCTGTGATCAACCAATACACCCAGGTATTTATCCTCTTCTGTCACTTCCAACTGATAAGTCCCCAGCTTATAGCAAAAATTCTTGCTGTTAGTCCTTGGGTGCATAACATTACACTTTGCACTATTAAATTTCATCCTATTTCTATTACTCCAGTTTTCAAGATCATCCAGTTCTTCTTGTATGATATTCTGGTCCTCCTCCGTATTCGCAATACCTCCCAACTTTGTGTTAACCGCAAATGTTATTAGCACACTCTCACTTTTTGTGCCAATGTCAGTAATAAAAATGTTAAATAAGATTGGTCCCAAGACCTGTCCCTGAGGAACTGCACTAGTAACCTCCCTCCAGCCTGACAGTTCAACTTTCAGCATGACCTGTTGTAGTCTCCCCTTTAACCAGTTCCTTATCCACCTTTCAATTCTCATATTAATCCCCATCTTCTCCAATTTAACTAATAATTTCCCATATGGAACTGTATCAAATGCCTTACTGAAATCCAGGTAGATTTCTTTGTCTAAAAAATCAGTTATCTTCTCAAAGAAGATCAGGTTGGTCTGGCATGATCTGCCTTTTGCAAAACCATGTTGTATTTTATCCCAGCTACCATTCACCTCTATCTCTTTAACTACTTCTCTTTCCAAATTTGTTCCAAGACCTTCCATATAATTGAGATCAAACTAACAGGGCTATAATTTCCCGGATCACTTTTTCCCCCTTTCTTAAAAACAGGAATTATATTATCAATTTTCCAATCATAGGTATGATCCCCGAGTTTAATTACAGATTCATTAAAAATCCTTGCTATTGGTTTTGCAATTTCATGTGCCAGTCCCTTTAATATTCTTGGATGGAGATTATCCAGACCCTCCAATATAATCCCATTAAGATGTTTGATTTTGACTTCCGCCTCAGATGTGGTAATTTCTACTTTCATATCGTTGTTCCCATTAGCCACCCAGCCACTCTTATTAAAAACTGAGGCAAAATATTTGTTTAGGCATTGGGCTATGCCTAGATTATCTTTAATCTCCACCGCATCCTCAGTGCTTAATGGTCCCACTTCTTTCCTTGTTTTCTTTTTATTTATATGGCTATAAAATCTTTTGCTACTTGTTTTAATTTCCTTTGCAAGATCCAACTCTGCTTGGCTTTTGGCAGCTCTCGCTTTATCCCTACACTTTCTGACCTCCAAGTAGTAGCTTTCTTTGCTGATCCATCCCATCTTCCATTCCTGGAATGCTTTCTGCTTTCTCTTAATCACCAGTTTAAGATGCTTGCTCATCCAGCTTGGTCTGCAACTCTTCCCTATGAATTTTTCCCCTTACTTGGGATGCAGGCTTCAGATAGTTTCTGCAAAGCATGTTTTTCAGCAGCAAAGAATTGGATTAATCAGGATAACTTCCTTTCCTAATCCAAATCATGCAGTCTGTGTTGCAGAAAATGCATTCAGAATACGACCAAGATTCCTGGCTGGACCCTCAGATTTGTGATTTCTTATGGTCAGGTGCCCACTGTGTGATAAGATCCGTTTTGTGGTACATGATAGTCTGAAAAGTCCCACTCCTCCAAGATGCCTCATGCTATAAAACCAAATGCTTTATTTTTAAACTAAAACAGAGAATTAAACATTTCTTTCAATCTAATTCATTTTTATATCTCAGTGCAATTTAATACAGTACCTTAAAGAAACTTCTCTTTGTGTTGAAGAAGTAAATGACTTTTAGCCTCAGACAGACAACCCGTTGGTGTTAGATTGGAATATTTTTCAAGGAAATGAAGTTTCATCAAAGCTGAAATGTTTTATGAAGATGTACCCATTTCAACATACAATATTTATCGGGTGGCGGGGGGGAAAGAGAGTCCAATGCTCTCTGTCTTGCTCTATAGCTTGGTGATCACGGCGCTGGCCTGGGATATGGGAGACCCAGGTCCAAGTCTCTGATCTGCCTGATTATAAAGTGATCTGGGATTAAAAATTCTGCTGTGAATCAGGAAGAGCAGGGACTTGTGCCTCAGCCTCCTAGACCCAGCCCCCTAACCACCAGGTTATGGCTACACCTGTAATACATACATACCTACATACACACACCTCCTCTCTACCTTCCCCAATCAAAAAGCTCAGGTTTTGATAAAAAAAAAAACACAGACAGACACTTGGACATAATTCTGTTTTTGAGAAAACATTTGAAAGCTTTTGTTATTCCAATGCAGAACAAAAACAAAAGTCAAAATCTCAAGAGTTGCCACAGAATGGAATTGTTGTCCTCCAGTCAGCTCCAGTTACCAGTGATCTTCTTGAAAATGCTAAGTTAATAGGGTTACAGGACCCTCCCCAGCCCAGTGCAAATGAGTGAGGGGGAGGGAGTGATGGAGGGAGGGGGGAGGGAGCGAGCAGGTCGGGCCTTGGAGAAGGGGCGTGGCAAGCATGTTCGGTTGTGTGTGATTAGAAAGTTGGCAACCCTAGGAGTTCCCTGTCTTCAAGGGCATGCGCAGGAATTTAAATGTGACTACTTGGGGGGGGGGGCACTTTAAACATTAGCCCCCCACCCAATGCCTCCAGGCCCTGATGCTTCCCCAGGTTCCCCACCTAACCCCCTGTGCCCCGCTGCCTCCCTCACGCCATTGTCCCAGGCTTCAAATACTTACTGGAGGCTGCAGGCGAGGAAGGAACGGGGCTCAGCAGGCTTCCAAGGCCCCCTCTCACAGAACTCTGCTGCCAGCCCAGCTTCCCTGCTCTGGGTGCCATTGAGTAGGGCTCAGCAGGAGCGCTAGCTGGAGTGCCTTTCCCAGGCACATCTCTTCAGCCGAGCTCGGCCCGACTCCCACCCCCGGCAGAAATGGGGGAGGAGGAGCTTGGGGGAGGGAATCCCAGGGCGGGGGTTACGGCAGAAGCTGCAGACAGTGGCAGAGATGATTATTGGGGAGTCCCATGTTCCTGCTTGCACACCGTTGCGCATGCCCCTGCCCATCATTATAAAATAGCCAGGAAAGGCAACGGCAGGGGAGTGGGATGGGGAGGGGGAAGGAGAATAAGAATATGGCTGGTCTGAAGCAGAGAAGCAGAAGTAATGTTGATTGGCCATTAAAAATGCACAGACATTTTGTTTCTTGATTAGGCGAGGTTACGCAGACGTTAAACTGTAAACATATTGCTGAACCAACCCACCTTTTCTATTTTCTTTACTTAATATCTTTGAATTCAAAGAAAACAGTAAACAAATTTAAAAATCAAAGTAACAAAAAGAATCACTACATCTGTAGTGCAAAGGACAAATACTTAAACTCAGCAATTGTTTAAATATCTGGCTCACATATGCAAGTGACTATAGAGACAGGAGGCAAATAAACACATATTAAAGCAAATCACTTTTGCCACAGTTAAAAACAAGTCACAGAAGACAACAAATAAGTAATTATGGTCGGACAACCTCATCTGTAATAGGAAGTACTTGGAAACAAAACAAAATGTATCTATTTGTAACAAACTGTACAGGAACGTTATCCACATTACTAAAAAGACACAATTGTGCCAACGCCACATATCTCCCTCACGCAAAACTCCCAATGGATTTCAAGTAAGGCGTACAGGATTGGACTCCACAAGGTACAACCAAGTAGCTTGAAACATTAAACATACAAAACAAAATTTTCAAACAAGTGCCTACAGATAGATACTAAAAGCAATATTTTAGGTACCCATCAACTATTTAAGTAACTGAATCTTAACTATGTCACTAGGAGCTGATGACGCTCAGCTCCTCTGGGGAAAAAAAAATCAGACCCCTTATTTAGGGGCCAACATAAATCACTTTCAGTTCCTACCTAAGGGCTTCAGTGCTTTCAGACATGGAACACAATACATGCAACCAAATTAAAACAACTGCACTTTTTCCTCTGACCCAACAGCAGTTTAGCAGTCAACTTTTAAGAAAAGGGTCTATAGAAGTCTTTCCCTTGGCAAAAGCCTTCTTCCCCACATTGGCCATCCCTGTGTCTCTCAATCTAAATCCTTAAAGCCCCTACCACAGTGAATTTTAAATGATAAATTATGATTAAAAAATACCTCCTCTGCATAAATTTGGTCATTTAGCAATAGTTTCTCATAATTATCTAAAGGAGAGTAGCACAGAGGCTCACTCAACAACACTCTGGCATTGTTTTGTTACTTCAGACTTCATGGAGTTGAGTTTTTCAAGGCGGTTTTTAAGATCTTAGAAACAGTGTAGAACATACAAATATGGAGAGAGAACACAGTCATATTTACAGTATCTGTTTCAGAAGCAGCATTACATATCTGACTGTGCCAGATAATACTGTATCGAGTGACACTGATCTTTTTACCCTGATCATACCCAGTACTTGCAACAGAGAGTAGCACACATCATGGTACTCCACAGGAAAGCCATTACTTTTTATGTTTAAACTTCCCTCCCCAATAACAAAAGTGAAAACAATAATAAAAATAAAGAAGTGACTACACTTCCTAGTTTTCAGTAAATAAAGCACAAAACAACTTGTAGCACCTGGATTGTGGGGTTCATTTCAACCTTAATCCCCACCCCCTCCCCACAAAAAATCAACTAATTACCAGCAGGGAAAGTAACCGCTCAAATTATTAGAATCAGTATTTTGTTCCAAACCAGCGGTTAACTTTTTCAGTGCTTAGATAAAGAACCAGATTGACTATATAGTATTCCTTGGTTTCTTCTACCCAAACCAGCTCAATGTGGACTTTCCCCTCTGAATCCACATAGTTTAAGTCATAGTTTTGGCCAATATAGTCATAAAAGCAGGATGCCTTCGAAGAAAGTTTCATGTAGACTGGGGCACTGAAACACCAGAAGGGTTTTTCTGTTTCATCCAAGAGGGTCACATCCATCATGTAACAGTTCTAAAAACATAAGCAAAAAACATTATTTTTCTATGTGCAGCATATATCATAATTACCACAGGGCTACATCTCATGGTCCTTGCACTGTTAGGCAGAACTACAACTGATGTTAGGGGAAATTCTCCCTGACTTAGGGATGTACAGACTGCAAGATTTGGCACATAGGTAGACAGTCAAAGTAAAATTCACTGCATTTCAACGGCCACTGTAAAAGGACTACAATCTATTTAACTGAAAAGGTTTCCAACCAACAGGATTGTAGCCTAAGCATGCCATTGGTAGCCTCCCGCAATCACATGGTGATACCAGCAATACCATAAGCAACGTTTTAAACACTTTTTTTAAAAATATTTAAAACTATATCTATAAATAATCACAGTTAGTGTGCTATTAGTTAAAATAGCAAGATGCCCTCCATTATGAGCAAACATATGGAGTTTAAACTTCCATGGACCAGGCAACATCCCAAAACAGGTGCAAAGAGTTCCATGACTGTAGAAAAATACAGATGTGCACAAAACAGAGATCAGCCTTTAAACTAAAAATACTGCAAGACATCCCCCTGCTTAACCTTCTAGGAATGGGCAGAGGCTATAGAGAGAGGTCTTTGATTCCCAGAGTGGCTAATACAATATTTTAATCTTCCTTTTAAATTATATACTAAAATTAAATAAACTACTTAAAAATTATTCTTTAAAAAATGTATAAAAATATTACCCAAGACTATAAAATATCAAGGTGTACATGAGTCAACATATAGAATTATTGCTTGTTTTGATGCAAGAAGTATTTACAGGCTTGTACATTAGCATTCTTCAGGTATACAAATACTGGACAGACATATACACCAGGTGATATGTCACTGCCCATTGGCAATGAGTTCAGAATTGTTAAAACTACTCCTGTACACTGAACGAGGACATGCATTTTCATTTTTATGGGTCACACCGTATTAATTATGTTGTGTAGACAAACTATCTGATGTTTCTCAGCCAAATGTACAAAGTAAAAAACAAAGCAATTTTTCAAAACATAAGAGAAATATCTGATTCACACTTGTTTTTTCATAGGATAATCAAGTCAGTGCAACATTTCACATACAAGATGTCATGAGGGAAGTCTCAGCAAATTTTCCTTTCTCATGCCCTTGATTTCTAACCCTTCTTAGGTCTGGTCTACACTACGAGGTTAGGTCAAATTTAGCTGCGTTAGATCGATTTTATAAGCAATGCGGCTACACAACCAACCCCGTTCTGCCGACCTAAAAGGCTCTTAAAATTGACTGCTGTACTCCTCCCCGAGGAGGGGAGTAGCGCTAAAATCATCCTTCCTGGCGAGGGCTGCCTTATTTTGTCCTCCACACACAGCAGTGCCACATGAAAGTTAAAGAGCTCAAGCAAGCCTACTAAAAGACAAAAGAGGGAAACGGTCGCTCCGGGTCAGAACCCCATACATGCCGCTTCTATGATCAGCTGCATTCTAAGGGGGGACGCCAGCACTGTCCATGGACATCTGCAAGGGGGGTGTCTCATGCAACATGGAGGAGGATTTTGTGAATGAGGAAGAGGAGGAGGAGAATGTGCAGCAGGCAAGGGGAGAATCCGTTCTCCCCAGTAGCCAGGAGCTTTTCCTCACCCTGGAGCTAATACCCTCCCAAGGCATATTGTTCCCGGACCGTGAAGGCGGAGAAGTCACTTCTGGTGAGTGCACATTTGTAACTACAGTACAGGGCTTAAGAGCAATTGTGTTTAATGTTTGATTTGTCCTGAAGAATTGGGGTGCATTTGTGGCTACTACAGCTACTGGAAAAGTCTGTTCACGTGTCTGGGGATGGAGCAGGAATCCTCCAGGGACAACTCCATGAAGCTCTCCTGGAGGTATTCTGAAAGACTTTGCAGAAGGTTTCTGGGGAGGGCTGCCTTATTTTGTCCTCCACAGTAGGACACTTTACCATGCCAAGCCAGTAGTCTGGAATCATTGCAGCACAAAGCATGGCAGCGAATGGTCCCGAGTTTTGGTTACATTCATGCAAAATCTAGTCTTTATCTTTCTGTGTCAGCCTCAGGAGAGTGATATCATTCATGGTCACCTGGTTGAAATAGGGGAATTTTTGTAAGGGAACACTAAAAGGACCCCGTTCATGCTGGGCTGTTTGCGCTTGGCTAAAAGGGATCATCCCGGAGAATAGCCACGCGGGGGGGGCGTGAGGGATGTGCTGCACATCCACCCCAAAACCACAGCCCCTCCTTTTAAATGGCAAACCCAATCGGCATTGCTTGCTATGGGAAAGGAGGGCGCAGCAGTTTGAAACCATTCCCACATGTTATGAAGGCGGAAGAAGCCAACCCCGCGTACCCTTTGGCTTACCATGGCTGCCTGGAAACCAAATTCTGTTGCCCAGCCGTGTGTGATGTGTCACCATACCAGCAGGTGCTCAATATAAAAGGCAAAATGCGACCTTGTACCTAAAACACATGTGCTGTCTGCTGTGAATTGCTTGATTCACTGTGAAAGAGTTTCCCTTTTTCAGAAATGTATCTTCTTAAATTGTACTCTCCCTTTTTATCCCCCCTGCAGGTGCAAATGTTTCTATGCTCCCCGTATCAATTCTGTCCATGAGGTTATCACAGATTAGAAAGTGGAGGAAAAAAAGCACTCGTGATGATGTGTTTTCAGAGCTCATGCAGTCCTCCCAGACTGACAGGGCACAGCTGAATGGATGGAGGCATTCGGTGGCAGAGGCCAGGAAAGCATTAAGTGCGCGCGAAGGGCAGAGGCAGGAGGAGATGCTGAGGCTAATGGGGGAGCAAAGGGACATGATGAGGTGTCTGTTGGAGCTGCAGGAAAGGCAACTAGAGCACAGACCCCCGCTGCATCCATTGTATAACCGCCTGCCCTCCTCGCCAAGTTCCATTTCCTCCTCACCATCTTCCATCAAGACCTTTTTGCCCTGATTCAGTAAATCACATAAGCATGTGCTTATGTCCGATTGACCTTAAGCCCATGAATAATTCCATGAAGTTAATGAGACTTATACACATGCTTAGGAATTCTACATAAACAGGGTAAAAACTCCAGGCTGAAAAACTCAAGAGCCAACACAAACTTTTAAAAAGCCTCAAAGAAGTTTAAAAGTAATCTACTGTGCATAACATTTCTGACTTAAAATGATCATAGCTCTAGAACTTTTAAATGTGGCTATTTCTAGATTCAACTATTTTCAGTTTTCTAACCACAACATTTCTGATTGGTTGATACAAATGGGAAAAGTGTATTTTTCATATATGCAAAACTTAAAAAAAAAAAAAAAAGAAAAAGAAAAGCTCAGCTGATCTTGCAGATACTCGAAGAAATCTCATCTCTCGGTCGGGTTGCCAGGAATCCAGTTTTTAACTGGAACATCCGGTCAAAAAGGGACCCTGATGGCTCTGGTCAGCGCTGCTGACTGAGCTGTTAAAAGTTCAGTCGGCGGAGCAGCGGGCCTAAGGCAGGCTCTCTGCCTGCCCTGGCTCCGAGCAGATCCCAAAAGCAGGTGGCATGTCCCTGCAGCCAAAGAAGCTCCATGTGCTGCCCTCACCTCGAGCACCGGTTCTGAAGCTCGCATTGGCTGGGAACCACGGCCAACGGGAGCTGCGGGGGCGGCACCTGTGGGCACGGGCAGTGCACACCATTCAGAGCCCTCTGGCCTCTCTACCTAGGAGCCAGACATGCCACCTGCTTCCAGGAGCAGCATGGAACCAGGGCATGCAGGGAGCCTACCATAGCCCTACTGCGCTGCCAACTGGAAGCCACCTGATGCAAGTACCACCCATCTGGAGCCTGCACCCTAGCCCTCTGCCCCAGGTCAGAACCCCCTCCCACACCCAAACTCCCTCCTGCACCCTAGCCCTCTGCCCAGGTCAGAACCCCCTCCCACACCCAAACTCCCTCCCACAGCCCAAACCCCCTCCTGCACCCTAGCCCTCTGCCCCAGGTCAGAACCCCCTCCCACACCCAAACTCCCTCCCAGAGCCCAAACCCCCTCCTGCACCCTAGCCCCCTGCCCCAGGTCAGAACCCCCTCCCACACCCAAACTCCCTGCCACAGCCCAAACCCCCTCCTGCACCCTAGCCCCCTGCCCCAGCCCTGAGCCCACTCCCACATCCAAACTCCCTCCCAGAGCCCAAACCCCCTCCTGCACCCTAGCCCCCTGCCCCAGCCCTGAGCCCATTCCCACACTCCAAACCCCTCATACCCAGCCCTACCCCAGAGCCTGCAGCCTAGAGCCCCTCCCACACCCCGAACCCCTCATTTTTGGCCCCACCCTGGACCCTGCACCCCAACCCTTTGCCCCAGACAAGTGAAAGTGAGTGAGAGCGAGCAACAGAGGGAGGGGGGCTGGAGTGAGTGGTGGTGGTGGGAGGGGGGCCTCAGAGAAGCAGTGCAGCCTCAGGGATGGGACAGGGAAGGGGGCGAGACAAGGGTGTTTGGTTTTGTGCAATTAGAAAGTTGGCAACCCTACCTCTGGGCAAAGACCAAGCATAAGAAATTTCAGTCAAAAAGGAATTTGAGAATGTTATAAACAATTGAAGAGTGAGGACTCCACTGAAGTTTGAATTCAATCTTAACTGCAGTGGGTACTGCCAACAGCAGCAGTAGTAAATCATTAAAAATTAAGCTGAATTTTACACTCACTGTTGCACAGGACAACCTATTAACACTGTAAAGCATAATGCAGGTAGTTTAACATGTATGAACCAAATTTTAACTCACTCATCACACAGTACTTCTTTCTGCTCAGCCTGCCTAACTGCAAAATGGCAACTCCTATTAATTGTATTTGTTTATGTCAAAATAATATTATCAAAATGTCAAATTCAAGCATAAACTCTTTACTATATATTCATTTTTAGGACTGTTTGAAAGATTTGTGTAGAGATTACTTCAGATATGTGCTCATTTAAAGGTTTCCAATCTACAAAAGTTAAATATGTTAAAAATGTATTTTTAAACACTGTTGCAGTACTGCAGTAAATTACTTCAATCTCCTTATTAAAAATATGCATGTTTGTAGTTTATGGACAGTCCTCTTTTAGGAATTTAGTACAACAGAGTACTAGGCAGGCATTTCTCAAGAACAGCATTAGCTCCACAACCTCCATAACATCTAGATTTTATGAGATTTTTTTTACAAGTTAAACTACCCAAAATAACTTTGTAACATATTTAGCATGCATATATCACTCCTTTTTTTAAATAACTATTTCCAGAAACAAAACGTTAATGATTTACCTGTACGCTGCCTTTAAACACATCAGTTCTCCAGAAGAAGCCAACTTTCCCAGCAAGAGGTAAATGTTGTGAATTATTTTTTAAACTTATAACTGTGAGCCTCAAGTATCCATTTTGAATGTAATCTGAAAAGATTAACAATACATGCATAGTTAGAGCACAACAAATCAAACTAGGTCAGCCACTCAGGGAATGTTCTTACCTCTACATTTCCTTTCTTTAAACCCTCTATTCACAACCTGCACATTAATGGGATACTTTCCTCAAGAGCCAATAATTCTTCATACCCAACCAGCTGAAAAATTCAAGCCAGCATGTCTCAAAGATGCAAAGGATTAGTTTATTTTCTGAGGTGACAAAAGATGGGGAGGGGTTAAGATTTTCATTTTATTCAAATACTGAAATATGAGGCCAACCCAGTAGAGTTAAAAAGAATGCAAAAAAAGAGTCCCAAATTAAATGTTACAATCCCTACAAAAACATCAGGCTTAACATCAGAGAAGGAGAAGAGAAGCGGTGCTTCATTATCACTCTTTTGTCCACTTTGTTTGATGTAAGCTATCATGCTGAACCAATATCGATTCTAGGGTGCATTTATTTATATCAGCAAGTGGAAAACTTTGATTTAAATAAATGATTTATGTTTCTTGCTTGTCCTGTTATTTTTCCAAAGAAAGATTCATTTTCATTGGTTAGTACAACCATTAAAATATATTGTTTTAATTATGTACAATTAAATATAGCCTTTATATTGGATCTGGTACATCTTTTTGCTAACCAAGAGGGAAAGAATTCCTGTGGGTTTTTTCTCCCCAAATATGAAGAGTTTCTTTCTAATGGACATGGAATATTCTAAGGCCTGATTATATTTTGGTGTTCATCTTAATAATCCATAGATATCTGACAAGGACAAACTATCACTTCATAAGATAAGTGAACTAGGTCTCCTTGAAGCAGAGATACTAAGGCTGATAAATCACCATGAGCAAGAAGGGAGGAGGGAGTGTCATTAGAGTTTTTTACCATACTGATGAAGGAAAAGGAAACACCAGGTCTAGCCTTCCATAGATGATCTCAATCGCTTACGAATACAGGGTTGGAGTCACCCATGCTGACACAAAAGGTGGTTCTTTTTGCGGATACAGACTAACACAGCTGCTACTCTGAAACCTATGTACTATGTGTATCATACAACTTTTAAAACCAAACTTTGTATCTGTGGATAATCTAAGCACTATATCCAGAGGTACAGACATGTTTCTCAGCCTATGTATTATATAATTTTTTAATGTTAGCTTTAATAAAATTTTAAAATTTGTTTTTTTTTAAACAATGCTGCTCTCTCTTTCCCCCCACATTGCAACAAAGTTGAAAACAAACTGATTTGATGTACTGCATGACTGTCTGGCAAGCTACCAAAATGCATATTTGTATTAGCTCACATCTAAAACTTTATGCCAACAAAATCCTCAGTGAGACGCATATGGTATGCAGAAATAGAGCAGTGAGAGACAGAGAGGGGAAGTTCTCTCCCTCCATTTACAAATGTTTGTAAAGTGCTTTGAGAGCCTTCATTGAAAACAATTTAAATTAAAGTGACAAAGTATTATTACATACTATTTTAACAAACTATACTCTAGTTCTACTATAGAACAAAATAAAATACCAATTTCTTATGTACAATGGCCAAAAATTTTAAACTTTGGTGCCTAAAGCTAGGTGCAATAATACAAAATTAGCTGCTTACCTTTAGAAACCATCTGAAATTTTTGATCTATATTGTGACGCTGCACGGAATCTGGGGGACACTTGAGAATATTATGAATATTAATATTGTAAAACTGTAATGAGTTATGCCAGATATGCCATGTGAGGTATCTGCAAAAAACGTTATAATTTGCCAGACATGATAATCTAATTTTTCTGTTTGTATTCCCTTTGTATAATCAGTTAGAAATACGTATGTATGTCTATATTTCAAACTTGTGCTAAAAAGGAACTTGTATTTAAGCTTGCTGGAAGTTCACCCCAATAAACATCGAATTGTTTGCACCTTCGGACTTCGGGTATTGTTGCTCTCTGTTCATGCGAGAAGGACCAGGGAAGTGGGAGAGTGAAGGAATAAGCTCTCTAACAGCACCTGTGCCCCACACTGTACAGACAGCCATGGGAAAGCCAGACAGCTAAACCAAGTTTCCACGATATGCTATGCATCCGATGAAGTGAGCTGTAGCTCACGAAAGCTCATGCTCAAATAAACTGGTTAGTCTCTAAGGTGCCACAAGTACTCCTTTTCTTTTTACGAATACAGACTAACACGGCTGTTACTCTGAAACCCCCAGACAGTTTGGCATCAGCACTGCCTAGCCTGCTTGATGGCCCATTAAGGACCATCAGCTATATAAATGACCCATTGAGAGATAGATAAAGGCAGATAAACCTTATGACTCAGCAAGGCATGCAGGGGCATGCCTGTGGACAGAACTCTAATGATTTCAAGCCATGTGCTGGGACCCTTGTGTTTGAAACAAAGGACACACAGGCCTCATGGCAAAAGACTATAAAGGCAGTTGCATCTTCTCCATTTTGTCTTCAGTCTTGCTTCTTACATCTGGAGGAACTTTGCTACAAACCAAAGCTCTGAACAAAGCACTGAATGACCCATCCAAGCTGTGGATGTATTCCAGAGGGACTTTCAAGCCAGCAAACTCACGAATACTCCTAGGAACCTGATATATGGACTTTGAAGTCTTTGTATGTATGTGACTGCTTTACCATTTAACATCTCTCTTCTTGTTCTTTCTTTTTTCTTTATAATAAACCTTTAGTTTTAGATACTAAAGGATTGGCTGGCAGCACGGTATTTTGGGTAAGATCCAAACCCATGCTGACTTCGTAATGTGGCTGACCCTTTGGGGTCAGAAGAACATTTTGTATATGTGAGCAGAGTTTTTTAAATATCTTCTCACTGTACTGGACCTAGGTGCTGACTGGGGTCCAGAGAACTGGAATGAAATAAAGGCGGCTGTGTGATTTCTTTTTGTTTGCTTCTTGATAACCAGTGTGGGGGGGATCAGAAGCGCAGTTTGTGACTGGTTGGGGAGCTTAACTTCAGTGTTACTCACCAGTCCTGGGAGTATCTGCCCTCCCTTTTGCAGCCTGCCCTAACCTTGGCATTTCCAGTGACGGCTGCCCCAGGCACCCTGGGTCACATATATATTTTGGGAATCCTTGCTATGATGTGTTATACTATGAAAAAGTTTTCATTTAGGGTTAAAAATTTTGCTGCTTTTTAAAAACATCATACATTAAGCCAGGATGAAGGTAACTTATCTAAGGATTTTACTTCGTTTCTCTAGATCTGAAAGGTCAAATTCCAAACCTAGGTAATATAAATCCAATACAACAGAGTTTAGATTAGGATAAATACCTACTGTTAGCACAGAGAGAACATTAAGAGTTTCCATTTGAAGCTAAGCTTTTGCAAATGGGACTTTAAAAAACAAAACTGGTTAATAAGCATTTTCCCCAAAGGAATGATATTCACTTATCCACAAGTCAGACTCTATAATGGAATGACTATTTCTGCTCTCATAATCCACTCAGGATCATCACATTTTAATGGAAATAAAATAAAGCAACTGAAGGAACCATGCCACCAATAAAGAAAGAACATCCAGGACACTACAGTTATTACAGGATATTAATAAAAGGAATCCCCACATCCTTGATGGACCACATGGGGAAGCTATTCTGAATGTAATACATTTCCTCTTAGAACTACTTCTCTACTCCTAAGCTAGAACTGATAAAAGGAGATCTCATACTTTAAACATTCCTTAAGTGTGCATGCACATGTGAGAAAAATTAAGCTTTACACTATCCTGGAGGCTATAAATGCATCTTTGAACTAGAATATTGCATAAGGAATACTTCACCCATCACCTGGAACAGTGAGGTCCAGCCAACAATTGAAGAAAAAATTAAAATACCTTACCATGGTATTCGGTTACTGCATGTCTTTTTACATTTGAAACTTTTACCCTCGCCTCCTGAGGGAGGGAAGTTCTGGCTATAGACAATGCACTTAAATTCCAAGGACTCAACAGCTCTCTTTTAATTTACAGGACTCTGTAGAGCTCTGACCATTTCTCTGACCTTTTCACTAACACCAGTTGAATCATCCGATGCAAATAACAGCCACTGAGAATTTATGCTTTTAAAAAATGAACTCATCATTCATGAATAAATCAATTCATTAATCATTCAGATCTACCTTTTGCACTTCTTCCTTCATTATGGAGACCCCAAGACACACGCACAGATTTATAGAACTGTTAGCATTTTAGATGTGTACAGCCTGGCTAGAAATCCCTGTGCTGATGCTGCGGTCATTGACCACAAAAGGCACATCTCCAAATCCAGACATATTCCCATTTCCAATACATCAAAATTCTGTCTCTCCCCTCAAAATAGATTCCATGTGTCCAAATCTAAACAATTATGCAATCTCCTCCCCACCCTTTTCAGGGCTACTTCCCCATCTCCTTCTGGGTGTGCAGAAAACCCTTGGGCCACCCCACTTACTGCTTCCTCATCCCTCCTGTAGTTCACAGAATTCATGATCTGCTCCTCATTCCCCTCCAAGGAGGAATACAGTGGTTCCCCCTCACTTTGTTGCCCATACCACCTCCACTCCTCAAAAGAATCAGTGGTACTTTTGCTGCTTTGTCCTGTACCTCCCTCCTCCTCCCAACAGAAGGAAATAAAGGCTACCCAACCCCACCCACACTTGCGCAAGCAATATTTCCATCTGCTCTAGGTGATGAGTGGGTTTTTCAAGCCTCAGTATATAGGTAGACTAGAAAAATTCTTACTGCCCAGAAGCTCAGGACAAGCAGAGGTACTATGTAGACAAGTGTAAGGTTTTTTGCCTTCCAGATAAGGAAAGCAGGAGACACAACAACCATAGCAGCTGACTGACGGATATCTGCACAACATCTGGGCCAGGCAGTTGAGATTCAGGCTTCACGGAATGGTGAGAACCCATCTCTCTCTCTCTCTCTCTCTCTCTCTCTCTAGCCTTCTGACCCTGACTTGTGTGATCAGTTTTCTAAACCTGACTTTTATAATCAAATTTAAGTTAGATTTAATATTATAACTGTTTTGTTTGTTTGGCTCCCCTTGTATGATTATTACCTGGCAATAAATAACTTGCATTGTTAAGCTGGTTGCTTCTTTCTCTCTTCTCTCTCTCCCCTATCCCTCGTGGTGTTTTTTGGCTTCCCCATTTGCTCTGCAGCAACGCTCCTTGTACCTAAGCTAAAGATCCCTGCAGCACCCAAAAATCCTGTGGGGTTTGCTCATCAATTGGGTTACTACCAGAACAATTGTAATGTGAAAGTGGGGATAGGGACGTGCAGAGTCCAGGGGCCTATGAGGGTGGCAGCTTGGAAGTGCTGCTCGACCCAGCCTGCTGAGTCCAGTGACCTATACGGGGTCAGCTTGGGCGTGCTGATTAACCCCTTCCTCTCAAACGCGCTGTGTGTGTGTGTGTGTGTGTGTGTGGGTTCATGCAGAATAGCTCCATTGGGAGGGAACTTGCGGAAAGTAGAGCTCCGTATGAGAACACAAGTGACACAAGCAGTACATTGACAGAATTACAGAACCCCAGCCACCAGAAGAATAACCCTAATAAATGAGTGTACCCCAAAGTAACGGGCAAATTTGGTAACAAAGCATCAGCATTAGCCATTTATTGGAAAAATAATATGAAACAGTAATAATTGCTTACCTCAGTTTTTAAAAAACAACTGTTCATAGGGTATAGATTTTGTTCTATATATATATATATATATATGATTTTTAAAATTTAAAAAAAGTTTCCTTACCTCCTACATCCAACATAAAAAGGAATGCATACTTTTCATCATGTAATTTGAGAGGGGCTTGCGGGGGAGGGTGGAAGGAAGGATGGGGGAGAAAAAAGGATTTTCTGGTTTTATTTGTTGACTGGGGAAATTGTTATCTGAATTTAATTATTTAATGCTGCCAGCTGGCAGCATTTACCTGTATGTTATTATTTAATGCTGCTGGGTGATTATTACTGTAAGTTTAATTATTATTAGGACACTCAGAGCTTCTGCAAGGGCATGCTTTATTGTTAAGCCTAAGCCTAAATAAATAAAGTAAATAAATGTTATTGTAAATTATTTACAAACACTTATGCAGTTTCTCACAACTTTGTATTGATTGCCATAACAATATGTATCTCAATCTAGAGAAGCAAACCAAACAATTATACTTTGTCTGAATCACAGTATGCTTATTAAGTTGCATTGTATCTGAACAATAAAGCTTTGTTAAAAATCACATCTAGTCAAAGCAAACTTAAGTAACTGAAGAAGAGCAATAAATTAAAAAAAAAACAACACATTGAAATCAAGTCTTGGTTATTACATTTGTTTAATATGTTATAAAATTAATTCTGTTTTTGGAAATGCTTTGTTTGTTACCAAGATGCTTTATCCTAATTTCAGCCTTGAAACGTAAAGAACAGTTTTATTTTTAATCCAGAAGCCTGTATTTTAAAAAAAAGCAACAGACATTATAATATCTAGACTGTCAATTTGCCAGCAGTAGCCATCAAAATAATTCCACAACAAAAATGCAAGAAAAAAAAAACTAGTTTATCCTAAAAGCCTATTCTATTTTCTCCCTTGAACAGAAAGAAGTTGAATACAAATGGGGGGAAATGAACCCAGAAACCATTTTTAAAGGAACATCTGAATTCCATTAACTCTACCTTTTCTGCAGAATAGATTGCGAAATGTACCACACATGTAAGTATGTCCTCCGCTGTGCATATCAATATGTAGTTGGTAGCCATGCAGTCCATATTCTGGGTCAACATCATCCAGTATAGGTTTATGAGGGGGGAGGATATATTGTCTTAAATAAAATCAAGAGAAATCGGGTGGGGAAAAAACAATTTAGCATGGCAAGAAATGCTGAGTGGTTTCAGCAGAGGAGGCATTTTAAAAAGATTCGAAAAAGGGCAAACACAATTAGCAGTCAAGGTGTTCTACTTTCCTACTAAAATTTCTGAATCTCTAAGTTTCACTACAGTTTACCATATTCATTACAAGGTTTATTAATGTGCTGTAAAGACTAGTCAAAGGCAGCTAACTAAATTTACCACTAAATACACCTAAAGTGTGTACATGTAAAATTTCAATAGATGGACTTGTCTGCATTATATATATGGGCAAATTAACTCTGAATCTAACATCCATCTGGCCACCTGCTTTTCTCTAACACAGTGGTTCTCAACATATTACACATTGTGGGCGCATATGAGTGGGCCGCCACCACCGGACCTCGGGGGCCAGCTGGCTGCCCCATCCCCCCACCCTCAGCCACGCGGCTGCCCCAGCTGCCCACTCCCCCAGTCCCCTGCCACGAGGCTGCCCCAGCCCCCAGAGCTTGCAGGACCGGGCAGCTGCCCCAGATCCTGGACCCTGCGGGGCAAGCCAGCTACCCTGGACCCTGGAACTGGTGGGGCCAGTCGGCTGCCCCGGACCCCAGAGTTCATGACCCTCTGGGGCCAGCAGGGAGCCCTGGACCCCGTTTGGGAGACCAACCCCCTCACACTAGGTGGTGGGGCAGCCTGGACCCCTCTCCCCAGGCAGCAGGGAACCTGGAACCTGGGGCACATCTGCGGTCTTTAGCACTGTCATAAATATAAAGGGAAGGGTAAACACCTTTAAAATCCCTCCTGGCCAGAGGAAAAACCCTTTCACCTGTAAAGGGTTAAGAAGCTAGGAAAACCTCGCTGGCACCTGACCAAAATGACCAATGAGGAGACAAGATACTTTCAAAAGCTGGAGAGGGGAGAAACAAAAGGTTCTCTCTGTCTGTGTGTGTGATGCTTTTGCCGGGGTCAGAACAGGAATGGAGTCTTAGAACTTAGTAAGTAATCTAGCTAGATACGCGTTAGATTCTGTTTTCTTTAAATGGCTGAGAAAATAAGCTGTGCTGAATGGAATGTAGATTCCTGTTTTTGTGTCTTTTTGTAACTTAAGGTTTTGCCTAGAGGGATTCTCTATGTTTTGAATCTGATTACCCTGTAAGGTATTTACCATCCTGATTTTACAGAGGTGATTCTTTTTACTGTTTCTTCTATTAAAATTCTTCTTTTAAGAACCTGATTGCTTTTTTCCTTGTTCTTGAGATCCAAGGGTTTGGGTCTGTGTTCACCTATGCAAATTGGTGAGGATTTTTATCAAGCCTTCCCCAGGAAAGGGGGTGTAGGGTTTGGGGAGGATTTTGGGGGGAAAGATGTTGCCAAGCGGGCTCTTTCTCAGTTATATCTCTGTTAGACGCTTGGTGGTGGCAGGGATAAAGTACAACGGCAAAAGGTAAAATAGTTTGTACCTTGGGGAAGTTTTAACGTAAGCTGGTAAAAATAAGCTTAGGGGATTTTCATGCAGGTCCCCCATCTGTACCCTAGAGTTCAGAGTGGGGAAGGAACCTTGACAAGCACACAGCTGACCTGGGCCGCAGCTGTGTTCTAATTGGCCCACATGCCGTGGGTTGAGAACCGCCGTTCTAACAGCAGGCAGGGAAATAGTCTTCCTGTGCCTGAACCCTAGTGGAAGGAGCAGAGTATTGAATCACTGGTGTGGAGTAACATTTTCAGAAGCACCTAAGTGACATAAGTCCCAATGAAGGTCAATGAGACAGGCTCTTAAGTCACTTACACTTAACAAACTAAGTCACTTAAACATATTGGAAATTTTTTCCCATATAAATGACTGTCCCAGTGGAGTGAAAATTATTAGATATTGCGTGTGTGAAATGAATCCCAATGAAGGGGGCTGGGAGGGGGGGAGAGAAAGACATCATATCTACGCCAGATAAAATGCTCCTTCAGCCTGGGAGGAAAGGGTATGAAGAAGAAGAAAAAAGAGCTGCTCAGGGAGGCTAGTTGACATAGTAATCACTGTAACCATTATTTTGACATGTGTGAAGAAAAACTCACACATGAATATATTGCATTAATATACAGTGTTATATATACACCTATTTAAAGGACACTGTCTACTAGAAATCTAATAACTTTTTCAATAAGATTTAAAAGTAGATTCAGGTTCTAAATTAAATCACCCTGCCACTTTTTGTGGATTTACAATGACATTTTCCTATTTTTTAAAATGTCCCTCTTCCCTGTGGGTCTGTCACACATCAGGAGAAAGTGACGAAAATAAACAAAAGAAAAAAAATACAGAAAAATTTCTAATTTCTTTCAGCTACAGTGAAAGGTTTCAGACACATGTGTAATTAAGTTTACAGGGTCTCTTTAATATATTACTTCACCACAGTACATTTTAGCATGGAAAACACAGGCCTATTCCACGCCATTTTGTAAACCAGTTATTGCAACTCCAGTGCACAACAGAGTTCTTATTCTTGGTTAGGGGGAACTACAATTGTTACTGAACTTTCTTGATCATCAATCAATTTTAATTTTCAAACTCAATGCTTTATTTAAAAGATCATCCCTAGCATCCACAGGCAAAGAGAAACCAGTACTTACATAGTGGCAGAGCCCAAAGTGCTTCTCTCAATAAGTTGATGATGATGAAGACTTGCCGTAACAAAAGCAATTCCATTTCCTTTCTGAAAAGTTAATTACAGTGAATACCTTTCTCACCTGAAAGTATTGTGCATTAAAGCCCACAGATAAATGCTTCTTCTTTTGCTGCTGCAAGATTACCACAACGCATTAGTACAATTTTAATAATAGTTATATGTGGGCCGCTAGTCACATAGAATGCTACCATAAACATTGTCCCAGCACAAGAACACATGAAGCACCACTGGATAGCTACCCATACAGGAAGATTCTCTGCAGTATCAGCAACAATTCATTAATCTTATTTTTCTACCTTATAATTAGCACTGTCACCTGAGGAGAGCACTCATAAAGGACTGTAAAGGGGTCTAAGGCAGCTCATGCCCTGTAACTGTGACAGTACAGTGAGAATAGATGGTGTTGTATGTAGCCTGGTGATCCAGTCTAAAGTCGGGGGAACCACAGAGTAGCACTCTGGGAGAATGCAGATCAGGGCCTGTCTCTTGGAAAGAGTGCCCACAGAAAGTCTGGAGGAGAGATCACAGGTGCAGCTTGCCCTTGAACTGTGATACTATGTCAATTTAAAAAATCCCTGGCACATCAAAAACTGGAAGAGGAAAATAAACCGTACAATGCACATATGAATGTTACACTGAAATAATTAGAAATCTATATTTTTAAAGCATAAATGAAGGTGTTGCAAAATAGTACAGGGGGCCTTGACTGTGGATTCCTATTAGGCTATGGAAGTCATTTGCATGCATCTTCTTTATCTGCATATATATGTCTGAACTTTACAAAAGAAAAAAAACGAAAGATGGAGGAAACTGTGCCTTCCAGGCTACCATAATGAATAACATACTGTAGCTGAATGTAGTCTTACCTTCCAGAGACCCACCAGGAGTCCTGGGTTCAGATGGAAAAGTTGCACAAGCATGTCAGAGCCAATCATTGTTGTCACTTTAGTGAGGTTAGTAAGGTTGAACTCAGCAATTAAGGAACGTCGCCGTGGTCTTTGAAGAGACATAGCAGAGTAAAGAAAGACACGAGTGTGCCAGTATTAATAGGAAAGTTCAGCCACTTTTCATTTTCTCCCTGGGCACTAAAACAAATTGTTCTGAAACCGTGCAGTATGACAAGCAGTAAAAAGTCTAACTAGCAGCTTACCAGCAGGACTGCAAAGCCTAGTGGGAAGAGAATCTCCAATAAGGATGTCTACCAAAATCTATCACAGGCTGGTATTACATATCCACTGTACAGTTCAACAAGAGGAACTGATATGCTCACTAAATTTCTTAAATGCCCATAGGGTTCTTTTATTAACAAATGTGTCATTATAAAGAAAATGTTTCCATAGCAAAGGGAATCATGAAATATTCATCAACATTAAGCAGGCAACTTAGGAAGGTAAAGCTTTCTCAGAACAAGTGAAATTTGAACCAAAAGGTCATTTACTATACAGTTGTATTTTTCAGGGTTTTTGTACCCTACCAATCTGGGATTAAAAATTGGTGTAGAATGTATATTTAATACCATTGACTGTTGCCTTGTTGGCTGTTTGCAGGAATGTCAGTAGTGGCTCTATAGTGTGTTCAATCCTTCCCATCAGAGAAGTTTCACAAGATATTGTTTGGCAATTGCTCACTCTCCACAAAGACCCTTGTAAAGATCCATAGTGTCACTCTTCCCATGCGTCTATGTTTTTGTGTGTGTGTGTGTGTGTGTGTATGTGTGTGTTTGTTTTAAAAAAAGGAGGATGCTATCAGCAGGCAATTGCAGCTGCAAACACATCCCAATCACATCAATATGTAATACTCAGGTGCAGTAATACTTGTAATACTCAGTTCTTCATTCCTAGAACTTCAAAAGTGTAATTTTTAGGTATAAGACTACATGTCCTTTTACTGAAATTCAGATTCTTTAGGCGCAATAACTCTCCCAGTGTGTGACCAAGAACAAGGATCTGGATGAAAATGAACAAGCAGCAACTCATCCAAATAACGAAGAAGAGATGCTTGTTGGCAAATGAGACATTTAGGAGGAACACGTAGTAGGAACAAAGAGTCTGTATTATCGATTGAGGAGAACTAGCTTCTGCTAAAATAGTTCACAGCTTCAGAATCCTGATTAGATCCAAAATGGTTCCTGGATTTCCTGATAGTAGCAGTATTACCTTTCTTCATCTACCAATACAGCAGTAGGTGAAGAAAGGTGAACCTTACAACAGTTACTCACACCTTTGCAACTTCCAGCTTGCCTACTGCCATGGTCCATTTACAGCTTCCTATGATGTCCAGGAAGCTAGGGAAGAAAAAATACTTCCCAGGCAGCCATTTTGAAATAATGTTTTAGTTTATCTTTTATGGGGTGCATGAGGACTGCTTCTATGTGTTTTTTCACACATGTTAACATTAGACGATTTTCAGAAGAAAACAGGTTTTTACGCATGTTAAATAAAGTTTAGTAAATACAGATTAGTCCCTTTTCCAGTAATTTACAAAAGAAAGTGGATTATTGCATAGTGAGAAAAAGGGGAAAAAAAGTTTTAAAACTGCAGGAAAGGAAAAGTACAGAACGTTTTAAAATGGCAAGAAAGGAAAAAAAAGAAAAAGAGAAAGGTTCAAAACAGCAGAAAGAGGTAAATAACACTTCCTTACTCACTTTCTCCACAACATTCATGATTTTATAGACCTCTATCATATCCCCTCTTAGCTGTCTCTTTTCTAAGATGAACAGTCAGAGTCTTTTTAGTCTCTCCTCATGTAGTAACTAATCATTTTTGTTGCCTTTCCCTTTACTTTTTTCCAATTCTAATATATCTTTCTTGACATGGGTCGACCAGAACTGCAATGCAGTATTTGAAGTGTGGGTGTACCATGGATTTATAAAGTGGCAATATGGTATATTCTGCCTTATTTTTTCTCCCTTTCCTAATGATTCCTAATATTCTGTTAGATTTTTTGACTGCAGCTGAGCATTGAGCAGATTTTTTCAGAGAACTATCCATGACTGCAAGGTGTCTTTCTTGAGTGTTAACAGCTAATTTAGACCCCATCATTTTGTATGTATAGTTGAGATTATGTTTTCTACTGTACATTACTTTCGATTTATCAACACTGAATTTCATCCTCCATTTTGTTGCCCAGTTTTGTGAGATCCTTTTATAACTCTTCACAGTCTGCTGGGATTTAACTATCTTGAGTAATTTTGTATTGTCTGCAAAGTTGGCCACCTCACTGTTTTCCCCTTTTTTCAGATCATTTATAAATATGTTGAACAGCACAGGTCCTAGCACAGATCTTTGGGATATACCACTATTTACCTCTCTCCACTATAAAAACTTACCATTTATTCCTACCTTTTGTTTCCTAACTTTTAATCAGTTGCTGATCCAAGAGGAGACCTTCCCTATTATCCCTTGACGGCTCAAGAGCCTTTGGTAAGGGAACTTGTCAAAGGCTTTCTGAAAATCCAAGTACATTATATCCACGGAATCACCCTTGTCCATATGCTTGTTGACCCCCTCAAAGAATTCTAATAGATTTATGAGGCATGATTTCCCTTTTCTAAGGTCACACTGATTCTTCCCCAGCATATCATATTCATCTGTGTGTACGGTAATTCTGTTCTTTACTACAGTTTCAAACAATTTGCTTAGTACTAAAGTTAGGGTTATTGGCCTGTAATTGCCAGGATTGCCTCTGGAGCCATTTTTAAAAAAATCCTAGGGAACTTGATGGTACGGACTGTCCTGTGAAAAAACAACAAATTTCACAATCACATGTACTTTTTCTTAAAAATCAGAAGTCTAATTCGTTGTGATTTGTTAACTGGAATACTTGTTAATATAGTTCCAGCCAAGGATTGGTAAGTTACCCAGGGAAACCAAAATAAGCCAACATTTTCCAATAAGAAGAAAAACACTTTACTTTTTATATGCATAAAGTCTTCTTTTAATCATAGCCAAACACCTCTCAATGGCTATGGCTAATAAACTAAAAGTGGAAGTTCCCAGGGCTACAAACATACCGCCTTCCCTAATAAACCAGATTGTGTAGGACAGGCTCAAAAAGTCTTCTTTCCAGACATAAGAACATTTACTTTCTAAACTATTTCAGTTAACAGATCACAAAGAGTTAGATCAGCAATTTTAAAAAATACATGAGGTTGTTGAGGGTAAAGAAAGTCAATGGGCATGTTACCAACAACATCAAAGAATTTAAATATATATATATAGATATATATAATTTTCTCTTCTCCACATACATCACTAACTCTTCCTAGACAACGACACTAGATCAACACGTTTGTGTTCCAGGTCTTATGCACTACCATACTGTTGTGTGCAATTTCACATCTCACACAAACATTTAAATTACTGACTAACACTCTGAAACCCTTCCACTTATACCAAAGAAATCCTATCATGGATGTTTTAAAGAATTTATTAAAATCTCCCTTTTATTCATTTAGGTTTTCTAAACATACACACATTTGTTTTAAACAAAAAAAATTCAGGTTAAAATATATTTTAAAAACATTTTCTTATTTGTGTAACAAATGTCTTAGATTAATATATATGATTAAATACAGGCAAAGAATTGTTCTCACTGGATTTTTAATTACAAGTTTTCCATGAGTCTGGATTTACCATTCTATCTTATTTATACCTATGCTTAGACTGTCAGTTTTCCAAGACAGGAAGTGTCTTTATTTTTCTGTATTGTACATGGCCAGTCACTATATCACACCTACTCAGTTCATAAAATAATGTAATAATAAATAAATAATATATAATTTTGTTAAATTCTCTATTCTCTCTGGAGACATGAAGAACAAGAAATAGATTTCCTAGGATAGGCTGTAGAAGGATTCAAAATAATTCACTGGTTGGGTCAGTTTTAGGTCAGGCAATTTCCACACAGACAATTCCAACAATATTTAATTGTATGAAAATACTTTAATTTAAACTCACCCATTCTTGGGGGGAACTTTACATTGGTCAAGAAGCAATGGTGTCACTCCACATAATTCCAGAGTTGACAAGGTGTCTAAACATGGCCAGTTTGTACCATACCAAAATACAGTAACAGATGTGTCATTAAAAGAGATGTCCACCTGCTCCATTACATGTTCCTTTCCATTTCTGTCCTTCAGTACAATCACCCAATTCAAACTACATGTTCTGTTATCGAGGAAGTAAAAACAATAAAAAAAGTTTTTAAAACAAACTCCCAGAAGTGATAAGAACAACGTATGCAACTTTAGAAATTCAGTCAGCAATGTCCCTGGGGATTCCTTGAAGAAGAGCATGTATCCTTCCTATTACTTTCAATGGAAATAACCAAAGTAATTTCTCTTGAAGTGTCTTCTTCCCTGCAAGCAAAACTTAAAGAAATGTCTTATTTCACTTTTATTTTCGTTAAGTTTTATCTTGTGACTAAATCACATTAATCAGCTCGTGATAGCATCTCCCCATCATGATCTGAATTCTCATCTCTATCTCCCCATATACAGATACCATATAAAACCACTACGCCAACATTCTGAATGTAGCCTGGGAGTAAACACACTTTATGACAAGACATTACTTACTTGATAGCCTCTTTGGTTTTAAGTGGAAGGCCAGTGTAAGGGTTTATAGGTTTCAGAAGCTGAATTATTCTAGTTTTGCCAGCTGCTATTTGTTTCATGATATATTCGTTCTTCCAATATCCCAATTCTCTGTCCTGAATCATAGCATGGCTTAGTAAGACAGCTGTTTTTTCAACAGAGTTAGTTTTCCAATTTGTTCTTTTAGGTGGAAAAAAACTGGAGTAAATTTTGAACCAGATCACACTGGAAAAAACATTCAAGAGACAAAGTGAATCCCATAAAGAGTTATTACCAGTGAGGGCACAGACCAGTAAAGAACAGACCCACCAGCATCAGAATTAAAATATACAGTTGCATGTGCATCTCAGGCATTATTGAGAATCTTATTAAGAAAAAAATATATTAACCAACTTTAAGAACAAGTTGGGTTTGTTTGATTTAGGTGGATAAAGGGAATACAAATCATTTCTAGAAAGTCCCAACATCTAGGTTTTGCCTCAATGGCTGTTGTCCTTCTGTATTCATAATTTCCCCTTCTTTTAGTTTGTTGTTAAACCCCATATTCTGTATTAGTGCAGATATGCTAGAATTTAGATTGCTGGGGGAACGACAAGTCACAAAATGAGAACCAAAGGGCATTTATACACATCTTGATATTTTTGTTGGATATAAAAAGTTTTACCTGACATCATACTACATCAGATACATCCTACTTGTTACTCATTACCTTCTCAATCAATTATCACTAAGATCTGTGGGACTGTCTGAACAAAAACTGAGGAAGGACATCATAATAATAACCAACAGGAAGATGCAAAAGTGCCATTTGTGCTGCATTCCCCCACCTGTCCTCAGCCAACTCAATGTCAGGGCAGCCACCTGGTACAAATTAGAAGGCTGCTTTAAATTGTGCTGGCTGTTAATGTCCCCGAGGCCTAATCCAGCAGCTAGGTCATACCAGGGATGTACTGAACATGCCCTTTTTGTCCCAAGCACATCCCTTGCACCATGGCCAGAAGAGGGTACCAGCAAAGCTGCTACAGTGGCTCCTTGCCACCCAAGAGTTGCCACTTTTCCACATCAAGAGTGTTTTATAAATGTTATCTAGTTAATCCCCACTATACCCCAGGGAGGTAGATAAGTATCACTTATGTATGGGAAAAATGAGACAGCAAGGTTAAAGGATTGCCCAATGCCTAAAAGAGTCTGTTTCAGGGCCAGAATAAGAACTCAGGACTTCCCAATCCCTAGTCTTGTAATGCAGCACTAGACAACATCTCTCTCTCTTTCTCATGCATTTTTGTATGCATTTAAAAAGCATCCTTCTTTCCTCATGTTCTAATTCTTTCCCTCTGGGGCTGTCCTTTCCTCATTAAAATATGTTAAAATCATACAAATTAGAGACGAGGGGAAGGGAAAGGGGGACAGTATGCAATAAATATGTTACCATTTATCCTCTGAATACAATTTTACAAATGATGAACAGGATGTGCTACCAAAATATCAACCACACAGTCCATAGTAATTATACCAGAGACACATTATGGTGTTTTATTTCACACTTAGAAATTAGCCTCACCACAGGATTTTCACATCCACTGGCCAGCCAAGTCTTCCTTACCAGTCCCTGCTTTTTCCCAGATGAAAACTATGTTAACCTGCTCTAGTATGTTTCTCTGGGTCTTTTGCCATAAAATATTCAGGGCTTAGATGGCTCCCAGGCTGACCTCTGCCCAAGAGAACAGTCAGTCTCTCTCATATCAGCCTGTTTCCCGTGCCCTCAGTGGTTAATGTAAGTCACTACACATCACTACCACCAAGCTCTCTCTTCTTATGAGTACATCATTCCTTTTGTACGGGATTCTCAGGGAAATTAACATTAGTCTGATGATCTAACTCATGTAAGATTTATGTGAAGCTTCCTCTCTTCAACTCTTTGAGCTGAGGCTGTGTAAAGCACACAGCCTGGGAGGCACAACTGGGGAGCTGCAGAGAGGCCCCCTGTAAGAGGTTGCAAAGATCATACCATCAACAGCCCAAGCTTTCAAGATCTCCTCCTCTTCCCTCCCACTCCTAGATTCTGATTTGAAAAAGGAATTCAGGATGGAGAAGTTAGATTTCAGACAAAATCCCAGAAGCAGGACAGAGAGCTGAAAATGTTTAGCACTGGAGGCTGAGATAGGAAAGGAGACCTTGTTCTCAGAAAGGTCCAAACCATCCCTGAGGCGTCTAGTATAGCATTTACCAACTAGGAGGAAGGCATGCACCAGACTAAGCTATTGCAATCTCTCCCACTGGCAGTAGTTGCAGTCATTCATGGTGTGAGCAGAAGAAAGTAGCTGGGAAAAGGCAAAGGAATTATTACAAGCCACAAGCTCCCTAAACCACGGGTGCCCCCTTGCATTTATGTGGCCTGTGTGATATAATCACATTTTAAAATGAAATGAAATCTGAGGTTATTTATTTCTAGCCCTCATGGTTGCAAAGTAAATCTACCATATGTGAACCAAATGCAATCAATGCAGTGAATGTCAGCAGATGAAAGCAGTCATTTTGGACCGTAACTCAGAGGTGTGGAGTTCCCTGACTCCTTAATCTTACTGGAGTGTCTGCTCCAAAGCCCAGTGATGACACTTCAATGACAACAGTAACAATTTCAGTGCATATCATTTTAGCAGATGGGGTAGGAAATGGAGTGGGAGAAATTGGAGAAATAGTAGTGGGTCTACAGGGAAGCATATTTTCTCCCTACGTGACGCTAAATACAACAACAAGGTACTGAAAAAATGATACCTAAACATTTTAATTACTACATACAGGTTGGCCTCTCCATTTGATCCATCTTCAAAGCTCCCAGTGACATCAGTGGGAGATCACTATGAATTGAGTCTTAAATTTATACTCTGACCCATGGACCATAATTAAACATGGAATTTAGCCCTTTCAACTGATACCCCTGCGATAAACCTTCTTCTATTTGCTTTTTCCTCCTGTTTTGATCAAAAATAAATTCATTGCACTGTGGCAAATGGAAGCAGCTGAAACCACCACCAGAACTGCCTGGCTACTTAAACCCCCTGCAACAAAGCAGGAAAAAACTGGAATGAAAAAGAAAGAACCTGAAAGGAAGGTGTTAAAATCCCTGCCTGCGAGGAGGGAGCCCGGCATCCTGTGCTGGTTTATCTAAATCAGAAAAAAAAGTATAAATGGATCTTATGAAGCAATAAATGCAAACGGGTAAGTTTTCAAAGCAGCGTGCTTGGTTTTAGCCACGTAAGTCCCATTAACTTTAATGGAACTCACACAGCTAAAACTGCATGCAATATATGGAAAATTTACCATACAGATTGCAATACAACAGAAAAATAGCTGCTGGGTACTTACATCAATTCCCTGGCATCAATGAAACTAAATTAAAAAGTCTCATATAACCCAGGTTAACTTGACTGCTGTGAGATTGAGATTACTATGTTTCCCCCCTTCTTACTTGTCACTGGCCAGATGATAGAAGCGTTTATTCACACAACCGATACACAACAGGGATACAGCATCCAAATAAGAAACTATCTTCAGGAGTATCTCTGATGGCATACTGAAAACAAAAAGAAAGGGAAAATATTACTGGACTTATGTGCAAAACAGAGTTGACAGGTGGCTAAAACCTTTAACCCCTCAGCACAAGAAAGTGATCACGAGAGAGAGAAGCCACCACTTCATAAATCCACATGTCAAACCTGTCTTTGTAAAATGTTAACCTGCAGCCCTATCAGTTTTGATTTGTTGCTTTGATCTAAAGCCTTTGCTTACTGCACTTCACAACAGCCTATTGAAGTGGCACAAGATGTTAACTGCATGCTTACTTCTTCATGCATTCATGTTACTTTTTTTTGAGCTTTAAGCCAATTTAGTTTTGAAAAGTAACAGAGAATTCATTCAAATTATGTGAAATTATTCTGTTCACCCCTCCCCTGAGGTTCACAGTCTTTTTTCATATCATGGCTCCACGTTCAGTCACTCATCACTAATACCTCTCAAATGTATCCCAGAATCTTGTGTGTTCACTATCACTTTTCAAATGTGGTGTCAGATCCCAAGATACTTTATCAACAGTGCCGACTCCAAACCAAACTTTGGTGGGATGCTATACCTCTCCTCAGCTCCACGTGTACTCATAAAAGGTCTAATCTAACTGCCATTAAAGTCAATGGAAAGACTACTGCTAACTTCAGTAGGACTTGCAGGCATCCTCAGAGCACTTCCAAATGCAAAATTTGTCTTCCACTGTGGCTGTCAGGCTGTTCAGTGAAGTGCAGGTGCCTTCCCTGAAATCCCATTGCTGCTGTTGCTTTGCAATCACCTGCTGGAATGTGCAAACCACAGCCTGGGGCATGAATCCTTTGTCTAGACTCTAGGGGTTGGAAGCCACAGGCCATTAGATTAACATTTGCGTATGGTACAAAAGTTTGAAATAAACTTTTTCTATTGTCTTCATTTTTCCGAGCGTTGCAGTACCCTGGTGTCAGAGTTACCACTGAACAAAGGACCTACTGTGGGAATCAGCAACCTTAAGGTCTTTCCTGATGTCTATGTCCATTTGCAAGTGACCAAGCAAATCAATTATGGGTCAGAGCAGGTCAGCTGTGGTTCTTGTGAAGAAGCTGCATGTTTAAGACTACTGTTTACTCCAGCAGTTTGTGATTTTCCAAACACAGGTTGATCAATACCACTAAAGACTACGGGAAATATGTTAAAATCTCAACATCTAAGGCTGTGGTCACTTGCAACCACGGAATCTGATTGAAACTCATGCTCACTTTAATCCTGCTAGCTCAGATACTGAAGCAGTGAAGCCGTGGCAGCATGGGCTTCAACGTGGGCTAGCCACCCCACTAATTACCTGGGGTTCCAATACAGCTTCATACCTAGTAAGATGCAAAAAGAGTTACAAATAGTATCAAGTAGTTCCCTTGCTCTAGAGTCCCATTCACCAGTTTTGGATTTTATAACAACATTTTCCTTTTTTTTTTTTTCTTTTTTTTTTTTTTTTTTTTTAGAAAATGCTTTTCCCTTTTCCCTGTTGCTGTGTGAAAGACAACAGGGAAAAGTGATTAAATAATTAGCTACATAGGCAAATGCGGAAAATGGCTGCACACAAAGTGCTATCAAATGCACAAAGTAAGCAAACTCAGAAAAGTTTCTCTAATCTTCCAGTTATAATAATCTCAGACGTTACTTGTACAACAGTAGGTACAAGATTTTTCAGAGAAAAATGTGATTTTTCTGTCGAGGGTGTCCCTGTAACATTACCAGGCACAGCAGTACAGTTCCATCTTCAAGACCTGTTCTGAAGGAAAAGGCCACCCATTTTACATACCCCATCATTCTAAAATTCCCTGTGCTAAATATACTTCTCACCATGAAAAGTATTTAAAAGTTTAATTACAAACTGCCATTTATTAAACTAACATGTAACAACTTTGATTTTAAGAAGTGATATACCTGTAGTTCATTCATCAAGACCATAGGGTTGCACACAGGTAACTGAGGGATTAACATGGCCTGCAGAACCTTCATTAAGGGGTGAAAATGCACAAGAAAAGACCCAGTTTATTACTCAGGGCCCAATTTGAAGCTTCAAGGTAGGCTGGTATAAACCACTCGATTCACTTTTATACTAAGAATATTTGATATGGAAGTCACTGAGATACAAACATGGAACTCCCCTAGGCTATTTTTAAACATGATTATATTTCAGAGTAGAACAGCCTCTTTAAAATTTGATTATCACATTGAAGCCACAGACATACTCACCTCTCAAAGCCTGGGCAAGATTTTGATTTCATAGAAGTCTTCTGATAATGCCTTTGAATGCAAATATTTTGGGTTTCAGATAGTTTCGCAGACATAGCAGTGAAGATTCCTGACCTCTTACTACAGACAAAGATAAGGCTGTTAATAGTCACATGATCATTAACTGGGAAAAAAAAATATGTAGCAATATGCACTATGCCTCACAACAGAAACAAGATTCAGAAGGACATGTTATATGGCCAATGTTTCACTTCATAATCAGCACTTCAGTAATGTGAAATTATTGAGCTGATGGGAGGAAATGGGGCTGAAACATAGGGCTCTGCTATGACCACTCAGGTCAATCTCTACTGGTACTCAGATGAATGGTACCATGACAATAGCCAGTTTTACCAGTGAAGACAATCCAGTCACCTTGTTACAAAGAGCAACATGGCCAGCATACTCATGCTACAGAAGAGACTCTGCTAAGGACTCAAGCTGCTCAGACTGTAAACAGAGATTTAACACCAAGACATAGGACATTTTTGTTGACCCACCTAACTCTGGTATGTTAATAAAAATAAAAATCAGTGTAACTTAGGCTTTGAATTTGTCAGAGCCCAAGAAAAATTTCACAAAGCTATAAATCTGGATCATATCTAAAATGTGCAAGTATATTACCACCTCAGATCTGCTTTTGTGTAACAGTATATATTTTGCAGTCATAGGAGTACTAAATCACTAGACAGGTGGGTTTTGCCGCTGTTTTTATGCATTTAGTTTTTAACATGTGCTGGAAATGTGAGACAAATTGCCATTTCTTCCCACAAAACAAAAAAGTAACATGCTTGTGCCAAGGGCAAAAAAAGCCACATACCTTAACCTGCCACACATTTTATACCTAAGTTTCCAAAACAGTATCTATATATTCATAATATTCTTAATTATCATCAAACCCCACAAAAACTCTGGAAGAAATAATAGAATATGTAGATGGAGCCTCAGAAACCTAAACAGACTCTGACAACCAAGCACCCACTGTTTCTGTAATGCCATTGAGTAGAGCTTCCTATATTCTCTCTTTGTTAATCCTCCAGAGTTTGGATTGCCAGCTGGCATTCAAATATCTCGTCAATCCAACCTCTATACCTAGGCAACCAGCTGATGCTGGGGATGCTTAAAAAGAAATCTAATTTGGATGGACATGGATCAGCACAACATTTAATACACATAGGTAATAAATAAAGAACATTTTATGGTCATGGAGCAGAAATAAAACTTAGATAAGGAACAAAATTAACTTTGACCTCATTACGTACTATGCTACCTTCACAAATTACTATCCCTTCATAGTAGAAATCCCTAAGATCCCATTGGGCATATTTCCTTCTGATCTAAAAGTAATAAACTGCACACTTCAAAAGCCAATCCTCTAACGCAGCAATTCTCAACCTTTCCAGACTACTGTACACATTTCAGTGGTCTGATTTGTCTTGCGTACCCTAAGGCTCATCTCACTTCAAAACTACTTGCTTACAAAATCAGACATAAAAATACAAACATGTCACAGCACACTATTACTGAAATATTGCTTACTTTCTCCTTTTTACCATATAATTATAAAATGAATTGATTGGAATATAAATATTGCCCTTGCATTTCTGTGTGATCCTTGAGCCTGCTTTTCACTTGTGAGCCTTGTCATTCTGGGAGGCAGTGAAGCAACAGCAACAATTAAGTTTTTCTCCATATTGAGTCTATTCCTGTAAACTACTGTAAAACTAGACAAATACTGTATCTAGATGAGTTGACGTACTCTCTGGAAGACCTCTGTGTATCCCCAGGGTTACGTGTACCCAGTGATGAGCTGCCAGAAGCTGAAGAACCGGTTCCTTCAGCAGCTTCAGGTCTTCGGCGGCACTGAAGGACCCGCCGCCAAAGGCTCGGAGTGCCACCGGGTGAGTAAAAATTCACAGGGGAGCCTCCCCAGCCGAGAGCTCAGGCAGGACAGACGGGAGTTTGCCCACCCCTTTAACAACCGGTTCTAAACCGGCTTCTAAATTTAACAACCGGTTCACGTGAACCGGTGCGAACCGGCTCCAGCTCACCACTGTGTGTACCCCTGGTTGAGAACCACTGCTCTAATGGACCAGCACGATCAGTAATAACATATCGAAGTGTATGTCACATATGATCCTGAAGGTCAGATGTATGTGTGACTATGTCTGTTAAATACTGTTAATAGGTAATTTTGGATCAAAGTTGACATTTTTAATTGTGAAAGGGAAAAATGTCACTTTGCATTTTTCAGTAAAACTGCTCAGCAACTGGAACACAGAACTTCACCCTTACCAAGTTAAAGAAAACACCAATCTTTAGTTGTGTACAGGTTACCAATATCACTGTCTAGAAAAAGGGATGAAATTACATCATCTTGGATGAAGCAATGTCATTAAGATTTCTGTGTTCTGAGGGAGGTTTTCAAAAGCACTCAAGGGATTTAGGAACATATGTCCATTTTAAAACCAATGGGATGTGTTCCTAAACCCCAAACGTGCTTTTGAAAATCTTCCACTCTATTTCTACACCTTGCTAAAGCCTTTGTTTTTAAAACCTTGTATTCCATTTATTATTGTTCATCTTTCAAAACAAAAAGTCCACAGTTCCCTAATTCATCAACTAATTCAATCATTTTCACATGCACTGTATGCACGACGATAAGAAATCAGTCCAAATACAAGAAAAACTTTCATGACAAAATAGATAAGGCTGGCCTGCCACTTAAAATCTAAATGCCAGATGTTGATCCCACACACACTTTTTTCAGAAGCATCATTTATCATTATATTAAGAGGCTCAAGCTCAAAGGCGCATAACAGCCTCAATGGTTGATTCATTAGCTATTCAGTTTGTGGCACTCAATTTTATAGCTGTATTTTCACCTCAATAACCTGTAGTATATGCAAAGTGGAGACAACCTTTTCTTAGAGAAGAAGTAATCTAGTCTGTTTCAAAGAAAATAGCAAGTTGTAATTAAAGTTGTGACAATATTGATTCTGTTTCCAAAATTTTAAAATATATCTAGTCATAAACAATGACAATAATAATTTAAATGGCTATTTCTCATTTCATCTGATGAGGTCCAAGTGCTTTACAAGGGGAGGGAGTATTACTAACCCTCTTTTACAGGTGGAGAAACTGAGGTGAAGAATGGATAAGAAACTTGCCAAAGGTCACACAACAGAAGGGTTGAGAACACAACACAAAAGTCTTCTGACATTACTACTAGGTCAGCGTTTCTCAAACCTTTGGAAGCTGAACCCCACTCCAGAAAAATGAAACCTGACAAACCCCCACACTGCAATTACAAAGGTGTATAAATTATACATGGGGGAATTATGCACCACTGCACATGCACAGAATTTATGTTCCCTGTAGATTTCTTTGCTTCCCCACAGAAAAATGACTCTCTCACGGAGAAGCAAAAGGAAGTCACAAGAGCGGTGATGCGACCCTCCCCAGTATGTTTCGGGGGCCCAGGGGAGCCAGCAGAGAGGTAAAACTGTGGGCCAGGAGGAGGGACTGGGGAAGACCCAGCTGGTGGCTCCTACCCTGTACCGGGCTCAGCTGCTTGTCCCAGATGGGCTCGGGAGGATGGGACTTCCTCTTCCCTTGCACTGCATCCAGGGCCGGGTCAGACCCACCCCCAGATTTCTCCCCTGGCTGAAGGAAGTTCTGCAAACTCCCCCTCTGTCCTCCCCCTCCCTCCCCACTTACTGTACCCATCGCTCCTCAGCTGCAGGGGGAGGGACCCTGTACAGCGAGCTTCTCCCCCATCCACCCAACCCCTGTGCATCCAGACCCCCTTATACCCACATCCTCCCGCCAAGCCTCACCCTCCCGCACTCATAACCCCTCCCTCCAATGAGCGCCACTCCCCCTGCACCTGGACCACCCCAACAAGCCACCCACAGCCAGATCTACACCCCACCAAGCTCCAACCAGCTGCACCTGGACCCCCCCACTGAGTCCCTCACACCCATACACCCCTGCCAAGCTCTATCCCCCATACCCAGACCCCCAACGCTGAGCCCCAACCATCTTCACCTGGACCCCTCTGCAGAGTCCCATTACCGTTGCACCCAGAACCCCCCAGCAAGCCCCTGTGCATCCAGATCCCCCCTGCACCCGGATCCCCCACTGAGCTGCCCACCCCCAGATTGCCCCACACAGAATCCTCTCAACCCACACCTGGATCCCCCCACACTTGGATCCTGCCTTGCTGAGCCTGCCTGTCCACACCTGGCACAGAAGGGAATAAATATATAAATCAATCAATCAATAAATGTGGAGGCTCCAGCATGGCAGTAGGGAACACAGGCCACTGCCTGCACGGAGGTGGGAGACTGCCTTGTAGTCCCTCCCTGCCCTTTCGCCTCCCCAGACACGGACTCAGTGGTGAGGCTGCACCCGACCCTGACACAGTGCAAGAGCTGGGCCTGCCCCAGAAACATCCCGGGGTTCTGCCCCTCCACGCCAGGTACACAAAGATAGCAAGTAAGAGGGACAGAGTCTCACATGTACGCCCAGCCCTGGCCCCCCTTCCTGTTTGCTCGGTGATGCATGCAGTCGTCTCAGTGCATCTTTCCAGGTGGCCATGCCTGCTCCACGAACCAGGTGATCCCCCGCTTGGAGCAATGCCGAGCTGCTCCTCATCAGCATTTGGGGAGAGGATACCTACAGACAGATTTCATGATGCATGACAGAAAGGGGCCATGACCAGGACACACTGCAGTGCACGGTCAAAGTGAAGGAGCTGTGGAATGCCTACCACAAGGTGCAGGAGGCAAACAGCCACTCCGGCGCTGCACCCACGAGCTGCCGGTTCTACAAAGAGCTGGATGCGATATTCGGCGGCGACCCCACCTCCACTGCAAAGACCACTGTGGATACTTCGGTGGCTTGCATGCCAGTTGAGAGTGGACTGAGCCAGGAGGAGGAAATCTTGGATGAGGAGGGGGAGAGAGACCCTGAGACAGAAGATGACTCGGAGGCCAGAGATGCATGCAGCCAGAAGAGGTTAGCCAGTCACAGCTGTCGGAGTTTGGTGAAGCGCAAACAGGAGAGGAGGCCCCTGGTAAGTGGATCTGATTTTGGGAATTGCTGAAGCGAGTTGTTGGGGGCAGGAGGGTTGCAGAAAGCAGGCTTGTCTCCCACTGCATGTCTAGTCTGAGCATTGGAACAGGCTGTTGATTGACTCCCTCACTTCAAGGAAATCTCCCTCAGAGATCTCAAGGAAACTCTCGTGGAGGTACTGGACAATCCGCTGCCACAGATTCTTTGAGATTCAGAGCTGCTTTGTTTCTTGCCCCATTAATGGTAACTTTCCCACGCCACAGTGCTGCCATAATGATCACATCCTGTGGAAAGTGTGAGGACAGGAATGATTATCAGGCCCCCCCTACCATGCTCGTTCTCCCGAAGAGCCACAGTGCCCAGTGTACAGCAGGATCCGGGAAGAGAGATTTACCCTGCCCCTGCGGCTACTCACCATTTTGGGGATCTTGTGGCTCATGTGTGCTTGCCTGGGGTCAGCCAGTTAGTGTCAGGTATGTAAGTACTGGCTGTGTTTTAAATCACTGAATCAGTGTTGTCTATGTTGCAAACAATGCTGCTTCTGTAAAATGTTGCATTTAAACTTCACAAAAATGACCTTGGGAGCTCAGCCTCCCTCTTTGTTATCGGCAGCTGAACGGCTGCATAGAATTAGAAAGCGGCCAGAAGAACTAAGGAGGATTTTCTGCGTGATGTTATGATGCACTCTGCCACCAAGAAACAGGAACTGAAGGAGGGCTGGGACAGCGAGAAGAGGGACCGAAAGGAGAAAGTGGCACGCCAGAATTAAGCCACAGAGCAGCTAAAGGTTATGGAGCGCCAAGCAGACACGCTCCAGGCAATACTAGTGTGACGCTCTGTACCTCGGGGTAACACCTTACACCCCTATATTATCTTTATTAAATGATTGTGTAGTATCCAATGCAAAGTTTGTCATGTTGGGTATCTTCGGAAGGCTCATAATGCACTGAGCATTGTTGTTATAGTGACGTTATAGTAATTGTTACAGTAATGTTATAGTTTTCAGAGTAACAGCCGTGTTAGTCTGTATTCACAAAAAGAAAAGCAGTACTTGTGGCACCTTAGAGACTAACCAATTTATTTGAGCATAAGCTTTCGTGAGCTACATGCATCCGATGAAGTGAGCTGTAGCTCACGAAAGCTTATGCTCAAATAAATTGGTTAGTCTCTAAAGTACCACAAGTACTCCTTTTCTTAATGTTATAGTAAGATTACAATTTCACATATATAGTTATGAGGCTGAAAATGTATCCTCAGGGCTTAAAGAAAGCCCATGCAAAAACTCTCCAAGAACAGAGAGGCAGTTCACTCCTCGTCAGGCATGGATGGGACAAATCCAGCCCAGCCTCACAGGAACAATGGACACTGGCTTAGGCAGCAACAAATGAATCTGTTAGACCAGTGGCTCTCAAACTTTTGTACTGATGACCCCTTTCACATAGCAAGCCTCTGAGTGTGACCCCCCCCCCTTATAAATTAAAAACACTTTTTAATATATTTAACACCATTATAAATGCTGGAGGTAAAGCAGGGTTTGGGGTGGAGGTTTACAGCTTGTGACCCTCCCCATGTAATAATCTCACGACCCCCTGAGGGGTCCCAACCCCCAGTTTGAGAACCCCTGTGTTAGACCCTCAAGGGAGTCACCCCCTTCCTTTGGGCAGTTTGGGACTGCGATGAGGTAATGCTCACCTGACTCTGAAGGGGGTTGGGGGGAAAAGCCAATAGGAAATAAAGGACATGATAAAAGAGAGAGACATTTTGCCATGCGCTCTCTCTTCCACCTACATCTACAGACACCACCAAGTGATTGAAGCACTGATCAAAAGAGAGGCCTGACTGAAAAGTAACCAGCCAGCCTGTGGTGAGAAGCATCTAAGTTTGTAAGGACACTGAAAGTGTTAAGATCAGCTTAGAATGTGTTTTGCTTTTACTTCATTTGACCAAATCTGACTTGTTATGCTTTGACTTATAATCACTTAAAATCTATCTTTATAGCTAATAAATCTGTTTGTTTATTCTACCTGAAGCAGTGCGTTTGGTTTGAAGCGTGTCAGAGACTCCCCTGGGGATAACAAGCCTGGTACATATCAATTTCTTTGTTAAATTTATGAACTTATATAAGCTTGCAGCGTCCAGTGGGCATAATGGGACACTGTAAGATGGAGGTTCCTAGGGTTGTTTCTGGGACCGGAGATATTGGCTAGCGTCATTCACTTGCAAGCAGCTGGGAGCAGCTTACGTACCAGAGGCTGTGCATGAACAGCCCAGGAGTGGGGGTTCTCACAGCAGAGCAGGGTAAGGCTGGCTCCAAGAGACAAGGATTGGAGTGGCCTAGCAGATCACTAGTCCAGACAACACCAGAGGGGAACATCACAAGTAGCTTTTCAAACCGAGCAGCTCTGCGCCCACCCTCCCCTGCAGCCACTGTTACAAAACTCTTTCCCATGCGCCCCTCAGACACTGCCAACACACTCTTATCAACTTCCTGGCTCCAGTCTGTACCCGCTGCATTCCACTCCTGCCCCATCACAGTCCAGCCCCATGGACTTGCAGTACCCACTGCACTCAACACCCGTCCCTCTGCAGTTTGGCCCTGCTGAAGTACAGCACCCGCTATATTGTACTCCAAAGGAGAAGGCTGGATATAATCCCTGGACACATACAAATCTTTAGCTGCCTGGGACCTTCCCTTCCCTCATCCCCCTCACTGCTGATGGGTTTTTTTGTGTGACTCTACCCTGGTTGTTGTCTTTTAATAAAAGAATTGTGGTTGTTTGAAAGCAATCTTTATTCTATTAATTGAAAGCAAAAAGAGCACTGCAAAGCAACATACAATTATGTTAAACCCATTTATTGCATCATGTGCACCAATCACCTACTAGCATTACAAGCACTGCAAACCCAAATATTACTAGCTTTCAGCTTCAAATTGCTGCCTCAAAGCATCCCTGATCCTTATGGCCCCGCTCTGCGCTCCTCTAATAGCCCTGGTCTCTGGCTGTTCATATTCAGCCTCCAGGCGCTGAGCCTCTGCGATCCAGCCCTGAGTGAAGCTTTCACCCTTCCCTTCACAAATATTATGGAGCGTACATCACGCAGCTGTAAGCATAGGAATATTGTCATCAGCCAGGTCCAGCTTCCCATAGAGGCAGCACCAGCGGGCTTTTAAACGGCCAAAAGCACCCTTAGCAGTCATTCTCCACTTGCTCAGCCTGTTGTTGAACCGCTCCTTGTTGCTGTCAAGTTGCTCCGTGTATGGCTTCATAAGCCACGGCATTAAGGGGTAGGCGGGGTCTCCCAGGATCACAATGGGCATTTAGACTTTCCCTATGGTGATCTTCTGGTCCGGAAAGAAAGTCCCTGCTTGCAGCTTCCTGAACAGGCAAGTGTTCCGAAAAATGCATCATGCACCTTTTCGGACCAGCCAACGTTAATGTCTGTGAAATGACCACGGTGATCCACAAGTGCCTGGAGAAGCATTGAGAAATACCCCTTGCGATTAATGTACGCGGTGGCTAGGTGGTCTGATGCCAGAATTGGAATACGCGTGCCATCTATCGCCCCTCCGCAGTTAGGGAAGCCCATTTGTGCAAAGCCATCTACAGTGCCACACACGTTGTGAAGGGTTCATGTTTAGTTCATGCACCTGGAAACTGATGAAGGGTTCATGTTTAGTTCATCCACCTGGAAACATTCAGGGCACACCCTGAGTGTTTTGCAGGAGCAGTGCACACACTGCTCCATCCAAGGACATGGACCATGGGAAGTCACCCAGAGGACATGAACCGTGGGAAGCTTCCTTGGACTGGGCTCAAGGCCTGAGAGCAAGGACAGTAGTAGATAGAGGCTAGTAAATAAGAATATTAATCAAAGTCATATTATTTCCTTTGTTGTGTCCTTTTGCGGTTGAAGTATGTAACGCGCAGGGGGGAGAAAATAAAAAGAGAAGGTGGAAAGCTGACAGGGAGAAGCCCGTTAGCAGACCAGCTCGCTTGCTTGCTAAAAGCTGTGTTCCATCTTGTCATTGAACCGCCACAACTGGCGCCCAACGTGGGGCCCTCAGCACTCACCTCGCCCAGCAAGGGTTTCAGACGCGTCACCCATCCGCTTCGCGGATCCCGGTGAGTATTTTTCATTGTGGTAAGTATGGGAAGCTCCCTTTCTGCTTTGCAAGTGCAACACCGTAATGAGCTACAGTATTTGCTGCGTAAGGCTCAGCATGATTGCCCCACTCGAGAACTCACTCTCCTGCTACAGGAGGTGAGTGCCCAATGCCCGTGGTACCCTGAAGCCGGAATCCTTAAGCTAGCGGACTGGGAGCGGTTGGGCCAGACAATTGCACAAAGAGCCACGGGCGCCCGTGCAGGCTTTACATGCCTGGCACCTCTGCCGCAACACGATACAGCGTGTCGCTTCAGACAGGCCCTCCCTCGCGGGGCTGGTGCTCTCGCCACTCCCTTCCGCTCCTGCAGCCATCCCCCCTCCTGACGATGCGACACAGTGTGTCGCCTCGGAAAGACCCTCTCCCACGCCAATAGAGGGGCTGCCGATCTCGCCACCCCCGTCCGCTCCTGCAACCATCCCTCCCCCTGCTTCGCCCCCAGTGCCTCTATTACCACTGCCTCCCTTGTCTTCCCCACCGGAGCCGGTGTGTGATCACCATCCCCCCGTGGGGCCCCATGCTCCGGGGCCCCCCGGGGGGTCGTCCGCGTCTGCTCAGGGGCTTTCGCTGGTGCAACAAATGGTTCACGCAGTGAAGACTCGCCCAGATCTTACAGCACAGGAATTAGCTGATCTGGTCTCAGTTTGCCCAGTGACCTGGCAGGATGATGGCCAGGGCAACCAGGTTGCAAACTGGTCAGTTTGCCTTACTCGGTGATCCGAGAGGTAAAGAAAGCGATTCGTGAGTTCGGCCTGACTAGCACGTATGTACGTGGTCTCATTGAAGGGCTAGGTACTGGGTACTCCCTGGTCCCTGAAGATTGGAAGGCGCTGTTGCGCATGATGCTGACACCCAGTCAGTATGTTATTTGGCTTAGTGAGTATCGGCAGATGGCGGAACGCCAAGCCCAGGTATATAGAGAGCAAGGTATCATTTATGAGCACTTGGCAGGGGAGGGCCAGTTTGCTACTGTTCAGCTGCAGTCTCAACTCCCTCAGGCCGTCTTCCCCATTATTTCCACCTGCGCCCAGCATGCCTTCCGGAAGGTCCCGGATTCGGGCAGGCCTACTAAAAGCTTTGCCAGTATCCGTCACGGTGCATCAGAGTCCTTTATGGATTTTACCAACAGATTGCAGGAGGCTATCCTCCGACAGGTGGATAGCCCTGCAGCAGCTCAGGAGATCCTGTTAAAAATGGCAGTTGAAAATGCGAACGAGGATTGCCGCCGTGCTCTCCAGGCGGCACAAGCCTCTGGAATTCTAGAGCTGTCGGACATGCTGCGGGCATGCCAAAACATCAGAACCCAAGCACATAAAGCTGGAGTTCTGGCTGCCGCCCTGCGAAAAAGCAGAAAGGAGGGGAAGCGTTGTTACCGCTGTGGTAAGGAGGGTCACTTTCAGCGGGAGTGCCGCTCCTCGACGGCGCCCGCTCGCCCCTCAAAGAAGTGCCCCAAGTGTTGGAAGGGCTATCACTGGGCTAATCAGTGTCGTAGCGGGTCGGGAAACCGCACGACGGGTCTCCCCCGAACCCAGGGCCAAACGGGGGTGTTTCCCACTCAGACAACTGTTCCTCTGCCTTAAAATCCATGACTCCATGAGGGCGGCAACTGCCGGAAGTGCAGGCCTTGATTTGATTATGCAGGAGGACGCTGATTTTCGGTTGCCTGGGGAGGTTTGCGCCATACCTACGCAGGTGACGGGACCTCTCCCTGACGGATTTGTGGGTCTGGTTCTCCCTCGCTCACATGCTGGGAAACAGGGTTTTTTTGTCATCCCAGGGGTCATTGATGCCGACTACAATGGCGTTATTAAGGTTCAGGTATGGACCCATCTTCCGCAGTTGCTCCCGCGTGGACGGTCAATTGCGCAATTGATTTTAGTCCCCTATCAGGTGCCAGCCACAGAGGATCGAGCCCGGGGCGGAGGCGGCTTTGGATCAACGCTGTCTCAGTTGCCGTCTCACAACATGTCCTCTCCACTTGTTGCTCTAACAATGTCGGTCCGCCCCTCGAAACCTCAGTTAACACTTCTTTTAAATAATGTTCCTTTTACAGGGTTGGTGGACACTGGAGCTGATGTTATGGTGATTCGTGATCCGGAGTGGCCGGTCAGTTGGCCAATAGTTCCTTCTAAAGAGTTGTGGGGGATCGGGGGTAGTAAACCCGGGCGCCAAAGTTTGTCTTGGGTCACGGTCTCTAAACCGGGAGGCCGTGCCCTTGCTACGATCCGCCCTTTTGTGCTCCCTGTCCACCTCAATATTTGGGGCCGTGACTTACTTACAAAGCTGGACACCACCCTCGATATTAATATATAATGGCCCAAAACCCTCCCTCACCCACCTTGCCCTCCGCATTGCCATTGGTATGGCAATCCTTAGAGCCCGTATGGATTGACCAGTGGCCCCTCCCTCTAGAAAAGCTGAAAGCGCTTCATTTGCTTGTGCAGCAACATTTGCAGGCACAGCACTTGGAGAGCTCCACTAGTCCCTGGAACACCCCAGTGTTCGTTATTAAGAAAAAATCTGGTGCATGGAGGCTGTTACATGATTTAAGGGAAATAAATAAACGTATCCAACCCATGGACCCCTTGCAGTCTGGGTTGCCAAACCCGAATTTAATTCCTCAAACCGATCAGCTTTGTGTGTTAGATTTAAAAGATTGTTTTTTCACCATCCCCCTTTGCCCACAAGATCGCGAAAAATTCACGTTTACGGTGCCAGAATATAATAATCAGCAACCCTCTCAAAGGTATCAGTGGAAGGTCTTGCCCCAGGGAATGCAAAATAGTCCAACCTTGTGTCAACTTTTTGTGGATCGGGCCCTTGCCCCTTTTCGTGCCCGATACCCCACATTAAAGGTCTACCATTATATGGATGACATTTTGCTTAGTGGTCCCCAGGTCACGGCACAACAGCTTGAATATTTGTCCCAGGTTCTCGGCCAAAATGGCCTATTAGTGGCACCAGAAAAAATCCAACGCTCTTATCCCTACCAATACCTCGGGCATAAGGTTTTACAAACCTATGCTGCCCCTGTTTGCCCGGAAGTGGTCCTACCCCAACCCCTAACCCTTGTTAAATTACAACAGATTTTGGGTCACTTAAATTGGATTTGACCCTATTTCCGTCTCCCCACTTCGATGCTGCAGCCGTTGTTCGAGCTCCTCCATGGAGCTCGGGCACCGGGCACAGTTATTGCCATCACTGAGGAGCACATTGCCTGCATTCGACAGATCAATGCAGTGTTGAGTCAGCAGTTTGTGGATAGACTCACTGAGGTTCGTCCCCTGCGGTTGGCTCTCCTTGCCACCCCTCATACGCCTACTGCGGCTCTGTTTGTACCTCGTACAGACACAGCCGTCTCTATCATAGAGTGGATATATTTGTCGTCCACTCCTCCTCGGAGCACTTATCCTTATTTAGATGCCCTGTCCGACCTTGTTCGTAAAGCCCGCCACCGTGCAGTGCAACTCACGGGCACTGATTTGGTTGCCATTGTGTTCCCCTTGTCACGTAGTGAATTTGATTCCTTGTACCACGCCTCCTTGGCCTGGCAGGTTGCTCTTTGTGATTATGTGGGAGAAATTTCTTATAATCCCCCAAAAGATCCTCGCTTGGTGATTATACAAAAGGTGCCACTAGTCGTACATCGTCTTAGCCACTCTCAACCCATTGTTTCAGCTGTCATTCTTTTTACTGATGGCTCTCCATGTCGAGGTGTTGTCGCCTATCAATTAGGTAACCCCCCTCGTTGGCATTCTCGTTTTACGCTGCCTCAGCGTTCCGCGCAGCGCTCAGAACTGGCTGCTGTTATTTTGGCCTTTCAACTTTTTGCTGATTGTCCCTTTAATTTGATTGTGGACACGCATTATGTTTATCAGGTAATTGATCATTTACCCCTTGCCCTCATTACCCCTCAGGTCGATGCGGACCTCCTTCGCCTGTTTTTGTCCTTACAGTATCTCATCACCACTCGTAATTTCCCTTATTTTGTTGCTCATATTCCCAGCCATACCCCTCTGCCTGGGCTACTCACTGAGGGCAATGCACGCGCCGATCGCGCGTTACGTGGTCAGGTAAATTCCCTTTTTTCTGACCCCATTGAAAGCCATTCCTTTTTTCATCAGTCTGCCTCTGTCTTGGCCCGACAGTTTCATATTCCTGCTGATCATGCACGTTCTATTGTTCGTTCCTGCCCCCACTGTGCAGGTGCTGCCCCTACCTTTTCTTATGCCGTTAACCCCAGAGGTACCGCAGCGAATCAGCTGTGGCAAATGGATGTCACTCATGTGCCACAATTCCGCCCCTATTCGTTTTTACATGTCTCCGTTGATACCTATTCGGGATTCCTCTGGGCGACCCCACAGCGTGGGGAAGCCACTCCCAAAGTTATTCACCATTTGCTAGCCTGTTTTGCTGTTATGGGTCGCCAGAGCCAGATAAAAACGGATAATGCCCCAGCCTATTGCTCCACAGTCCTCTCCACCTTTTGTGCCCAATGGGACGTCCGTCTCAAACACGGGATCCCTTATAATTCCACAGGCCAAGCCATTGTTGAACATGCAAACCGCACGCTAAAAACCTTGCTTGACAAACAATTAAAACAAGGGGAGCTGCGTCTCCGAACCTTAGGAGACATTCAGCAACAATTGCATATCCTTTTGTTTACTTTAAATAATTTAATACTGAAAGCAGATCAGCAAACCCCCGCGGATCGGCATTTTCATAAGTCCGAGGTACTGGAAAGACCGCGTGTCTATTACCGTCAGCTGCCCGATCCGCAATGGTTGGGCCTAGTACCTTTAATTACTTGGGGTTGGGGATATGCTGCTGTGTCTCTCCCTGCAGGACCGTTGTGGGTTCCGGCCTGGTGTGTGCGACTGGCACTGAAACAGCATGGCTTGGCACCAGGGGCTATCGAACGCCATACCGGAGTTTCAGCTGACCTTGGAGGAGAATGCGGTGCCTCCCGGGTCGACAACGACGGGACGGAAACGGAAGAGGCGTAGCATCCCAAGCCAGCCCATGACATGGGGAGCAGTAAAAGCATTGGTCGCCGCGGCTCAACGAAGACTGGCAGCAAACCAACAGCCAGAGACTCCTGAGACTTTGTTTGTGGCAATTCTCGCCCAAATTACTGCTAATTCTGTACTGATTGTATGCCTTTTGTGCCTGCTATTTCCTGTAGGGGTTGGCTCGGGAGCACTTCCTCCGTTACGGGCCCGAATGACATATAACCTATGGGAAAGATTGGCTTCAATAGCAAATGTTACCCACTTTTGTTTACCTGATTCTGTAGCAGCCGGAGAACTGTTAGGTACATGCCTCATTCCAGTATGTCATCACCCTGAGGAAATAGGGAATGAGACGATGCTCGCTGCTTACGCGAATCTCTCTTCCCAGTACTCTGGCATGGCTAATTGGGGCCCGGCCAACTATACTTTGCCTCAAACGGCCGTATCCCTTCATACGCCGTATCCGGCCGGGGCCAACAATGTCACCTGTGTGCGTGTGGTCAATTGCACTAGTACAAAGGTGCCCTTAGGCTGTCGTCAAATTTCTCAACCTTTTTTAAATTGTTCCCACACCGTGAATGTTTCGTTCAATTATGGCCATATCATCCTACCATCAGGGTGGTTTTTTACCTGTGGCTCACGTTCTTTTAGTTATATCCCCGCAAATTTAAGCGATGGCACCCTTTGTTGCCTCAGTAGAATGACACTCATTTTGCCTTTTGTCGGCCAAAAGCGCAGTAAAAGAAATACACCCCTTTCAGAAGATTGTGTCGCAGATGTCAATCTTCTCAGCCGCTCTGAGTATACCGCCTTAGCGGCCTCTATTGTTGGGGTCCCCGGGCTTGCCACTTATACAGCCAGAACTTTAAATGCCCTGGCGTGTTTTGCGGCAAATGCGATTAATACAACATCCCAGGCAATTGCCCTACTTAACACGGAACAGCACGAATTAAGGGATGCAATTTTGGATAACAGAGCAGCCATTGATTTTCTGCTCTTGAAACATCATCTAGGCTGTTCCACGTTTCAGCATATGTGTTGTTTTAATTTAACTGATAATAGTCGTACCATAGAAACTAGACTGGCCGAATTGGCCAATCTTACGGCACACATACGCCAAGATTTGGGGTTTGAGGGCTTTTGGAATTGGCTTACAGGCTGGCTGCCCTCTCTAGGATGGCTGCGACAACTTTTCGGTTATGCTGTATTTGTGATCGTTGGGCTTATTTTTTGCTGCTGCTGTGTACAATGTATTCCCTCTTTGGTAAGGCTTTGTAGAGACCCGCCCTGGCAGTCATGTCCTTGTCTGTCCGGGAGTTAAATCGCTTGCAAAAGCGAATTGATGGCTACCATGAGATGGCCGAGCACAAATAAACAAAAAGGAGGGGATGAAGGGTTCATGTTTAGTTCATGCACCTGGAAACTGATGAAGGGTTCATGTTTAGTTCATCCACCTGGAAACATTCAGGGCACATCCTGAGTGTTTTGTAGGAGCAGTGCACACACTGCTCCATCCAAGGACATGGACCATGGGAAGTCATCCAGAGGACATGAACCGTGGGAAGCTTCCTTGGACTGGACTCAAGGCCTGAGAGCAAGGACAGTAGTAGATAGAGGCTAGTAAATAAGAATATTAATCAAAGTCATATTATTTCCTTTGTTGTGTCTTTTTGCGGTTGAAGTATGTAATGCGCAGGGGGGAGAAAATAAAAAGGGAAGGTGGAAAGCTGACAGGGAGAAGCCCGTTAGCAGACCAGTTCGCTTGCTTGCTAAAAGCTGTGTTCCGTCTTGTCATTGAACCGCCACACACGTTGCCCAGAGTCACAGTCTTTCGGAGCAGAATGCGATTAATGGCCCTGCACACTTCCGTCAACATAAGCCCAATGGTCAACTTTTCCATTCCGAACTGGTTAGCGACCAATCGGTAGCAGTCTGGAGTAGCCAGCTTCCACAGTGCAATCGCCACGCACTTCTCCAACGACAGGGAAGCTCTCATTCTCGTGTCCTTGCGCTGGAGGGCTGGGGCGAGCTCATCACACAGTCCCATGAATGTGGCTTTCCTCATCCAAAAGTTCTGCAGCCTCTGCTTGTTACCCCAGACGTGCATCACGATGTGATCCCACCACTCAGTGCTTGTTTCTTAAGCCCAAAAGCGGGTTTCTACTCTGGTCAGCACCTCCGTGAATGCCACAAGCAATCTCGTGTCATAGCTACTATGCGTGGCGAGATCAATGTTGCACTCTTCTTGACTTTGCAGTTTAAGGAATAACTCCACTGCCACTCATGATGTGTTGGTCAGAGCGAGGAGCATACCGGTTAGCAGTTCAGGATCCATTCAGTTCAGGATCCATGAAGAGGCAGGGCGCACAGTACACAAACCGTTGAAAGATGGCACCAAATGCGGATGGAAGCACAGGGATTGCTGGGAAGCGAAGCAATGATCACGGGGCATTGGAACAGGACCCAGAATGCCCCGCAACCCCCTCTGCCTTCCCACAAGTCTTAGTGGCAGAAGAGAAAAAGGAGCTCTGTGGGATAGCTGCGCTCTGAATACTGCTGCAAGTGCCACAAGTGTGAACACGCTATTGCACAGGCAGCTGACAGTGTGAACACACAACAGCGGTTTCCCTTCAGCGCTCTCTGAGCGGCGCTGTAACTGCCAGCACTGTAACTCTGCCCGTGTAGACGTGCCCACAAATATGCTGTGGATTTGGGAAGTGCCCAGAGCTCTCCAGAGATAATGCCAAGGAAAGTAACCAACACCCGGGTGGGTGTCAAACAACCATTAACAGCCATTGTCCTGCAAGGGAGCTACAATTCAATGACTCACCTGCATAAGGCCACACCAGGGGAATTGCTCAACCTTGCCTAGGGACTCAGCAATGCCCACCCCGGACATGCCTGAACATTGGACTGAGCGTAAGAAACAGAACACAGGGGGCCCATGCTTCGCCTTTCTCCTGTCCCCGCCTATGCTATTCCCTCCTTCCTCATCTTAGCAATCATGCACCTGGTTGAACTTGGCAAACCTCAATTTTATAAATGTCACAGAATGTGAATGTTGGATACGGGACTAGATATTAATTTTGGAGATTCCAGTATTCGATGTTTGGAGTTTACCTTCATTAGAAATGGGGAAGGAATGGGTCGCAGCGTGTCTGTTAGCAATTATTATGGGAAATCTTGTTTAACTCACGTATCTTTTCCTTTGTTTCCCATACTTCCATTGGTAAATACCAGATAAGCTTCTGTTCACTCAGATTTCTCTTTCCCATTCTTTTCCTGTACAGTTCATTCAGTAATGCCACAATCTATCTTTTGTGAAAAATTTCATGGAGATGGCCTCTGATGTCAAACACACTGGACTCTGTCATTGCTGAATGAATCAGGCCAAACAGAAAGGAGAAAGCTTGTCCCAAATATCACAGCAAATAGCACTTTGAGAAAAACAATACCGAAGAAATAAATAACAATTTAATAGCATTTTATCCAGTTACGATTTACACGTCCAGACTTTGTAATTTTAACTTCGCAACTTTACTGCTGCATAACAAGTTCAGTGCAGTTTTGGCAGTTTGTTTTTTTTTAGAAGTGCCATTGACTTTAAGTCTTGTTTAACATTAAGCATACTTGACAATTGTCACTCACATATTTGCCCCTGCTGTCATTCTTTCACTCTTACCAGCTGAAATGTCATAAGCAGTGATGCAGGAAGTGAGAAGCTCACTTTTTCTGACTACTAGAATTTACTTCCAGGGCTTTGGCATATGTAGTCTCCCCTATTCCCTCTTTTGGATTTCTTGCCTCCACTATGCCTCTTAGCTATTTAGGAATTTAACAACATTAAGTACTCAACTCCTTAGAAAGGCCAAAAAAAATTTTCAAGAACAGCTAGCCAAAGGCTCAAAAAGTAATAGCAAAAAAAAATTGTAAGTATATCAGAAGCAGGAAGCCTGCTCAACAACCAGTGGGGCCACTGGACGATCGAGATGCTAAAGGAGCACTCAAGGACGATAAGGCCATTGCAGAGAAACTAAATGAATTCTTTGCATCGGTCTTCACGGCTGAGGATGCGAGGGAGATTCCCAAACCTGAGCCATTCTTTTTAGGTGATGTCCCAGATTGAGGTATCATTAGAGGAGGTTTTGGAACAAATTGATAAATTAAACAACAATAAGTCACTAGGACCAGATGGTATTGACCCAAGAGTTCTGAAGGAACTAAAATGTGAAATTGCAGAACTATTAACTGTAGACTGTAACATATCATTTAAACCAGCTTCTGTACCAAATGACTGGAGGATAGCAAATGTGACACCAATTTTTTAAAAGGGCTCCAGAGATGATCCCAGCAATTACAGGCCGGTAAGCCTGACTTCAGTATCGGCCAAACTGGTTGAAACTATAGTAAAGAACAAAATTGTCAGACACATAGATGAACATAATTTGTTGAGGAAGAGTCAACACGGTTTTTGTAAAGGGAAATCATGCCTCACCAATCTACTAGAATTCTTTGAGGGGGTCAACAAGCCTGTGGACAAGGGGGATCCAGTGAATATAGTGTAATTAGATTTTCAGAAAGCCTTTGACAAGGTCCCTCACCAAAGACTCTTAAGCAAAGTAAGCTGTCATGGGATAAGAGGGAACGTCCTCTGATGGATTGGTAACTGGTTAAAAGATAGAAAACAAAGGGTAGGAATAAATGGTCAATTTTCAGAATGGAGAGAGGTAAATAATGGTGTTCCCCCAGAGGTCTGTACTGGTCCCAGTCTTATTCAATATATTCATAAATGATCTGGAAAAAGGGGTAAACAGTGAGGTGGCAAAATTTGCAGATGATACAAAATTGCTCAAGGTAGTTAAGTCCCAGGCAGACTGCGAAGAGCTACAAAAGGATCTCTCAAAACTGGGTGACTGGGCAACAAAATGGCAGATGAAATTCAATGTTGATAAATGCAAAGTAATGCACATTGGAAAACATAATCCCAACTATACATATAAAACAATGGGGTCTAAATTGGCTGTTCCCTACCACTCAAGAAAGAGATCTTGGAGTCACTGTGGATAGTTCTCTGAAAACATCCACCCAATGTGCAGTGGCAGTCAAAAAAGGGAACAGAATGTTGGGAATCATTAAGAAAGGGATAGATAATAAGACAGAAAATATCATGTTGCCTCTATATAAATCCATGGTATGCCCACATCTTGAATACTGTGTGGAGATGTGGTCACCCCATCTCAAAAAAAGATACATTGGAATTGGAAAAGGTTCAAAAAAGGGCAACAAAAATTATTAGGGGTATGGAACGGCTGCCGTATGAGGAGAAATGAATAAGACTGGGACTTTTCAGCTTGGAAAAGAGACGACTAAGGGGGGATACGAGGTCTACAAAATAATGACTGGTGTGGAGAAAGTAAATAAGGACGTGTTATTTACTCCTCAGAACACAAGAACTAGGGGTCACCAAATGAAATTAATAGACAGCAGGTTTAAAACAAACAAAAGGAAGTGTTTTTTCCACACAACGCACAGTCAACCTGTGGAACTCTTTGTCAGAGGATGTTGTGAAGGCCAAGACTCTAACAGGATTAAAAAAAGAACTGGGTAAATTCATGGAGGATAGGTCCATCAAAGGCTATTAGCCCCTAACCTCCGTTTACCAGAAGCTGGGAATGGGCGACAGGATGGATCACTTAATGATTACCTGTTCTGTTCATTCCCTCTGGGGTACCTGGCATTGGCCACTGTTGGAAGGTAAGATACTGGGCTAGATGGACCTTTGGTCTGACCCACTATGGTTGTTCTTATTTTCTTAGTACAAATAAAATATTATTTACAAGTATGGCCAAGACAATGTTGTGAACTCTTCTACAACAACAACAACAAAAGTCAAATGTTAGGCTAGCCATCAAACCATAACAGTGACCCTTTTTATCTTAGGAGGAGGGAAGAAATAAACAAAATAGTGCTACACTAGCAAAAATAGATTGCAAAGTCCACAGCAGGATACCAGAGACCATGGCTGGTTCAAATAATTCTACCAAACTTGCAGTGTTTTCCACACCTTCTGTTTAACAGGACACCTCCATCTGCTATAACCCCAGCTCTCACAAACACATGCGCAAGTTCTGAACACAGTACGTATTCTCTTCTTTTTCAACCCCTGGGACTCAAACCAATGCAATTTGTGTGGCACGCGAATCTGGACAGGTGGAGGGAGAAAGTCACTCATCAGATCTCAAGCCTGGCAGACAAAGGCCTTTATCAAGTTACTTTTTTGAAAGTTGCTCAGGGTGTGGTGGTCAATTTGTTTTTTGGTGCTTATTTGTTTTGCAGGAGGCCCCCAAATTTGTTTGAACTGGCCTTGCCTGAGGCTCCTGTCTCATGCCGTACAACAGTTACATCAGTACAACAGTTACATCATACTATCTTTATATCTGCAGCACAGAACCTGGGTTTATGCATTTAAACTGGCTTGGCATCCTGGAGACACTGCAGTTTTATATCACATCCAAGAATGGCACCTCTAGCAATCATGTAACCCAGGAATCAGCAACCTTTGGCACATGGCCCGCCAGGTTTGTTTACCTGCCGCGTCCGCAGTTCGGCCGATCGCAGCTCCCACTGGCCATGGTTCGCCACTCCAGGCCAATGGGGGCTGCAGGAAGCAGCGGCCAGTACATCCTGCCTCCCGTGCCACTTCCTGCAGCCCCATTGGCCTGGAGCGGCAAACCGCGGCCAGTGGGAGCCGCGATTGGCCGAATCTGCGGATGCAGCAGGTAAACAAACCAGCCCAGCCCGCCAGGGGGCTTACCCTGGCAGGCCACATGCCAAAGATTGCCGATCCCTGAAGTAACCCATTCTGAAGCCTTTTGTTCAAAGGCAACTCTCTCTCAAGTATCACCTACTAAATCACCACTATCACTTCCTACAACACCCTGGGTTTTCCCTTCGAGGTGTTCCATCCAAAGTTCTCACCACCCAGGCCTGGAATAAGGTCTTTCAGGGCCAGAGGAATTTGAAGTCCTACCCCATGTCCTTACCTGACCCAGATCCTCTTCTGTTTTTCCAATATAAATTAATTAAACTAATTGGACATAACCTCACAGCCTCTTCCCCACTTCATATTATTTATATATAACCTTAGAATGTACTTTACTCCCTTTCTTACTCACCAATTTAATATGAAACTATACATGCCTCTTCTGGCGGCCCCCTTGACTACAATGTCCCATCTAAGATAGCGCCCCAACCATAGAGAAGCTGAGGTGTTCCTTAGCAACACTTATGTGACCAGCAGCAGTCATCCTGAACCTGCTTCAGAAATGGTTTGATTACACTGCCTTGGCTTTCCATGTGGACAACTTTCTTGGACCTACATTTGCCTGTAATGGAAAGCTGCACTTATGGGAAGTAGGAAGGAGAGAATTACATCAAATACATATTTAAATCAGGAATAACAATATATTCTCTGTGTGAAGTGAATACATCTTTTTTGCAATCTGCTTGGCCTTTCACCTTGTTTAGTCCTCTACATCCCTTCTAAATTAAACACCTCTGACAGTAGGAGTGGATAATTTTGATTTGTTAGCTTTTTACAACTACTTTACAGAGATGTAAATAACTACACAAGGTTCAAGACACTTTATTCCCCCTACATTTTATTCAAGATCACTTTCACAACTGAAGTGTCACATACCCTTATGGTCCTCTATGATTCAGTTTCCCCATCTGCAAAATAGGGATAATGATATCATCTTTGCAATATTCCCTTGAGAAAGGAAAAAATAATAATAAGTTTGTGAAGCACTCAGATGCTACAGTAATTAGTGCCACAGGAAAGACTTTAAATAAATATGTCATAATCTCAGCATGAAATTTTCAAATAGCCATATTTTGTTAAATCAAACCAGACAAAAGCACATCTTCTTCGAGTACAAAATCCATGCCTAGTTTCAAACTTCTGCCATTTTTGCTACAGGCATTTATAAGAGTGGTTTTAGCAATTTTCTTTAATAGAAAAGAGAGTTTCATTTTTCATAACCCAAAAAACAGTTCACGGAATTTTGCTCAAGCTTTCAAACCAAAAACAAACAAAATATCTTTGTGCAATGAACAAACATGAAAAATGCCTTGAGAGAGAATATTCCAGAAAGATTTGAACACATGAGAAAAGAGGCTTGACTTGTACAGGAGGTATTCACTAGATGATCACGATGGTTTCTTCTGACCTTAAAGTCTATGAGTCAATGAGACTTGCAATATTAAGGCCCAGTCCCGCAACCATTTATGCATGTGAGTGTTTGTAGGATTGGGTCCTCAATTATTGCAGATACCGGTACCAACCAAGATAGTTTTGACTAACATGAAAAAAGACAATGATTCCCAACAGTAAACAGCCGCAGCCAGTACACTTTCTTCACTTGTATTGCTAGCCCCCAGGGATCAAAAAATCACAAGTCAGGCCTTTCCAAACCATCAAATTTTTTAAAATTACTTTTGGATGGGGACTATGCAAGAGATTTATTTGCTTCTGTTTTTGAGTCTTTAAATTTCATGTTTTCAAGCTTTTCTACAGACCAATTATGTCTGGAAACTAGAAATTTTCACATAATTGCATAACTCCAGGAGCTATGACTTTAAGAAAACAGCATATATTGAGAGATTCATGATGAAACCACAAGATCCAGCAATTCTGCTTCACTAGTTTTACAAACCTTAGACTACCAGACCCAAAAATACCAGCTCTGACTTCCTCCTTTATTCCTTTCTAAAAAGCTTTTTCACTAAAGATTGATTAACCACTGCTGCCTATCCCTCATTGACCTGTGGTGTCCTAGCCCCTGATGAAGCTTTGGTTTCAAAATGGCCCAAGGTACAACATGGGCAGCAAGACCAAGGCGTGACCTACTAGGATTCTGAAGCAGTACAGTCAGTGTCACAATGACTGAGAGGAGAAATAAGAAGGGCATTGTTCTCCTTTTGACCATCCTATTGGAGTCCCTCCCATGCACTTACTTCCCTGAAACTTTTCTATGCAGTTGCAGTAATGGGTCCAAACTAGGCAGCAAGTGAGTGCAGCAGACAAACCCTGGGAACAGGGGCTCGGATCAGGTCACACTCCACGGTGGGTGGCACTGACCCGTCTGGGGAGAAATAAAAAGTGGCCACACTTTCCCAAGCTCTGCCCATAGGTGAAGTAGATCTACAAGCTGCCACTCACAGCAGACTTTGCAGCTCTCCTTCCCCTTGCACTTCGGGCAATAGTGGGGACGCCATCATTAGGGTTCCGAGTCAACGCTCCCATGAGCAACCTCGGCCAGGGGGAAGATGGAGAGCAGGCCTGACTGCATGGGCACCGCACCACAATTAAACGCGGCGTCTGGAGGTAGAGGGACTCGCGTGACTCGGCTCTGCGCCCAGTTCACCTGGCACCGGTGCTGAGGGAACCCGAGTGCCGCTCAGCCGGGGGTTACCTGAGGGCGAAGCTGCCGCGGCCCGGGCCCGGAGGAGGAGCCGCGGAGGACAGGGGGCTCCGGCTGGGGAGGGCGGGCGGCGCCAGGCGCTGGGGAGCAGCCGCTGCCCACGCCAGCCCCAGGCTGTGCTGCTGCAGGATCCAGCCGCGTCCGGTCGCCATGGTGACACCGGAACCCGAACGTCGCGGCCCAGCGTTCCAAGCGGCCCGGCAACAAGCCCGCCCGTGTGCTGTGGCCTGTGCCTGGCCTTCCCTGTGCCGCCGCGACGCGCGGGCGGAGTCGCAGCTGGGCACGAGGTGGCTGCAGCCGACGGGGCCGCTGCGGCCTCTCCCTGGCCTGAGGTTGCTGGGTGCAGCCCATTGAAGGGCCTGGCTCTTCCACCCACGCACATCCTGGTTACAGGCGTTCAGATGCCCCCCCATACACACAAACACACACACACACACACACCCAAATTTCAGCCCAGAGAAGGCCCCAGTCTAGGGTTGTATCTGGTAATGAGCGCCACACTCTGTAAGGGTTGCAGTCCAGTGCAGAGCGCCTCCACCCACAACTGCACCCTAAAACATCCCTGGATTCGGTCACCCGCATAGTGGGCAACAAAAGGATAAGTGCATTCCCCTAGCTTACTGAACTCTTCTCCAGAACCCAGTTCAGTGCTCCCACCATTGCTTCCCCCAAATGCCCACTGCCTCGGGCATCTCTATGCTCCCCTGCTCATACTTCCTCAACTCCTCCTCCCTCCTATCCTCTACTTTCCACAGCATGCACAACCACCAGTTTCCCATCTGCACCCCATATTCGGCTGGGTACACACGCACAGCCAGCTCCCTCTCCCTACGACACCCCACATTGTCCTACACACACACCAGTTTCCCCCTCTTTCCTGTCATCCCTTTGGAGCAGATTCGGTGCAATGGATAGATTTTTGGAAAGAAGAATATGGGATTAATAAGGGTCGACTCATTTTTGCCATTTTCATCACTGAAAGCTTGTCTGCAAAGGCTGCTGCATCAAACTTCTCCTTCAGAGAAACCCCCAAAGAAGTGCCCTCTTTCAAACTGGCCATTTGTTCTGATGAGAGTAAAACCAGGAAAGATTGTTTTCCCCACACCCTTTAGGAGGCATAGAGCCCAGTGCTATTAAGAATGGCCACCTGAGGACAACCGGTGACTTCAGGCTCATTGAGAACAATGGGAGATGGCAGTCGTTTTGAAAGAGGGCAGCTCTGGGTGGAATTCTCTGTAGCAGAACTTTATTGTTCAGCCTCTGCTGACGGAGAAACTTGCCGTTGTGAAGACTAATTGGGAAAAAATTATGATCAGTCCTTTAAAACCCACCAAAAGAGGCCTACGCATAAGATTTCTGTGAATTTAAACTATGTGGGGAGTTTGAAGCGTCTGTGTATTGTTATTGAGCTAATCTGGGACCAAAAAAAATCAGTTTGACATATAGTAAATTTTTAAAAGACCCAACTTTTTATTAATTTGAATTCCTAAACTAATTAATGTGTTTACTTGTAAATTGTCAGAAAATTCAACCTATTTTCAAAGAGTAATTGAGTAAAAGAGTAATGTATAATTTTTATACATTACAAAAGGGTTGAATGTCAGCTTTAAGTGCAAAACTCCTAAGCTACCGAGCTGCAATTGGTACCTCCATAATAACCATGCTGGGGGTTGTGGTTTTGTGACCACTTCACCAAAGTATTTTTATTAGTATATTATTATTGGTTTTGGTGATCTTCTTAACTTATTTGTACAGCAACCTAAAGTGTGCTAGGTACATGATATAGACTGGACCAAAGAAAACCATTACATTTGTAACAGAGAACGGAACTTATGGAGCTGTATACATAAATACATAGGGATCTGAGGGTAACCATGGTAATATTCAGACAGGCACTACCTACTACAGCCACCAGCAGGGAGTAAATTCAGTGTGAGGTTATTTGGCAGAAGTAGAAGTGTGAGGGATAATAGGTTAGTATAGTCATTGCACTCACCCAGTAGAAGGAGACGTAGGTATAAAGCCAATAGATTATTATGTAAGGTGAAATGTAGTTCTTATCACTAAACCTAACTAGAGATAGATTCACTGAAAGCCCAGAATCCAGATTTAGAGATGTCCCCTCATCACGATATTGGAGTAAACCAAAACTCGGCATCTGAACACCCTGTGGCAGGTTACCTGCTTCACCTCATCCTGGGAGGGGGCAGGAGGTCCTTTAGCCCACTTCCCAGAATCCAACAGGACTGCTCTTTTATGTCTGTCAAGACTGACTTTGTCACAACCCCCAAATTTTGGAGAAGTTTGGATTCAAATTTTGCACCAAAAGTCCCATCTACATGGGACTTCCAACTGAGTTTAACAGCATGGCTGTAAAGTGCTTTGAAAATGTAAAGCACTACAAAGATGGTAGGTATTATTGGTTATTAAGCACTGGATATAAACTCCAATGAAAGTTTTATGTAGATAGGACCTAAAGAAAATATTAAAATACATCTAATATTACAAAGAATTTATAAACAATGAGCCACCATCTCAATAGTTCATTGATGTAGGTTTGGACATAAAGGATCGCAACTCTGTTTATCGAACGGGGTAGCATAGATTCTTAAAGATGTTTTAAAGTAAAATTCTGTTATTGTTTTTATTATCATTATTATAGCGTCCATGCTAGAGGCAGCAGAGACTAAAGTTGTGATTGAATTCCAGCTGTCATTATGACTCCTGCTTTTTAATTGCTCAGAACTTCCTTAAACAAATTCCTGTTGGGTGTGAACTTTCCTAGAAAGTTTGAGTAAAATCTTTACAGCTGTTTTTGAGTGGTGGCTTTCTACAGTTATTTACTGACTGAGTTTGATTAATAAATGTGTACATGATTGTGTATGAGTTTTATGTACATGCTGACCACAAAGGAATTATTCAACTGAGGAAAAATAATTAATAGAATTTGAACCATAGGGGCAGAGTTACATCTATGCTGACCCAGTTGCTGGATCGAGGCCTTTTAAAATAGATTTTGCATCCACCAGTTTCCATAAAAAAATGACAACCTTAGATCCTGCAAAGACAATGAGACTAAAGGTGTACTTAAATCTTTGTGGGATTGAGGCCTTAATGTGATTAATTTTATGCACCCTGGAAAAGGAAGAAATACTTCCAAATTTGTATTTTTACCACTTTATTTGAAAAAAACCCAAACAGTTTGCATTATTGCAAGATCATAATGTTTTTCTAAGGAGAAGATCATTGGAAATATTAAAAAAAATCAAAAGAGAAGAAACACTACCAAAACACGCTATTTTTCATTCACAAGCCCTTATAGTTAAAAGAGGTAAAAAAAAAAAAGTCCAGCCTCCCCTACCACTTCGTTATGTGCTATCTGTACCCGAACCAGCGGATTGAAAGTACTGTAGTTTTGTGTCGCGTGTAATTTGACTTCAACAGCAGGGGGTGGCGCTTTGCATTGTGGTAGTTGTAGTCATTTTTCTTCGAAGCCACTATTAACTGTGGACGTGAAGAGAATTTCTGTGAACTACAATTCCCAGGGCCTCGTGGTATTTTTTTTTTCCAGAGAACTTTGCAAACGCAATGGCGAGGAAGTTGCAAATGTCAGCGAGCAAAGGGTAATGTAGGTTTCTCAATTTAAGTAAATCAACAAGGTAAAAGTAAAACTCAAAGTGAGAGATTGCTCTAATTCTGTTTCATCATAAGGGCTGCACCTTCCGTGCATACACTATGCATGCGTGGCTTAGGTGCAGACTACAGTAGGCTAGATCTATGCAGCAATCAAGGGACGCTTTAGTTCAACTAATCTGCATAGATCTTAGTTGTTGGTAACATATTAAGACTTGTTTTGCCTCATCATGTTTTCTGCTTCGTTTATGCGAGTTATTCAATGCAGCGAGAAGTTACAAGGCTCTCCAGGAAAGTGGTTGTTTGCACCCCATGGGAAGGTGTTTCTAAGGACTTCGCGGTGTTTTAGGTGGGGGCAGGAATTTGCTCACAGAGAATCTGTGTTGCGCCCTCGTATGTTCTTCCAAGGTGCTAAACAAAATATCTGGACCCAGGAGGGGTCCCTGAGAGCTGGGAATAAAAGCAAACAAGTATCGGTGCAAAGAAGTCAAAAAGGAGGAGCACCCGTGTCGGCTGCTCAGAAAGGTAAGTGGGCCTATGTCCAGTATTAGTTAGTCGCAACTTGCATTGTTTTTAGAGATTGTTCCTGCAGGAACTAGCTGCACCCTTACAATTGAGATTTTAGGCAACCAGAATTGAGGAATTAAAAACTGTGGTTCCCACAGCTGCAACTCATTCTCTGGTGTACACACTGCATTGTTTTGCATGACTACTTCATACGGTGTTAACTTTTTACTTGTATGTGTATATTACCCACACACAGGGTAAAATTTCCCTTGGATTCCCCCTTACAGCTCTTCTTGACTTTATTGGGAGTGGTATCTGTGCATATGAGGGAAGAATCTGATGCATCAAGTGTTTGAGGGTGTGGGGAGGACTCTGAATACATGTCTACATTAGAGAAAAAATAAAGTCCATGAGTTGCTAATTCAAGTTCAACTTTAATGATGTTGTTAGCAATAGGGATTTTGGGTTTTTTGGAAAACTTTCCTGTTGTGTATGTTTGACAAACTGGACAGTACTGCTCCAGTTGTGCAAATTTCGGCTTGTATTTTGCATGCCATCACACACTTTCTAATGCATACTAAACAGCTAAGTGGCGGGCCTCTTATATTTAGACTAATTGGAGTAAGCCTAATATATTTTGTAGGATCCTCTTAAGTAACACACAGTGCCTCTCCCATCTATCTCCCCAGTTATGGCTGGACCCCCCCCCTCCCCCCCCAGCTTGCATAAGTTTACCACTACATTCCCATTCCCATTCCCTTGCCTTTTGCCTGCCTGCCTGCCTGCAGTCAGCTTTTGGTTCCGCCCCAGCCCTGCTGTCCCCACATCCCCATGGAACAGGAAGCCAGGAGGTGAAGTAAAAGTACATTTTCCAAGCAGAGTGTCCACATTCTGCTTCTGCAAAGTGCCACCCAAGTCAGATGGGATCATAGATGGGAAAACAGGGAAGATACCTGGTTCAGAGACCCTGGAAAAAAATTGCAGTAACACAGGTTGAAGGCTGATACAAATTCAAATAGACTGTTAATTAAGTCTTCTAAAATCATTTTCTTCTTCCAATGCACACATGAAATTTTCTTATTGACATAACAAAATATTTTGTCTTTTAGTTTGGGTGGGAAGAAAAAGGGCTTTGTATCTAATAATTTCCACATCTATATATTAGATTGATATTTTTTATCAGTTTCATCAATCCCTATTTAATATGGAAACTGTAACTCACTTTTGTGGATTTCTTCCACATGGCCACAATGATGGTCTTAGGTTGAACATCATCATCTATCAGTTCAAATGGAAAAAAACTGAATGGAATGTAGAGGTGGCTCAAACTCTTCTCACTGAATTGGAATTTGTTGTCTATAAGTGCCCGTATAAATTCTATGTCCATGTCATTTCCTGAAGATTAAGACTGGCTGGGTTTAATGACCTAAGAGACAGTTTCCAAACAGTGGTCCATTTGCTGGTTGCCAGCAGAGTTGGCTGATCACATGATATTACCTCCTACTTTACAACTGGTACATCTTAAAAATAGTGAATGCTTTCCTAATCGTGCATTTCCATGTACATAATTAATATACTGTAGTTGCAAAAAGAAAAGGAGTACTTGTGGCACCTTAGAGACTAACCAATTTATTTGAGCATGAGCTTTCGTGAGCTACAGCTCACTTCATCGGATGCATACTCCCTTCTGGCTGGGAGTATAAAGTATAAAGTAGGGAGTATGCATCCGATGAAGTGAGCTGTAGCTCACGAAAGCTCATGCTCAAATAAATTGGTTAGTCTCTAAGGTGCCATAAGTACTCCTTTTCTTTTTGCGAATACAGACTAACACAGCTGTTACTCTGTATACTGTAGTTGCCATCAATCTTGTCATTTGATCACCAATGGAAGGGGAGGCAGTCCATGTTGTTCCAAATGGGAAGGAAGATGGCCATAAGAGGCTTTGATGTGGTCCATGTTTGGAGATCCCAAGTTTGAGGTGTCTCAACTAGCTATTAATCCCCAGGAACTGCCTTGGGCATTCATAATTCTTTGCTTAAATCGTCAATAGAATAAATACAATGCTAAACCATGTAATCTTATTTCTCTGAGGCCAAAGAGATTCCCTTTTCATTGATAGACATAAGTGAGTATCAGAATGTAATGTCTTAAGATCTTGAATGATTTGAGCATCCGTCAAGCAGTTACAACATGTAGCTTTTATTACAGTAAGCCAACTTAGTTCCCTAAAGGCTCTAGCAGTTTTTTCTGTTTAGTTCCACTACTAGTGAAATAAAAATGAAATACTTTGCTTAGAGGTAGAGTAGGATGAGAGGGCTTTTCTTGGATTATAGTAATTCAGTTATCTATTTCTAACATTATTATTATTTATTATGGTTGTAATTATGTAATGAATGATGACAGTTCCATCATATGATCCCTAGTTCCTCCCATTCATTCCTTCGAGCAAGAAGTGATTGTTACACAGCTTCAGAAAGTAAAAGGACTTTTTTCTTTGGACAAAACCTTCTCAGGTGATAAGGCAGCTGTGGAAAGTGGGAGGAAAAGAGGATATTAAAGTTTCCTCACTAATTTGAACTTTGCTAAAAAGCACACCTTATAATCCACACAAATTGGTGATCTCTTCCCACTTCTCAAGCAAGCTTTTATAGCAGAGGTTGTAATGAGGTCTCATAATAAGACTTCTTACTCTTGTACACAATGAAATATTATAAATAAATTACAATTGACTAAATAAAGGATATGCTTTTGTGGCATCTTTGCCATTTATAGTTCACATACTTGATAAGTCCTCATTCACAGTCTCTTTGTCAGTTGTGTTGACTCTTTCCCCCATACTTTTGTTAAAAAAAATTGCTATAAATGAATGTTAGAGTGCAACTTGAATACTTTGCAGCTGAAAATGTATTACTAAAACTTCAAAGAAAATGGCTTTGTATGTCAACGTGAGAGCAATAGCACAGGTTGTTCTGGGTTTAAACTCATTGAAAGGTTTAAAAAAAATTCTGCTGGAACTGACAAACTTTTCATGGTCTCTGTTTTACTGGACTTTTTCCCCCTTATCAATATGAGACTTACTTACCAAAATGCTAATTGAATCTTAGACTGGCACAGAGAAGAGAAGAAAATTGTTTATATGATACAATTATGCTAATCTTATTAACTGACATTGTAACTACTATATTTTTTGTCTCTATTACAGTGAAAGAAGCTGGAAGGGATTTCACCTACTTAATAGTGGTGCTCGTTGGGATTGGTGTTACAGGTTATATAAAAAGCCCATATGCCCTATAAATATTTTGTATTCATTATTGTTCATCAGATTAGTTTAGTTCTCATTTTATTTGCTTTTGTTTCCCTCTATTTCAGGTGGTTTGTTCTATGTGATTTTTAAAGAACTATTCTCTTCCTCCAGTCCCAGTAAGATCTATGGCGATGCCTTGGAGAAATGCAGATCTCACCCAGAGGTGGTTGTTCAAACCTAAATTACAGTTTCACAGTTGAACAAAAGGATTTCTTATTAATTGCTGTTTTCCATGCTCTTTGAATGGAAGATTTGAACCATTAAGCTCCAAAGAAAATTCCAGTTGACTCAGTCACACACATAATTCCACTCAGTATAGTGGGGAATTGGTGCCCACGAAAGTACATCATGTAGTTTCTGACTGCTTTCTTCACCAAATGATATACTCTTATTATTTATACTGTGGTACTGCACAAGAGTCTCATTAAGATCAGAACACTATTGAGTTAGGTGCTGTACAGATATTCAGGAAGACATGCCCCCCTCACCCAAAAAACTTAGTGTAATTTGAAACAAAGGGATTTTAATAAATAGAAGGGAGGGAAGGATGAAGTTAACAGTAATAAGACCATGAAGTTGTGTAGGATAGCTAGATATAAATAAAAATCAACTCAAAGCTAGACCTTAAAAATCACATTTTCAGACAAAGCCATAAATGTGTGTAATAGCCTTCCAGACAAGATTACTAGGGTGTCAGTGGGATTCATCTAGAAATAGCAAAAATATTAGAAAGATAAAAATAGAGATATATACTTTGGAACTAGACTTATAAAAATGATAACCTCATTCTGGTGGCATACCACAAAATCATGCTTCCTCTCTGATCTGACTAAACTAAGTTTGAACACTTGGCTGATTTCTTGCTGTGCTTTGGAACTGGATTTATAGAAATGACAAAACCTTTTGTTTGTAGTTTTTAATAAAAGGAATCATTGCTATTTAGATTATTAGGTTACTTTTAAAACTGAAACTTTGAAATACTCCGAGACAATGTCTCTGATGAGATGGGAGTGCATTTTTGCTTTTTCTTTCTTTGTATAGTGTAAACCTGGGAAGACTAAAGTAAATAATATACATACAGTACAAGTAAAAGTTAGAATTCTGTCAGCTAAGATAGATGCCCATAATGCAGATCTTTTATAGGATTTTAAGGATAATTGAATTATTGTTTCATGTTCTTTATGTATATAAATCTCCCCACTGTATTTTCCACTGAATGCATCCGATGAAGTGAGCTGTAGCTCACGAAAGCTTATGCTCAAATAAATTGGTTAGTCTCTAAGGTGCCACAAGTACTCCTTTTCCTTTTGCGAATACAGACTAACACGGCTGCTACTCTGAAACTAGTTGATAAAGAAATCCATTGACATATAGAAATACTATTTCATATGAATCTGCTGCTGTGTTCTAGTTTGTTTCCTAAATTCTTGGGTTGTCACAATCAATAGTATACGAGAAGCATTTGGTGAAACGAAAATGATTTCAGATGAGGAGGTGGGATGACGCTGGAGTATGTGTTTGAATGTGACCCTTTAGACATGCTATATCTTATCTCTTTTCTGTTTCTTAGGTAATAGGTGTTTTTGGTGAACCCATTAAAGGTTATGGTGAGCCAACGCGACGAGGAAGACGACAGCTTGTCAGGTACTGTTTGCTTTTGTTCTGTACAAACACCTATTTCTGCAAAGACGCTTTGGGCCAAGATTTACATCTAGACTAAATTAGCTGCATAGGATATATCTGAGCTCTGTCATTTATAAAAAGAACTGAGCAACCTTTCTTGTAGGGCTACTTACATGGCACATAGCAAGTGTTTTCTAGGGTTAAAGAACATTTGAGAACAATTTTAGGTGGAAGATTTTTTCTAAGTTCATCTTTCTGAGGGCTCAGAATTTGAGTTATTAGGGTTACAAACACAGTCGCAATGTTTTTCATCTTCTGTTTATAGTTGTGCTGATCATTTAACTCACAGAATTATTTGTATAAATTGTAAAGTATTATGGTGCGGTCTGTTTTGTTTAAAGAGTAGCTAGACCCTGTCCTGAACTGCCACCTAGAAGAGCATTTTATTTTTAAAGGAAAAGAGAAGGCTGGAAAAGAGTCTTTTTTTTTTTTTTTTTTTTAAAGTCAGTCAATGACAGGTTTATTTTCCTTCTCCTAACTGTAAAGATGCACGAAGGTCCTCTGTTCCAATTGGTCTAATTCCTTCTCTTGTAAGACTGGCAGAAAACTAAAGAAACACCGTAGTGGTAGAATACTAAAATGAACATGCTGTGTAAAAGCTTTAATATGATACAGCAGAATGTCTGTTTATGTCCAACACTGACCACTTTTCAGTCAAATAGTTCTTCACATTTGACACTACGCACATACTATACAGTAATCATTTTGATCTCCGACAACACCTTTGAAATGGATGTAGTCCTCTGAAAGCGTGAGAATGTATTACATTCCCACTTCTCTCTTATTTGTCATATTCACTTGCACTAGCTCTTCTTAAATTAAATTATAAGCACTTTGGGGGCATGGACTTCTTATGGCTTAGTACGGTGCCCAATGCGCTTAGATCTCAATCCTCATGCGGGCCTTTGGGCTTCAGTTTACCAGAACGGATTTAGTGTGAGGCAGATTGATGGGCCTGCGTAGAAAAACTGAACCCCAAAATTGAAGGGTTTTTTTGTTTTTTTAAAAGGAAAAGAATTCTTCTCCCACTTAAAGATTAATTTTTTTTTACCAGATTGTGTGTCAGAAGTGCTGTTCACAGTTGAGCTGCTGAATAGTAAAATGTAAAAGGGAAGTTTTAAGCATCTGTCCATAAAAACAGGAACTGTCCTTCTCAGGCCATAGCTGACTGAAGAGGTAATTGGTTCCTATGATTTCAGTTCCAACTTTTTGCTAGCTGTGCATTTTTTTTAAAAGTTATTTTTGAATCAGGACTTTTGAGGAAGGTTGCAATAAAGTCTGTGGCCTGACCCATGATCTCATGTGTCTCAGAATCCCTATGGGCATGGTCACTGGGTATAGTTTTGAATCTCTGGCCTTTCTGAACCCAAAGTTACCAGAATGGGGAAGTCCTTCATTAGCATAAAGGAAATTAGCATCTCCCAATGGGATCTAATTAGTGACCTCAAGAGAAGTAGCTCCAAGCAGGAGGAACTAGCTATGTAGTGCCACCATGCCTGACAAAAAGTCCTGGCTTATTCCACACTCCTGATTGGCTGTTGAGTAGTAAGAGTTCAGCAAAATGAAACTTTTAAGATTTGACATCTACAAGCAAGTAATCTTTAATCGGCCACCAAGTCTATCAAAGTTAAACTTCAGAGCCAATAAAACCACTGGCTTTTGTGGTGTTGTTGTTTTTCTTCTTCCCTATGTACCGACTTCCTGAAGCTGAATAAAACTGGAGTCAACCACCATTATGCATAAGCATTAATTTGTTTTGTTTTCCAATATTTAATAGTAGAGTAACATATTTACCTCTGCATTCTTGCTCTTGATTTTAACTCCCAACGGACTACTGATATTGAGTGCACATCTGTATGACTAGAATCCACAGAATTGATCTGAAAATAGGACCAACACAGTAGTTGCTCAGATACCTAAAATGGTCCTATGTTAAACAGCTTTTCTGCCTAAATGATCATGCCAGTGTCTCTTGAAAGCACTGGATTACATACTACATTCCCTCCCAACATAGCTAAGCAACTTTTCTAGGTGAGTGTGTTAACTCAAATACAATTCATTAAAATATCAAGGCAGCCACATAGTTTTTAAAAAAGTGCAGTCTGGCACCTTTATCTTATATCTAACAAGTGAGAGTTAAGACCTTCTGTCCATACAATTACAATTTGGCATTGACATGTAGGTAAGATCACACATTGATACAAAATTGCTGTGAGTACAGCTGTTTCACTTCACATAATCATGCCTGCAATGTACATGGTTTCTCAAACTGCAATACACAGAATGTGTAACATGTTTTCTTGTTACTTTTTCTTAGTCACATTGAGTATGTAAAAGATGGATTGAAATACATGCGCTTGAAGTTCTACATTGAGGGCTCAGAACGTGGAAAGCAAGGAACAGTCCATGTGGAAGTGAAAGAGGTAAAATTGTCTCAATTAGTTACAGACAACCAGCATCACCTGATGCTTAAACTACTAAAGGGGGAAAAAATAACCCTTGCATGTTTTTCCTTATTACAGAATCCTGAAAGCAGAAGATATGAGTACCGTTATATATTTGTGGACATTGAGGCCTACCCTAGAAGAACTATTGTAATTGAAGATAATAGATAGTAATTTGGTTCTTTCACTGTGCCAGTTCTTGAATAATGCTGAATGATGCACAGTCAGTGTACAAATGAATGCCGAGTGATGCACAATCTTACTCCCTTACTTACATCCATGGAATCTCATTGAAGGCAGTGGGGTTGCACAGGTGTAACTGGGGCCAGTAGAGAGTTGGTCACTATCAGTGTATTTATAATGGAAGTATAATAGGATTTGAAGTGAACCAAATTTTAAAGTACTGTCATCCTTTATGGCAAAAAGGCATGAGATAGGAAAGAATAGTTATACAACTAATTTAATGCTGGATAGTATTTCTACTCAGAACCCCTACTATAGTCTTCCAACATTGCAAAATTATTTTTTTTTTGTTTATATTTCACAACAGCACTTCAATAAAGAATGACATACAAAATCTAGAAAACTACATGTTCATTTATGTGCAGCCTGTGTGTTTGATAGTGAGATAAAATAAGATAACAATGCACAGAGACTTTATTGCAGATGCAGCTATGAATACGCATCACAGTATTGCATGGCCTGATAAGATGAATTCAGATGAAAGGCAATAAAATTTGGTAGTTTCCAAATAGAATGAGGGAGGTACAAACTTCTGAGCTAGTCAGACATATAGGACCTGGTCCTGGCGCTAACCAAGCAGAGGGGAATTGATTGTAGTACTCAGTACTGTGGGGATTTTGGGCTGCAAAGCAGTCCCTACATAGCTATGGGGAGTAGTTGTATGGCAGAACTTCATATTGCAGCCACTGTCTATTAAATGGAAAACAATGCCAGTTTGGTACCGGGTATCTCCTTGATTGTCAGGTGCTTTAGAGACCAGGCCAAAATGACTAGTAACAAACCTTCAGAGCTGCAGGTGTTCATGCTTCAGTTGTGGTGCCGTTAGATGTGAATCTCTTTCCCCTATTTGATGAGGCAAATATCTCTGTTCTTCAGCAGAGGCTTAAGGGACACTTTTTTTGTTTAAATGACCAAAAAAAGCCAAATTGATTCCTCCGCTCTTTGCTTCACTTCTGTACCATGCTCTGTGCCACAGGATATGTTACAGGCTAAGGAAGAGGGTGGTTTTTTTAAATGGGAGCCTGTGTATAATGAGGAAGCACAAACCTCATACTGGTGAGATGAGGGTTAAGGAGCTGCTCTGGCCAGAGGAAGTCACACCCCTTTGCCCCCGCTGGGCCTGATCCCAAAGGAGGGAAGAGTTGAAAAGGGAGCAGCTGAGTCTAGGCTGACTGAACAGAAGAGCAGTTGGGTGCTGCAGCCTCCAGCAGAGAAGCCACTGGGGCTCCAAGCAGCCAGGCCCAGGCCTCACAGTCAAGTTACAGCAAGCCTTTCACCAGTAGAGGCCAAGGGTGATGGAGTTGCTGCAGATAAGGGAAGATGCTTTGGAGCATGACCTGAAAAGACAGTGAGGGGAACCCCCAGACCTGTGGCACAGATGGAGGAACAGAAATGGGTAGGAAGTGATCCAGGGAACAGGCATAAGGGCATCCACCCTTAGGCCATATAACTGGACCATTGTTTTGAAGGGTCCTGGGTTGGAACCTGGTGCAGCAGGATGTGCTCGCATTCCCCTACCCCCAACCATCGGCTTTCGCCCTTGGACAACACCACCATTGGCTCTAGCTGCTAAGCCAGACAGCCAAAACTCTTGCCATTGGATGACATTATCACTGGCTCTAGCAGCCAGGCAAAGTGGCCACAGACTCTCGCCAGCAGTCTGGAGTATTGCCACTGGGCAGTACTGCTGGCCTGAAACAATGCCCCCAACATTGTTTATATTAGTGGTTTGTATAAAATTCGTATTGAATTTTTTCATGGTTGATTTTACTAGTTGAAGGAGCATATATCATCCCAGAATTAAAAACACACTGAAGATTACTAAGAAAGTATAAATGTTATATCCACATCGTACTACAGAGTTCAGACCAAGTGCACAAAAGGGAATAGGGCAGTCTGTGAGTGTAAACAGTACCATGAGCTGACTAGGTTGATGGTCCCTTGGGAAAACATAGGGAAATAATTCCAATGAAACAACTTACTGCCCCAAACATACTCCATAAATGCCAGTTTATTGAACTCAAGTGCAGGAAAATGTGTCCATTTTGTCCAGCATAAAAATGTGTTACCAAAGCAGCATTTAAAAACTAGAACATAAAGCTAGGCTCTGAGGGATTCCACACTTGTGCAAAGGAAGCCAAGAATGCATCCCCGGAGATGCATCCCCTGCATATCTTTAAAGCTGTTACTTCATGGTTTTTTAAAGTCCAAAGTAGTTTAATGAGAAAAAAAAAATCAGAATTTATTAAGTGGTGTGCTATTTTCTTAAGATTTATTTTAACAAATTAGGGGTTGAGGTATAACCATTGATTTAATGTTTAGTTTTTTTTCCCTACAGAAGCTGTATATATTCTTTTTGGCATGACTACAGATTGAAAGTCTCAAGTAAATAAAATAGAGAGAAAGTGATACTGAACAAATCTATTGACAGATGTGGCTATTTTTATGAAGTCCACAGCTAACAAAGGGTGGGTTTAATAGTCATGATATATAAACTCCACAGCAAAACAAAACCTCAGGCAGGACTTCAAAAAAATATCTCCATGTTTGTATCTATTTATTGAAATATATACACTTGTCACAGTTTCAGGGTTAGATGTACCCCCATCTCTCTCTGGGTCTCAGTGCACCCCAACAGGTGACAAGCCTCAAAATTTCTCCTCTCTCTCGCTATAGTTGTGTGATTCTCCACTTCTAGACCAGGACCTGTGTTACAGATCCCTGTTTACTAACCAGGATTAGCTCAGCAAACCCAGTTTAAACTCAGTTCCTGCAGTTCTGCGGTATGGGAGCTGTGACCAGTGGTACATACACAGTGACCGTACAATCTGAACATGGGTTTTTAAATTGATTACCTACCTCAAGCTTACTATTCCTGTATTGGTAGCTAAATAAGACCAACTTCTTCAGAGTCCCTCTGTAAAGTGTCTTTGGTAGCCATTTCCCTGAAACTGACTCCCCGCCCCACTTCTCTTTCTAGAGAGTGACAAAGGGTGGGATTCAAAAAGGTATTTAGGTAATAACAAATGGAAGTCAAGTAGCTAAATGCCTTTGCAAATCCCAATTTTTTAGGGTCCTTCTAGTCCTTAAACTTAGGCATGAGAAGTCTCTTAACATAGAGCCAAGGCAGGTAGGTCTTCCCAGTTAATAGCCCGGTCCCTGTTCTCTTAACAATCCTGAAGTGGTTTACTGGGAGGTATCTTCTGTCTAGTCATAGCAAAAACAAGCAGGAAATGAAACTGATAGCCCCTTTTGACTTAACACTTGTCAGGACAGAAAACATCCCTTACAGCAATTGCACAGCCATATAGGAAATACGGTATTCATGAATTAATACATAGCAACCCCACATCCTCACAACAATTATATATATTGTACATTGCTAATAGAAAATAATGGACACAAATCATAGGTGTACAGCTATTGTTACAAATCTGATTAACACTAAAGCATTTTAGTCTTTACTTAGTTATATGAAATAGAGTTTGGTTATGTTGAAGAAAAGAGGCAGATTACAAGATTAGTAGTATCTACCAAGACTGAGCAAACCAAAATCACATCCGTGAACTTCAGTGGAATGACAGAGAATAAGTTGTTTGCAGGATTGTTGTAGCCATGTTGATCCCACAATATTAGCGAGAGAAGGTAGTTGAAGTAATCTCCTTTATTGGACTTATCCTTAGAAATTGGACTCATTTCCTTTGTTCCTTAAAGGAAGCTCGTCAAGGCTAAGAACCCCACGATTCAATTTTACCTACAGCAGAAGCCATTCAACTGAACTTTTGCCAGCTGTTTCTACAGCTCTCCTATTCAAAGTATAGGGGATAATTGTGGCAGCTGAGATTCCACTATGTGGTAACTTTAATGGTAGGTAAAAATATATGCTTGTCAATCTTAAAAGGGTCACTTTCAAGAATAAAGGCAATGGTCCAAATTCATCTCTCATGTCACTTCACTGAAAGCAATGCAGTCAGCATCTTTCACACCATCTTCCCAACTTTTAACATTCTGCTTTATTGCAGAATCTTCAAATCACTCTTACATTATCACGACAGCAATAAAAAGTAAACTATTAAGACATAATGTTCATGTGCAAGCTTCAGAGTTGCATATAATGTTTCCCTGCTTGTGCCTATCTGTTCCATTCTTGTGAGCAGGCACAATATTGACATTTACAAGAGACCTGCTCTCCAAGGGTTTTATTGTCAGTACAAGTACAGAGCAGATATCCACAGCAAAGGAATACCATTAGGCACATGCAGCTGGCATATCTAATATTAAGTCTGCTAACCTTGAGTCTGCATTCTACCTTGAAAAAGGTTTGTCCCTATACAGCACTTTGACAACATAATGACACATTTTGTAAAGGGAGTCTAGTTAGTAAAATGCCATATTTTTGCAGTAGAGTCGCTGTATTAATGTATTTTTCTTTAACACATTGTCTCAACACTCTTGGAAATTTCCATGTGAAATTCTGATATTAGGTTAGTTCTTCGCCCTTTAGCTCTAAACTGCACTTCAGTTCTCTTGTTTCTCTGACTGAGGTTTGTTTTCAACGGGCTTCATTGCTGGAAATAGCAGCACTTCCTAAAGCAGAGTAGGGAGAAACACACACACCACAAGTCAGTGTTGCCAAACCCAAAACTTTGAAAAAATCATTAGGTTCCCAAAGAGTCATGAAACTGGATTAAAACAAAAAAAAGTTTGTTCTTATTAGTCCTTCAATTTTTGAGCCTCTTCAGTGCACTTACATTACTTTTTCAAGCTTCTCTCTGCAACTATAAGGGCTAGAAACTTGGGGGGGCGGTGGGGGGGGGGGGGGAGAAAGAGAGAGAGGAAAGGAAGAAAGCAGAGATTCTCACCTAAAAACACTTGTCTGCAAGAGCTGAGGTAAGTTAAACATCAACTACCACAAGACTTGCAATAAGATTGCAAGACTTGTCAACACTAATTATTGGCTTTAGATTCACTTCAGTTAATTTGATAAAAGCAAACTCTCAATCTTATTCTTATTCACAGTCAAGGCTCTTTTATCCTGTTCTAGTAGTAAAGGAGTCCTAAAGAGGGAGTAAATATTATTTACTTACAGATCAATGTAAGAGAGCCTTTGTGTAAGTGAGAATCAGGCCTTGGGTCTTCTGAAGGCCCTTTAAATTCTCTAAGTATCTCAGCACCATTGGCCGGAGAGGTAGAGTTAAGGCACGTATATTAAGTTGTAGTTACACTGACAACTCCTGCTCTCCTAATTCATGGTCTGGACTGGCATTGGTATTTGCCTCCACGCCCAGTCACCTGCCCCCTTGTTAAGGATGAGTGCTATAAATACAGTTGTCAAAAGAGGTACTTAAAAAGGTAATAGAGTTGTTGTGGCTGCCCAGTGAAGGGTCATACAAATTTGGCCCAGATGAGGGTACAGAGACAGGACCACACCTGGTTTCTTAGATACTGGGGGAGGGAGACACACGTCTAAAATATATGGATAAGTGCTTTTTGAATTTGACCTTAATGGTAGTCACCTATTGTAATTTACTGCAAGAAGCTGTAGGTGTCTAATACTGAAGTATGGAGCTTTACGTACTGTACTGCTTTTCAGGGAGCTCTAGAATACACAAAGAAAGAGATGGGGCAGGGGTTCCAAACTTTTTTTTTATTCAATCCACCCCCAACATGATCAAGCTGTACTCTGTTGCAACTGCCACATCTCACCTTTTTCCTGGTCAGAGATACTCAGAAGTAGGTGGGTGGCTGCCAGAGTGACACTGGGCTTCACAGCAGCCTGGCTGCTCTTTCCACCCCATCGCTCGTTATGAAGGGGAAAGCGGAGGCGTATGCAAACATGCCCTAAGCAGCAGCACTTGCAGTAAGGATGCACATGCAACCCTGCACACGCGCGCGCACACACACCCACCCCCAACCCCCTCACATTTCCTGGGCATAGGAGACATCTCACAGGTTGGGGAAAGTTGCAGTACAGGATATTTTATACCTATTCTGCATCCTCATTTCTGCCTGCTTTACAAACAGCAAAGAGCTGCAGGGAAGCAAAATAATATTTTGCCTTTTATGGAAAAAAAATAGCAGAACAGTAACTATAGGCATAAAAACTACTGGTCTACCTTTTGCTGTTTTCTAATTACAGCCTAACCCACCTTAATGTTGTTGGAGTCTGTGAGGAACATGGCAAGACGGTCAATTCCTAGCCCCCAGCCAGCAGTAGGAGGAAGTCCATATTCCAATGCTGTGCAGAAGTTTTCATCAATACTCATGGCTTCTTCATCACCTGCTGCTTTAGCCTAAGGCCCCAAAACAGAATGAACATACAGTATTTCAAATACTCGTTCAGCAAGCCTCCAGGTGCTTGTAACTCAGTGGTAAAAGATGTGCAGTTCCAGCTGTATTTAGTGCTGCTGAATGTCCCAAGTAACACCCTGATATTCTACTGACAAGTGCTGCTGAAGCTACAGCATTTTCGGTCAGCCGGGAAGAGGCTGGTGTTTAGTCATTCAGTCTGGGTGGCTGTTGTCTGTCTCTCTCCTTGACCGAGTCACAGTTGTGTAGCAGAGCTGCAGTCCTTCTGGAGCGATAGAAACGTGTTCTTCAAATAGACCTACAATTAGCTTCTCCCCATGATAAAGAAGATCCTTAAAAAAATATATCACCTTAGCAGCAGCTCAGATGGGCAGAGATTTGGTTGTGACTTATGAGTGAATTATTCCTTAGGCTGACGATGGCAGGATACAAGATGGTCATTCACTATAGGAAAACCTGGCTTAAATTCAGCTGAAGCGGAGCTCTGATAAACATTTTCAAACCTGTGGGGCAGAAGCCCCAAGCCTCCAGGAAATACTCTGAGAATTTAAGCGCCGAGGAAGGCCTTCTGCTAGACAATTCACCATGTTATACTAGTTACTTTCCAGCTCGCTAAAGTGTCCTTGGTGAGGCTGTTTGAGCAGGGAGGATTCTTAATCCATGGATGTAAAGTTAGGAGATAGTTCAGGCACTTCCATAGAGCAGACTTAACTGAGGAAATAGACAAGGCATCCAGATGGTGGTATGCTCAGTCAGCACACTCCACCTCCAAGTCTCAGAATGGAAATGTGAGCCAAATGCAGCATCATGTGGGAAGGTCACACAAATACAGTATAGCTAGGAAGTCAAAAAGCTCAATATGATTTCTGCTGTGGACCCCTTAAAAAAAAAAGTAACTGGTAATGAGTGTCATGGGCCCAAAACATTTTGAAGAACTGACTAAGCACTACATTTAAACCTTCCCTTTGCAGCCAATCACGAACTAGAAGCATTGGTACTAGCAAGAGAAAGGAAAAAAAAATAGAAATTGAACATTTCTCTTTATAATTTGGGTTGTTAGAGAAAACCACTTTCCTGCCTTCTGAAAAAAGCACATAACATGCTAAATAAATGTAGACAAAAATGTCTGTGGATGTGAAAAGAAAACCCATCTTTAACCATGCTTCTGTAATACCACAGGGTTTTAAAAGTCAGACAGATGACAAATAAAAGATTCAAAGGATTTTTTAAATTATATCTTACCCAAACCCAATTGAAAGCAGATGAATGTTTAGATGAAAGCCTCCTCTGAGTTAAGCGCAGCAAATTTAGCCCAAACAATAATTCAGCTGCAGCGCAGAGAACATAGATCAGTTCAGCATTTGGCTCAACAACATATTGCCTTGTGGCTGTTAATTTTCAAGGCAAGAGCTTGCGTTCATTGCTGTTTTAGTTCATAGTGTTGTAATTTTGAAAGATGTTACCTTCGATTGGTCCTTAAAAAGCTCTCTCTGCCTCACTGGATCATTGAGCTCAGTGTAAGCATTGCAGATCTCCTTCTCCATCACAAAGAGTTCAAAACGTTCACTCAGGCCTTTCTCTGAACGATGCCTGGTTAGAAAGACAAATCATGAGACACAATTTAACATTTTGGTGTCCTGCTGCAGATCGGGATCAAAAATTGCAATGAAGAGTTCAACCCATACAAACAATTTAGGGTTTTGACTTCATTTTCAAACATCTTTCCTCTAGTTCTGTAGAAAGCCACTTAATTATACCATATGCAACTTATTTTCTGAAATAAAACTATTTCATACTTGTTATTAGAGCTGTGACAAGAAAAAAAAAACTCACTACCAGCAAATTAGAGCCAAAACAGTGAAATTGTCATGGAAATTAAACATTTTTTTTCTTCCCCTGAAAGAGAGAAAAGTGGTTGTTGCAGGGATGAAAAAGTGCTTGTGAAAATGGCTGTTTCCTCCAGAAAAATGTATCATGGATTATTTAAAATGGACTTTGAGACATATTTGCATCCTGGCCTTAACCAGACTTCCACTTTTGTGCCCTCAGTTTTGTAGGTGCAAATAAGTGTGAGCATAGTACAGGTAACAGACATCTATGTAGCTGGTTTCTGGGAACAATCACCTTACTTTGACATATTAATGCCCTAAATTACATGCACATAAACAATTGTTTGAAAATCTGAGTGCTATGTCCTTATGTACTGTAATTGTGACCGAGTGTGGGTCCATGAAACTAATGTATCTTGATGGGATTCATTTTGCTGGAACTCAAAAACCTCAACTACAGCGGCAGCAGCTGACTAACTTTTATACCATAGTATCACAAAACAATAATGTGAACAGAAGTCATAATTTAGCTTTCAATAGAAAAAACACTGTGACGAATAGATAGCTTTACTGAACCCTGAAATGAACTGAATACATGGTTAGCTCAAGTTTAAAAATCCAACACTTGCACTGAAGTTACATACCATTTAGCCAGAGGACTCATGATCTGGGGATGGTTGCAAATGAATGTGGGGTTGATGCAGGAAACTTCAATAAACTCACCTACCAACTGCAAAGAGACAGAGACTTCTGTTTTTCCCTTTTACTTGCATTTCATTTTTTTCTCAGTGTCATCTTATTATCCCAGATGGCACCAGTAGGACTTCCATTCATCCCAATATTTGAGAGATTATTCCAATTTTGTCAGGACCAACTAGTTTCAGGGATATTGGCAGGTCCTAAAACCACTTTGAAGGCATATTGGGTGGACATTGAGTCCAAGCCCACTTTTGGGTCTCATTGGGAGAGGGAAGCTGACAGAACATATGAGAGAGGATGAGGAGCTATGAGAGTTAACACTGAAAATACATTAAAGCAGTAGTAGAACCAGGAGAACAGAGTTCAAAGACTACTGGGTAGAAAGACTCAAAGATAAGAGTCACTTCACTGTATCAAAGATGGCAGTAAGTCTTCAGAGGATGAGAATGGAGTAAAGACCGCACAATTTGATCACTGTGAGTACAGTTAAGGAGAAGTTAAGCTTCAGAAGAAGAGATATCACTATTTCTCCTCAATAGTGGGAACAAAAAGGAAAAAAGAAATCTATAATCCATTCTAATATTTTGAAGTTTTCAAAGCGATCTCAGGCAGTTAAGCACACAACTCACATTTGAAAAACCTCATCTTTAAAAACCCCAGCTCTAATCACTCTAGTTAGTTAGTTACTATATTATAGCATATTATATGCACTATGGTAAACCACAATGTACACACGGTCTAGGCTACTTGGAATGTTGTTAAACATACAGTTGAATACACCAGAATAATTCTGAAATTACTGACATCTATTCAAAGCTAACTAAAACACCACTAGAAGATCTTCTAGAAGAATCATATGATGAAAATATCTTTGATCAAGTTTCAGTAAAATCTCAGCCAAGTTTTTAATACAAGATATACATCTGTGATTTATATATACAGTATTATATATAAAGAACCATACAGAAATATGAATTGATGTCACCCCAATACACACAGCCTAGCATATTAAGATTTTAAGTATTACGTAAGCAAACATTGGAAAATGTAGCAAAAATTATACATAAGCGGGGGAAAAAAAAATACAAGAAAACCTTATCTAGAAGTCTTGCTGTAGTCCGAGGAGGAGAACATTGGATTCCCTTCTTCAAACATAGCTTGTCAAGGAACTGTTGGGCTTCTGTAAATGAAAATAATTATAACTGTGTGTCAATAAAGGAGCTCAGTTAAAAATGAATTTTGTTTGCAGTGGAACAAAAGAAAGGTACATTTCCTCTCAACATTCAGTATCAACTGCTGCTTTCAATTTAAATTTTGACAAACAGAAAAATACAAACTCTGGAAACTGCCCAATAAATAAGCTTGTAATTGTCTCCATAAAGAAGATAGGAACAGGAGCTTGAAAAGCATAGTGTCAGGAAATTTAAAGGTTTCAGAGTAGCAGCCGTGTTAGTCTTTATTCGCAAAAAAGAAAAGGAGGACTTGTGGCACCTTAGAGACTAACCAATTTATTTGAGCATAAGCTTTCGTGAGCTACAGCTCACTTCATCGGATGCATTCAGTGGAAAATACAGTGAGGAGATTTATATACACACAGAACATGAAACAATGGGTGTTACCATCACTCTCCTTACAGTGTGTATGGTAACACCCATTGTTTCATGTTCTGTGTGTATATAAATCTCCTCACTGTATTTTCCACTGAATGCATCCGATGAAGTGAGCTGTAGCTCACGAAAGCTTATGCTCAAATAAATTGGTTAGTCTCTAAGGTGCCACAAGTCCTCCTTTTCTTTTTGAGGAAATTTAAAGTTAGTGAAAAAAGTGTCAGATTTTCAGGCCAGATCTGTCATGTACAGAAAAAAAAAAAAAAATCTAACCATCCATCCACAGACCAAGTAAGTCATGGGCAACAGCTTCCTCCAATTCCCCGCCCCTGTAGAACTCTACCCCAGCGTGGAGGTCAGGGGAGACTGTGTAGGGCAATCTCCACTCCTATTCACTCTTTGTTGAGAATCTCAGCTGAAAGGACAAAGGTGCCAATTAAGATAGCAGTTTCTGCAATACCATATCCTATCCAAAAAAGCTCCAATTTATTCAGATAGGCCACTCCACCACTGTCATCTGATACAGAGACAACTCTCTTCTGTCACGTGGATTCCAGGCTCCATTTGAATCTGTGACTGAGCTGAATGACCCTATACCACATCACTAGTTCCCCGAGACAACTGAATTCAGGGCTGGTCTTCCCTGCAGTGTTAGCTTGAGCTATAACGTGAGTGTTGCCCCTATCTGACTCCCGCCTATCAACAGAAATCTTAAGCTCCTGTTCTAGCTGGCCCATCGGGGGGGTGGGTTGAAGTCTGAGTGCTGCTGATACTGGGGCAAGTAATGCTGGGAGGCAGGTAGGCAGAGAACAGCCACTCTGTGCTGCTAATACCAACTGTGCAGTTCATGTGTTATTTCACAGTGAGGCCACTCTCACTAGAGCTAGGCTAACTGGAGAGGCGTTAACACAAGTGTAGATAAGTGGAGCTGTCCTTGCACAATGAGTTAATTCCAATTCTCCTCTAGTTCCAGCATATGGCTCATGTTTCTGCTCCCTCATCTTAAATCACCTCGCCTGCTACATTCTTGAAAACCTTTACAGAATAATCATGTTTGTCCAACCTCCATTTAGAGCACAACTCCCTTTTATCTGAATCACAATTATGTTCCTCAGCATGAATTGCTTTCTTAAGTTGCTGCCCCTAATTTACTTGACCTCCATTTATCCAAATATGTTGTCCTTGCACTTTTTTGGATATAAACCAGGTTGTCCTGCATTTGCAATCTTAATAGTACAGTGATACCTCTGTGTTCCATTGAAAACTCTAACTTCAGTCATACTGATGTGTTCTAATAGCTCCCATGCATAGACGCTAAACACATGGCTGAATTCATCCTCAGAGTTCTGCTGTGCTTCATTACCGTTATGTGAGGAGAGGAGCTTGAGAGAACTGTAGCTTTGTATTCAATCTGTCCATTAGCCTGCATTTCCTAACACAAGCCAGTTGCAAACGGAGAAATATATCTATCCCCTAGACATGCCCAGTTGCTTTCCTTGCATAATGATGGACATTTAGATCAAGGGCTGTGTACAATTCTTATGTTTCCTTTTACACCACTGCTAGGTCAGAATGTGGGAGAACAAAAGCTAAAAGGGACAGGAAGCAATGACTGAGAATCCCAGGACCCCAACTAGAAAGGTGCTCTTCTGTCAGCAACCTTCCTGTATACCCCACTTACAAGAACCATCTGTATAAGCCATGACTGTTCCTCTCCCCCAGTGTACACTATGTAAGGTATCCTACAAAGACACTTTTCTCTTGTTCCTTATACTCTTCCCAACCACCCCTTCTTTTGCCTGAAGTTCACCTCTTCCCCACTACTCCAGGATTTCTGCCGCCTCTCATCATTCCCCCACCATTCTCTAACAGCCACACCTGTACTTCTTCTCTCCCCCCTCATCCAGTGTTCCACCCATTCTTGGTCTTTTCCTTCATCCTTGGCTCACTCCTCTTATCTGCATAAGCTTTTATTCCCCTCCCCCCACCCCATTAAATCTCGTTGCATGTGTGTTTCTATTCATGTTATTTCACACCAAACACCACTTTTTTTTTTTTTTTTGGCTTAAAGAAAGAGTTAGCTCTGAACGGAGAAACCCATCCACCAAATGCTTCTAATAGAACGAGGAAAGCAGTGTGAGCAAATAGCAGAAACTATTAACACCTCCTCCACTGGCTGGGGTCTGGGAACTCTTAGCAGTATTCACCAGCATCTCAAAATTTGTTTCACAGGACAAGTTCCAAGAAGAATTGCTATTCCCTTTAGAGCCAGAAGCATGTGTCAAATAAGATGAACTGAGGCAGCTCCTCTTTCTTTTCCCTTTATTGGGGTATGGGATCCCTGCCCAAGAATATCACCTCATTCCTACCCAGGAGTTGGACTCCCCTGGCAGGAAGCCAGCTACTTCTTCATTCCTGCCTTGTGGCTCCTCTTCCACAGGGCTGGAATAAAGAGCCCCCTAACCCGAGTCCTCATATAGGTTACTTCACATAACATACACTGGTATGTATTCCTGATGCTACACCCTGGAGCTGGACAGGAAGTAATTCATGCTAATATAATCATGCAAATTAAACGTGTATGTTTGGGCAACCATATAAAAACCTTTTTACATTACTAAATCACTTTTCTTTAACACCAGAATAGCAACTCATCCCTTACTGAGGCCTATTCATATGCCAGGCCTGGCATTTTTGTAGTCAGTAATTTTTCACTGCAATACGAAAGGGTTCTCACATTTCCATCATTTAAATACACCAATTTTGCCCAAACTTTAAAAAAAAAAAAAAATCATCTTTGGGCTGAAAGCAGAGAATAGAACATTCCTGTATCAAAGGAATATTCAAGAGAAAGGTGTAAATAAGTGGGGGGAAAGGGACTCTAAACGGAAAACCATACACTTTATGATAAATATTGGTATTAAGGTAGAGACACACACAGAGACTTCTTTCCTCACCATAGAGGTGAAACTTAACCAGGGTGTGAAATATACTGTAACAAGAAGCGAGAGAATATCATGCAATTCCAAATCCTGTGAGACAAAAATTTCTTTACTGATCATTGAAATGTCAAATAACTTTAAAATGAAAATGTTTTACTACTTAATTCATTACACCATTCAAAATCCAGAGACAAGCCCTGACAGATTTAATGTACCCTTAGTATCCAGACTTTCTGGTGCTGGCATTTTTTCTCCGATGACTTTCTCCAATTCTTCCATCATTTTCACTCGTTTAAAAGGAGGACTGAAGTCAATTTCTACTGCCTTTCCATCAGGGCCATCCGGATGGTAAGTGATCTTGTAGTCACCTGTCACATGCTTCACCATGCCTTAGGGTAAGTAAAATGTGAGGTGTCAGAGAAGTCATCTTAACCTGATTGAATTCCTGGACTTTTACACAAGCAGCTGCAGTATAACTTGCAACATATTGTCTGGTATCTCTTGATCAGAACAGAGATTACCTGATAATTATATACAGCAATTTATTTGCAAGAAGGAAACCAGGGAAATTTTTCTCCTGTCCCCTCAGATCTTGTTCCCTGGGTCTAATTATTCAATATTATCCAATCAAGAATGTATTCTCCTCCCCTTTATACTTGTCAATTGCTTGCATTTTTATTTGGGAAATAAAAGTTATGTACCTTTTCCCACAGCTTTATTGTCTTTGAGCGTCACCCAACCCAAACCATTGAAGTTACTCATTAACGAATGTATACAATCATCACCCAAGGACATACCTGACAGCAGCTGTTCAGTGATGTCCATGAGATCATTATAATCTGCATAAGCCATGTAGAATTCACAGGTAGTGAATTCTGGATTGTGGGTTTGATCAATTCCTTCATTTCTGAACTGACGTCCAACTTCATATACCCTCTCCAGACCTCCAACTACTAGCATCTGGGAAAAAGATCCAGATATTCCCTAGTGACTTTCTTCTCCGAGGTGATAGGGGGAAGAGGACGGGGGGGAGGGGGGAAAAATAATTCTACATTACAAGTGTCTAACAATGGATGATTAGCCATACTATTCACCATATGTTAGGTGAAACAGTATATATGGGGATGTGATCTTTGCCAGTTTTTCCTGCCAATTCTGTATTGCAGTCCTTCACTGAAATAATAAGAGCCAGCCAGTCTTGCAAGCCGTCTGTATATGCAACTCCCAGTGACTGCCTGTTGCTTTCCAATGGCTGGTTTGCTGTGGAAGAGGACTTACAGAAGGGGAGTCCTTAGTATTTGGGACTGAGAACCAATATATAAAACACAGTCTAAACCCACTTTTTTTTAAGAGATGTTTTGCAATTGGCAGGTATTTGATTTTCTTAAGTATAAATGAACTGCAAATGTTACAGGCAGATCCATGAAGACTTAGGTAGCTTTAAATCATGCTGCAGCACCAGTGTGAGAGATATGATTCAATAACTCCCACCTATCCACAGAGGAATGACACTGACTCCTAAGCCAAATGGATATACTTAGTCATCAGAGAACATTTCCAGAACAATCTGTCATTGCCAGCAGTACAATCTTTATTCATTTACATATATATTAAAAACATTAGTAATCTACTTACCTGTGAGAACCTCTTGATAGCTAGAAAATGAAGGCTATGTAATTCATATAACAGAATCCAAGTTTTTGGGCTTAACCTGTGTATAGAATTATACAGACAACACTAGAATGCAAAAATATATGGACAATCTTGTCCTGTGGGAAAGTGAGAGCATTGCATATCATTGTTAGGCACGTAAGCAGACATCATACAGTTGCTGCACCTTGTGGTATAGTTCAGGAGCTATCCTCATATACAAGTCCATGTTGAGGTCATTGTGATGTGTGATAAAAGGTTTGGCTGCTGCACCACCTGCTACCATGTTCATCATGGGAGTCTCCACCTTTAAAAGAAGAAAGAGCTTGGATGTCTTTCTAAAAGATATTCTGAAGCTCAAAATAGAAGTTACTGGCTTGATGCAGGAAATATTGGGTGATGTTCTATGGCCGGTGTTATATACAGGGAGTTGCACTAAATGACCATAATGGTCCCTTCTTGCCTTAAAGACTTAGACTCAGAGACTATCAGGGTTGGAAGGGACCTCAGGAGATCTAGTCCAACCCCCTGCTCAAAGTAGGACCAATCCCCAATTTTTTCCCCAGATCCCTAAATGGCCCCCTCAAGGATTGAACTCACAACCTTGGGTTTAGCAGGCCAATGCTCAAACCACTGAGCTATCCCTCCCCCCTTATGAAAGAACAATTCCCCTACAACATGCCGAGCAGATAAGAAGCACAAGGATGAACTAGAGACAGACAGACAGCCATTTAGATTGGAAACACATTACATTTTTCCACATGGAGTTTGAGTTCAGCCTATTATAGTCAAGAAATAGATTAACTCTTCTAAACCATAATCTGTAAAAAGAGAGAAAAGTACAGTAACATCAGCGGTACAAAATGATTCTCACCAATATTGCCACTAGTTTATACTAAAAAGCAACCCTCCCCCAAAATGATTTGTCCTAATCATGACTCTTTTATTCACAAAAGTAAAAGGTGAATTTCTCACCCGCAGAAAGAAACTGTTCGTGTTTTTTCTGTAAATGTGCCAAATTCCTGACAGCACAAATCCACATTTTTGAATTTTGCACTAAAAAAAATGGCGTTGAAGGCCAAGATGTAAGGGGGCAGGAAGTAGAGACTTTTCAGTTGCAAGCACAATATTCTAGAACACTGTCACAAACGAGGACAGGACAAGACCCAGCTTCACTCTTATTCTGATCCAGTACATTCTTAAGTACATGTGTAACTAAGCATTCAAGTAGAAGTAAGTATTGGCTTCAGAGGGACTACTCACAAGTTTGAATTTACACGTGTTTTTAAGTCTTCGCTGGATGAGGCCCTATATTCAGGTAACACTATAAGATGCATCTTTTTTGTTAGAACATCCCAAAAAAGAATCAGAATGGAAGAAAATTCAGTGGCACACTCAGAACTATTATCTTGGTCAGGGGTGGGCAAACTTTTTGGCCCAAGGGCCACATATGGAATTTGTATGGCAGGCCACGAATGCTCATGAAATTGGGGGTTGGGGTGTGGGCTCTTGCTGGGAGTGAAGGCTCTGGGGTGGGGCCAGAAATGAGGAGTTCACAGGGTGGGAGGGGACTCCAGGCGAGGCTGGGGATGAGGGGTTCGGGGGTGGGGGAGATCAGTCTTTAAACCATGATTTGAGGACTTCAATAGCTCAGACATAAGTGAGAGATTTATCGCAGGAATGGGTGGGTGAGATTCTGTGGCCTGCATTGTGCAGGAGGTCAGACTAGATGATCATAATGGTCCTTTCTGACCTTAATATCTATGAATCAGGGGTGCAGGCTCTGGGTGCCACTTACCTCAAGCAGCTCCCAGAAGCAGCGGCATGTCCCCCCTCCAGCTCCTACGTGGAGGCACAGCCAGACGGCTCTGCACACTGCCCTGTCTGCAGGCGCTTGGGGTGGGGGCAGTGTATGAAGCCCCGTGGCTGTCCCTACATGTAGGAGCCGGAGGGGGGACATGCTGCTGCTTCCAGGAGCTGTGCGGAGCAGATCCTGCTCCCCAGCGGGAGCGCGAGGGCCGGATTAAAATGTCTGGCGGGCCAGATGTGGCCCCCGGGCTGTAGTTTGCCCACCCCTGGTGATTAGAACTAGAAAAAGATACAGACTTGTCTTGGGGTAACATTTTCAGAAGTGCCTAAAGATGTGTCGACATTGCATCTGGGAAGTGTGATTCCTAGCATGAGTAGACAGACTTGCACTAGAGCCCTAAAAATGGCCATGTGGATGTTGCAGCGCAGGCAGTGACTTGGGCTAGCTAGCCACGCTCGGAGCCAGGGCTGGGAAGGCTTGGACTCAGGTGTCTAGCTCAAGCACACGCCGCAACTTCCACACTCCTATTTTTAGTGTGCTAGCTGGAACCGAGCTAGTGTTACTTTTACTCACTAGGAATCCCACCTCCCAGACCTATGCTAACTGATTTAGGATTAGAGCTGGTTGGAAAGTCTAACAGAACGTTGTTGCAATCGGAGAATGCAGATTCATCAAAAATGTTTCACAGAGAAAGTTTGATTTTGATGAAGTAGCAATGGTACCCAGGTATGGTTTTGTCAGAACTGGGGCCATATTCTGGGTCTAGAATGGGAGGAAGCCCAGCCCAGTTCTTCTGACTTCCACTGGCACGGATCACAAAAGACCTCCGAATTGGCACAGTAACTAGATGCGAATTCAGCATAAACTAACAACATGTACAATAACCTTCCAGCAACTAATATCTCTGTATATTCCATTGTGGTATGTTCATTTGAATTAACATGCTGCAAGACAACACTGACAAGATTTTATGTCCATGTTGTTTGAGTATGTGTCCATATACACAATGGAGGCACTTGTTGGGACTCCTTAATTATGTGTTGAGTTTTTAAACATATGCACACATACACAGTGTCAGTTGAGGGGCCCTAAAAACTTGGTGACCCCGAGGGCTACACTGGCAATTTGCTGGCAGCCTGGAGACTACATCCAGGCCTGCCCCTATAGTCTTTACTGATTTCAATGTGAGCTTTGCCTGGTAAAGGACATGAATTACAGATCAGTATTTTAGAAATCAAACATACCTACACAATCATAACAGTAACTTGCACTTTAATAAGCAATATCTAACCATATGTCAAGGAAGATTGGTCTTTTTTTGCTTCACCACCAAAGAAAACAGAACCATTTGAAATGAATTTGCATCTGGCTGGGGAATCACTCCTCTCCATGGACCTCTCTTCTATGTATAAGACACAGTGAGTTGGAGGGAAGCTGCAGGCTTCATTTTAGAACTCTGTAGGCCACGCATAGCCTTCAGGCCACACTTTAAAATTCGAAGGCAGGTAATAATGCCATATATAGCAAGCCTAAACACCAGGAACATGTATCTTTATGGAAGATATAACTGCCTACGAATCACCAATCAAACCTACTTCGATTAATTTAGCACGTGAATGTCTTTCACTTAGTTATTCAGATCAGTGCAAATCAAGCCTTTTCCAGTAATGAACAAGATACTTTTTATACCACGTAAGATGGTGTGATCTAGAGGAAGGAGGACAGAAATGGAGTCAGGTGATACTGGCCTTGGGCGAGTCATTTAACCATTCTCTCTTAGTTTCACCCCCTAAAGCATGGAGAATAGTTACCCACCTACCTCTGAGGACTGTTGTGAGAATTAATGTCTGTACAGTGCTTTGAACACATATGCCAAAGTCTTCAAAAGCAGCTAATGATTTTGGGCGCTCAACTTGACACACCTTGAGAGAGATTGATTTTCAGAAAGCGCTGAGCATCCTTCAGCTGAAAACGAGACCCATTAAACATGTCTCAGGTTGAGTGAGCACCCAGAATCATGCATCACTTTTGAAAGCCTTGGCCATTAAAATATTAAAGTATCTGAATAATTATGAAACATGTCATAACATAATGCAACCATCACATCAATCATCTTCTCAGGCCGTACCTCAAGAAATCCATTATCATCCAGGAAGTTTCGTAAGTAAGTGATAATTTTACTCCTGGTAATAAACTTCTGCCTCACAGAGTCATTCATGATCAAATCTAGGTAACGTTGACGGTATCTGGTTTCCTACAAAGAACCACAAAAAATGATAATATAGATACTGATGAAGCACAATATCTAGCTATTAAACCAACATTCAAAATTAAATCAAATTACTACATAGTATGCATTTCTTTTGATTCAGATATTTCCCTCAGTAGGAAAAATAACCTGCATTCCTATTCCAGAAAGGAGCGAGAAGAAAGCAGATGTTATGACCTGCCAAACAGAAATCCAAATTAAAAAATAAAATCCCACTTTTTTAAAATGAAGTTTATGTTTCAGTTTAACTGTCCCAAATTCCTTCCTTTTGAAACATAACATTAATCAAGTGTAAAAAAAAAAAAACAACACAGGGATGTATTTGTGGTCTAAGCATCAGCCTTGGCATACCTAGACTCCCTTGAACTGTAGATTCAAATTAGGCAAGTCCGACTCAGCCTTCACAGTAAGTATATTGAGTGCCACAAAGAACTCTGAGATGGGATCTTTTTTGGGTACTGTAGCAGGCTTCATTTGGGGGCCATCAGGCCTAGTGGTCAGGCCATGGCCAAACTCTCTGTCTCTCTCTGAGTCTTGGGACTACTGTTCTGGGCAGTCCAGAGGGCCCAGCAGCCAAGTCACAGTTCATTGTCCCCTGAAGTCCTCTGGGATCTCTCAGGTGGCTGAGGGAGAAGGGAAGTGTAGGGGGACCTAGGCCCTCGTTCTCCACCAGGTCCCATCTGGGGGCTCAAGGGGAGAGAGGACGGGGTGGCTCTGTCCCTTCTGGCTGCCAATCCAGATTAGCCTCCCCTGGGCTGCTTTCTACCTTCACTGCAAGCAGAAGGCTGGGGCCATGCCCCAAACTGAAGGGAAAACAAAAAGTCTCAATAATTCAGAGCCCCAGATGGTGGGAGATGGGGGCTTCCCAACTCACTCAGAGTCCAGTTGTTGCTCCTAGTCAAGGAAAAGGGGGGGAAAGGTGGGAAGGGGGTGTCAGGCTTCCAGCCAAGTCTTACTCACAGTTTGGTCCTTTCCCTGTTGATTGCTCTGCCTCAGTGGATACAGTCTGTCTGCCTTCCTTCAGGCTGCCCCTGGCCCCCCACACTATCAGCTTTGTTTGGAAATAACTGCCCAAATATCCTTGTATAAAATTGCCCCTTCCCTCTCTGTACAAACTGGCTTCTGCCCTCCCGCACTCCGGCAGCGGCTGAAATTCAGTAATGGTGTTTGAATGCATATTCTTCATAAAGCACTTTGTAGCAGTTTGGGCTGAAAAGTGTTATATTAATTCAAGGTATGATATGAGATCCATAGCTTTGTGTTTAAACTGTACAGACAAAAACAGGCCAACATGAATTTACTTGTACAAAAGAACCTAAAGTAAATCCCATGGAACAATTGCTTCCAGGCAGCTACTGATGGGCTCCCCAGCCATTGTCCCTGATTGAAGTTACCTGATCTTTGAATCCATAATGAAGATGAGGCAGCATATGCAAGCATGGTGACAGCAGCGTTATTTCTGTAGCTATGATGCTAAGTTCTCCATGCTTGGTTCGCCCAGGATATCCCAAAACTCCTATGATGTCTCCTCGCCGCAGCTTATCTATGGTCTTAGTGAAAAGGTCTTCAGACTTAAAAAATCTGACAAAGAAGCAGCTGACTTAGAAATGTAGAATCCTTTCCAAATCATTAGCTTTCTGTCTAAGGTAGAAAATAACTTTTAGCACAGTTAGGATAATTTTTTACAAGGATGGTTTTAGTTTAAGATATTTCTTTCTTGATTGAAATATAGTTATTTATGGTTATTGAGGGTAGAATATAATAGATTACAATAATAATTTAAATAAAAAGTCACCTAAGTGAAGTACACTATGAATTTACTCTAGTAACTAACTGCTTAAATGTGATTGAAAAGATCAGTCAACTTTAACTACACTACCCAAATTTGAATTATATTGCATTTTTTTGCCCCTTGATACTATAACTATTCAAAAAAAGGATTTCTCCACTAAACCACTGGGTTGGTTAATAGAAATTAAAATCATCATTTTCAGAATGTAAGCAATCAAAAAAATAAATAAATAGACAAGTACAGCAAATAGCCACAAAGATTCTTTCAGATTTTCACATGCATTCACTTTGACTATGTTCACATCCCTTTTGTATGTGCTTTCTGCCAACAGTCTAACATGTTTTCTAGCAGGAATATCTGCCCAACTAGAACATTTTAAGGGAATATTGCAGAAAGCAAATTTCAAATTCCTATTCCCAAGCACACACCAGAAAACTGGATTTTATAAGAGTCACACTTGCATTCAGGAAACACATCCTCAGCTGGGATAAAGCAGCATAGCTCCTTTGACATCCAATGTCTGATTTACCCCAGCTAAGGCGCTACCTCCCCTGTATGTGTCCAATCAAAATAGAACATCACAGCAAACAGTTCAAGAACAACAAACAAGTTGAAATCTCTTAGAAATCATTTGCTGAATGTTTGCATGCTAAGTGTGAACAAAGGTATAGACCCTAATCTGTTGCTGTAGAATTCATGAGCAGAAAAGAGCCAAATATGACTAACAATTATTCACAACAAATAGTTTGCCCAGCCAAAGAGTAAAAATGCTTAGCCTTTAATTAGGCTATGGTTAGAAGCCCATTGAAGTGAGTGGAGAGACTCATCACATCAGTGTACTTTGGGTCACACCTATAGAGCTTTATTCCTTTTGAAGCATTGTGCAAATATTAACTAATTAAGCTTCCTAGGAGCTACTGAGCAGCTGCTTGGAAGAGCACCATCAATAAGGGGTTAAAACCACAAAGTTCAGGGTAGTTTGGATCTGGATCTGAATTTTAGGTTTGGACCACAGAAAGGTTTGCTTACTTCTAACACTGAACAAGGAACTCCATTAGAATAAGGTAAACAGCTTTATTCCTAAAGCTACTCTCTCTCTCTTTCTGCTTCACTGCAAGGCTTCTGCCAGCAGCCTTCCCAGGCTCCCTGCAACAGATTTAAAGAAGCAGTGTGTACGTGTGTATATATACGCTCCACATTATTCATAAGTAACATTTACTCACTTAGCATTGGCCATAACTTGTAATTTAAATCCATTTCCCCGGAGATCATAGAAGAAGAGCTTTGCACCAGCAGATCTCTTGGCATGAATTCGTCCTGTAAATAAATAAATAAATAAAATAGGGGTTTTTTTGGTCATTTATCTATAAACAACATGCTGGGAGAATTCCATGTCTAGCGACTAACCTGACTGCTTCAGACCACAGGTGTCTGTATGGATGAACTGGGGTTATCCAGCCTTTTCTTTCTTTGGACTGTTTGATAAGAGAGAGACCATCTCATTGACCCGTCTCCCCACCTAGAACCCCAGTTTGGACTACCAGAAAAGGCTCTGTTGAGCACTGGCTATAATCAGAATATAGTTTGAGAACTTATGATGTAGAGTTGCAAAGCCCGAAAATAATTATAGGAGAAGTGATGTCTAGTGCCACATTCGATTAGACATTAGGATTATTCATAATCACAGAGCAGACTAAGTGCACTTTCCAATCAAGGTGCAGGATTTTGAAATTCTCTGTTCTAATATAGGGCTTGATCTATTTCTTGGATAACTTCAAAGCAAGAGACGATTACAGTGGTTAGCAGCCTCCTGTGAGAGGACACCTGCATGCTGATAGAGAGTTTCAGAGATTCCTCGAAAAATGAAGAAGATTGATATCAGTGACAGACTGGCAGGCTCATGATTTAGAACAAATACACTCTTCCACACGATACAAAGGAGGCGATACTAGAATCGGTGCAGGTGATGAATGCAGGAATAACTGATCTGCTTCAGATACGACTAACCCAAACCTTCAATCAAAACTGAAGACAAGTTTTTGTTTTGTTTTGGAGCGGGTCTTATTTTTTTAAAAGGAATTCTCTCTTTTTTGTACCCCTGCACTTCCTGCAGCTGCTCTTAGTTCCAGGGAGGGACCAGTCCGCATGACATGACCAGGGATTGAGTGGAGGACAAAGGTGGCTTAAACTTACTTTTGCATGCCCTTGCCACTGCTAAGCTGAGCACTCCTCAGTCACAGTTCAGGATTTGGACCCATAAATCCAGGGAGGGAGGTCAGGTTACTAGGTATGACTCACACCTCAGCTTCAACTCATAAATCCTCCTGCCTCAGGACATAAGGCAACCCCTAACTAAAGTTGGCCATGAAGGAACTTTCCCTGGGGCAAATTATTCTGTAACCATTTTCATTACCATTTTTTCACCTTCCTCTGAAGCAGCTGTTACTGCCAGAAACAGGATACTGACTAGATGGACTACTGATCTCATCCAGTATGACACCTCCTGTGACATTATACTTTAACCATCTGTGCTGACAGCCATGCTTCCCTTCAGTACACAAGCACAATCAAGATGGCAAAGAACACCATGGGGCTGATCCCTATGGGACCATCTCAAAATTCCAGTATCAGTTTATAGTCACTCTCTAGTTAAGATATGCTGTGTAACCTTGGGCAAGTCCCTTAGTCTTTCTTTGCTTCAGTTTCCTCACCTGTAAAATCAGTAGAGTAATACTTACCTACCTCAAAGCAGTTTTATAAAGCTAAATGCATTAGTTTGTGAAGTGTTCTGAGAGTCTCAAATATTATAGAGCTACATATTACTCTAATTAATGTAATGGTTTAAGATAGCGTTGCCAGGCATCCAGTTTTTGACTGGAACACCAAGTCGAAAAGGGACCCTGGTGGCTCCGGTCAGCACCGCCATGGGCCGCTAAAAGTCCAGTTGGCGATGCTGGGGGGGCTAAGGCAGGCTAGTCCCTACCTATCCTAGCACCGTGCTGCACCCTAGAAGCGGCCAGCAGGTCCGGCTCCTAGGCGGGGGAGCCACAGAGCTCCACACGCTGCCCCTACCCCAAGCACCGGCACCACACTCCCATTGGCCGGGAACCACAGCCAGTGGGAGCTGGGGGGGTAGTGCCTGCAGGCGAGAGCAGCACATGGAGCCTCCCGGCCCCCTGCCTAGGAGCTGGACCTGCTGCTGGCCACTTCCAGGGTGCGGTGCAGTACCAGGACAGGCAGGGAGCCTGCCTTGGCCCCGCTGCGCCACTGACTGGGAGCGGCCTGAGGTAAGCCTGCACCCCAACCCCCTGCCCCAGCCCAGAACCCCCTCCCACACCCTGAAGCCCTCATTTCTGGCCCCACCCCAGAACCTGCACCCCCCACACACAGAGCCTGTACCCCCTCCCTCACCCAATGCCCTTGCTCAGCCTGGAGCCCCCTCCCGTATTCTGAACCCCTCGGCTCCACCCCCCAGCCTGGAGCCCCCTCCTGCACCCAAAGCCCCTCATCCCTGACCCCACACCAGAGCCCACACCCCCAGACAGAACCCTCACCCCTTCCCGCACCCCAACCCTCTGCCCCAGCCTGGTGAAAATGAGTGAGTGAGGGTGGGGAGAGTTAGCAATGCGGGGGGGGGGGGGGGGGGGGAAACGAGGCAGGGCCTCGGAGGAGGGGCAGGGTAGGGGTGCTTGGCAAGAAGGAAGTTGGCAACCCTAGTTTAAGATTTCTGCAGACATTGTCAAAGAACACTTTCTACTCAGCCTTATCCAAGGCTCACTTAAATGTATTTTGACAAAAACCTGTTGTAGCATAAGCCAGAGACCTCCTGTCAAATTCAGATAGGATTTTGGTTATCTGCAATTTGCAGTATCACCTAAATAGCGCAGAAGAACATTAAATTTCAGAAAAAGAGTCCTCATGAATATAAGGAGGACTTGTGGCACCTTAGAGACTAACAAATTTATTTGAGCATAAGCTTCCGTGAGCTACAGCTTACTTCATCGGATGTATATATGTGATGTTGTCACCTGCAACAGTAACAGCAGGTCTCTAAGGACGAAAGACTTAGTAAACTTAACTTCTATTTAAAAGGAAAAAAATACTATGTCCAAGTTTATGTTGTTCCCTGGCTCTCTACCCATTTGCAGAGATTTTCAGATGCTGGTTTTTACAGGCTAAGTCCAAGCTATCTCAGAGACTGCTTGATGCCCAGAACCAGATAGCTTAATGGACATTAGCATTAGAGAAATAGAGTAAAAAGCATGTGGTCCTCTCCGAAATCAGAGCAGATGACATTTTGTTTTACTTTTGTTGTATAGTAGTACATAATCTGAAAAGACACACAATATGACCAAGTAATTGGACCTCATTCAAATGTATGCTCTACTGCAACTCACCCTTCCATATGAACAACTAATAAATAAAATGGGGGCTTTGGGAGCAATTAGAAATTACTACCCTGTCATGTACTAACCTGCCAGAGATAACGGTTTGTCAGGAAGTTGCTCTCCATTTCCGAGGTAGCTGAATTGGGCAAGGAATTCAGCAAGTGTAGTATCTGCATGGAATTTGTGTGGGTAAGGCTGTTCCCCTTTTTCTTTCAGCTGCTGGACAAAACCACTTCGAATCAGATGGTATTGCTGCAATGAAGATTTGGAGCAGAGTGAAGGACTTACAAATGATCTATAGTCCAGTGTCAATAGTATAACTTTATATTATGTGCTGCAATATGAACTATTATTATGAGGGGGGCTGGTAGCACCTCCTATTATTAAAGTTCCATGATACTTCTCATTATAAGACCTGGTTTTCAGTTGCTTATAACTTTGCCACACGTTAACTGTTCGGGCTGCAGTTTTCCCGTGCCAAGTGTCTGCCTCAGGCTGAATTGTTTTTTTAAAGATTTTCAGCCAAAATGGTTTGGCTGTTTCTGAGAACAAGGCTAGATGTTTGGCTAAAACATGTTAAAAAATTCAGATGAGCTTCTCTTTGAAAAGCTATAGTACCCCCATGCTGGGAGCAGGGAACTAGAAATCTGGCTGCGGGAGGCCTGTGTGTCAGGTATGTGCTATTTGCCATCCCCACAAAAATCTGCCAGAGTGTGGCCAAGTTATAAGCCCTTGAAAAATATTGCCGTTTGTGCATGCTGCTTAGATTTTAGCAGCTACGATTCCCTGCTGATGCGGTCTACACTGGGCATGCTGCAGCCTGGCATGGAGCAGGACTTCCTCTGAACTTGCAGCTCTGGGCTGTGCTGCATCTCCAGTCCCAGACACCGGAACGGAGAACAAGGAACCTGTCTCTCCTGTGCTCTCAGTGACCCCCCTACATGGCTCAGGCAGCATAGAGGAGGAAGCCATCAGAGTTGATTACACAGGGGAGAAAAGCTGAACCTGCAGGGAGGAAAGTGCAGATGGGGATGGGGAACTGGGGGGGAGGAGAGACTGGCTTGTCTAAACTTAAAATGCTACAGCAGCGCCGCACAGCATTTCAGTTTAAACACTACCTATGGTAATGGGAGGATTCTTCCATCAACCTAGCACTGTCTACACAGGGACATAGGTTAGCTTAATTTTGCCACTCAGGGCTATGGATTTTTCACACCCCTGAGCGAGGTAGTTACGCCAACCTACTCACCTAGTATAGACTAGGCCAGAAACTCAGAACCAGTTGGAAAGATGTGAGACATGACAGAACTGATGAGGAGCCAGAGTAGATGGGGCCTGGTTGAATCAGGAAATGAAATCAAGAATGGATAGTGAAGAAGGCTGACTGTAGGATCCATGTCTCATTTGTTGCGGACGTTGGAAGGTGTTTAGTGAAAGAGAAAGGACAGTCTCATGGTTAAGGCAGTTGAATGCTGCCCTGGAGGGTTGGATTCTATCCCTGCCTCTGCCACAAAGTTCCTGTGTGATTCTGGGTGAATCACTTAAGCCAAATCAGAAATTCTTAAGAGAACCTACTCAACAATCAGCAATATTCAAAAGCAGGTAAACAAGGAGCAATTTTTTTTCATCAACTAAAGCTTGACATGCGAAAAGAAGGGTAAGCTCTTTGGGGCAGGGATGGTCTTTTATTGTGTGTGCTCACGCACACAGAGGGCCCAAAACAATGGGGCTCCAATCCCTGACTGAGGCCTGTCAGTGCTACTGTAACACAAACAAATAATAAAACCTGTTACATGAAATTGAGAATTATATGGCAACAAGGAGAACTGGTCACCACATGCCATCCTCCTGCATATGTTACCAAAAACAGGAACTTTTAGCCATCAGCCTCACCCTCCTTGATCAAATACCAAACAAGAAGGATGATAGCAATGTGTTAACTCCACTTCTTTCTGATTCAGGGGCTTACACTAGATGATTCCGTGGCCAGTCCCAGTTTACATAGTGGTTTCCAAAGCAGCACAATCAGAAATAATTCTGGGTCCTAAAAATGACCGCTTCTCATATGACAAACTACAAACATTTCAGAACCTGTAAGGAGCTAATCTTGGCAAACTTAACACTAGGGGGTACGGCTAGCCATTTGTTCTAATACAGGCACAGACATTGACCTCAACTGAGTTATGTCAATTTACACCAGCTGAGAATCTGGCTCATAGTTTCTTAAATGGTAGTTTCAGTTTGGGAGCAACTGAATAATTTATCTTGACATTCTGTCTAGATCTATCCACCCTGCTTCTCTATCCTCATGCTAACTGGAATTTGAAGTGAGACAATATTTGGAGACACAAATTGCTAGATAATACGGTCTCCATACCACTGAGAAACTCCTTGGCATATATTGATTCAAGGTATTTCTAATTCTGATAAAGATAAGGGATATTGCCATCTACTGGTCTCTTAAGCAAGCTGCACCATGGAATTGCTTTCCTCTGGTAGGTATCTATCCTTTGATCATCATTATTAAACATGTATGTTACAGCCTATTCCTGCTTCTTACTTATTTTAGTAATAAAAGGCCAAATTCTCAGCTGGTGTAAATCAATGGAGCAACACTGATTTAAATCTGTCAAGGATCTGGTTTGAGAGAGAGAGAGAGAGAGAGAGATCAGATGTCTGAAGTTGGTCTCTGTGTTTTATATACACATAGATGAGCATACTATTTTGAGTTTAGAAATACACAGGATTACCCTTTTAGCATGCTGTTTTTCCATATTTTCAACAATTACCAGGATCCCACTCCTGTAATATGCCTGAGCTAGCATACGTCTGCAGTTCATCAGAATAAAGAACAGACTGTTTTGCTTCAACAGAGGACTTTGGAATTGATTTATAGGCTGGATTAAACTTTCCCCTTTGATGGCTATTGACTTGATGCCCGGCTATAAATCATATGTGGAATCACAAGATTGCAGTTTATACAATCGGTTGCTAATTTGCTAAGAATCTACAGCAGTGGAAATGGAAGTGAAACCCTTTATTATTAAGGCCTCCACAAAGAGGGACTTCACATGTTAAACTCAAAATACTAGGATAATTGCAATCACTCAGCTGGCCTACTGTTTGAATTTACCTGAGAGTTGCTGCTTAAATGTCTCCTGTGACATCAACCATCTGTTTGGCAGTAAGGAACACTGGACAATCTATTAAATGGCAGTGGGATTCAAAGGAAAGGATAGAGCCCTTTTGAAGGTTTTACTTTTGAAACTCCACGCCTTTCCTAAAAACTAGTTAAAAAAAACACAACATAACAGGGAGTATGCAGTGTTGTTGTAGCCATGTTGGTCCCAGGCTATTAGAGACACAAGGTAGGTGAGTTAATATTTTATTGGACTAACTTCTGTTTGAGACAAAAGTTTGAGCTTACAGAGAGAGGAACCCAGTATCACCTGAAAAGCTTGTCTCTCTCACCGACAGAAGTTAGTCCAATAAAAGATAATGGGGAGTAGCTGCTCTTCACAGTGCTTTTATGTAGTGGTTAAGATTTTAATTTAACTCCCGTTCATGATTCTAAACTCTTCTACAATCCAAAAAATCAACACACCCACTATTTCAAACTGCAAAGTCAGCTGAGCAACTGACCACGGTAAATCAGCTTTGGCCATTAACTTCAGTTATGTTACTATAAAATCCAGCCTTGGTCTCAAAGACATTGATGATTTAAAAAACAAACCAACAAACAAAAACACTGCTTTGTTCTAGGCTAGCCTCTATAAAAATGAAGAGCCATATGTTGCTCTTGGGGAGTGAGGACTCACTTCCATAGGAGGAGGCTGCATACATCTATGAGGCCACACAGATGTCATTTTGGAATAAAGTGGAGCTATAATATCAAGCTTGAGCAATGGGCCTCAACTGCTGAGTAGATTCTTACAGATTGTTCTAACACAGCTATATCCCTTGTTCTTCAACCAAAAAAACATTCACCATGCAAAAGTACATTTTGTTGATGTAATTCAGGTGTAAATCTTATTATATCCCTCATGGTTATTGTACATTGGGCTGTATTCACCTTCTGGTAGAGTTCTAACTAGCCTGAGCACTAATTGACATGAATTCCAAATAATTCACAAGGATACATGGGGAAATCTGAAATAGTTGGAGATGGATGTCTATTCTGCATCAATGGAAAAAAAATTTTCATTTGAACAAAAAAATACATATATATTTGTTCCATCATCTGTTCCAAACAGCTGAAGTGTTGAAGAGCTAAAAGGCAAACATCAGAATAGGATGGCCACCATAGCAGAGTCAATCACAACGGGACACAAATACCTGCTGTAACATATGAATAAGAACTCTGAGCTAATATTCCACCAACTACTGTGTCCTTTTGAAGCCAATATACAATCAAGGGGGGAGGAAAAGGCGACCAAAGAATATATTTTGAGACATACAGATCTGCTCATTATCTCCACATATTGCTCATGAGCAGCAATATTCTACCTTGTGACGTTACTAATTCCTTCACCTCTGCAAGGCAGCTGGCTTTATTGAATGAACCAAGGGTGTTTCTCTCTAATGTAACTACTGAGTAATCGCTTGTACTATCACTTCTTCCACAGGTACCCATATGCTGGGGTGGAAAAACTGGCTTCCCCTCCCTTCTTAGCTTCCTCCTGCACCCCAACCTTTGAGAACACTTCACAGCTAAACTGAAAGTGATGTATTCAAGATTACGTTTAATACTATTGGATGCTAATTAAGGAACAGAGTATTCAGGACTTGTTCTCTTCATGGATGTGGAGTCTCATCATTAGAGAAGTGAAGCTGTATGTCTCAGTGCTACTACCTCCATTGCCTTGCTATGCTACAATTTGTATAGCGGCTTATAATAATGTGTATATGAAATGCCGACAGACCCTGGTCATCAGCAGGTGGGATCGAACTGGGGACCTCTGGAGCTTAGTGCATGAGCTTCTACCGCATGAGCTAAAAGCCAACTGGCTGTTTGCTAAGGCTATAGAGCAGACTCATTTAACTCTAAGTGGTCTTGGTGCCACTAGATGAAACCGAGAACCACACCCAGAAAGCGTGTGGGTTATATATAATCAACTTTACTATATAAAATGTTGGCCAACATTTTCAAATATGGGTACCTAAAGTTAAGGTGAATTGGTAGTGGACTATAGAATCTATTTGAAATAAATTAGTAGTGGTCTCAGGGTAGCCAGCTTTCTTCCTGCTTTGTACCAAGACAGCGGAACAAGTAGGAACAGGAGTCAGAGTTGGTGCTGTGGTGATTTTGACCAATTCTCATGTTAATATAATAGAGATAGAGATAAACATCTTGTGAGATTCAATTAAAACACAATGAATATCAAAAGTTGCCTCTGCGTCATATTGTTTGTTTTAATAGTGAAATGAGTTTTTATATGGTACCATAATTTACCTGTCACTTCACAGACCGGGGAGTGGGGGGGTAAGTAAACCATGATTACATGGATTCAAGGATGTCCATACAGGGGTTTGTACCATTTTAACTAAACTGATTTTAAATTGTAATTATAGCAGTCCAATTGTGTATAGACTCTCTGGGGTAGAATCCCCCAAAATTAAAAATTTTGCATATTTTGTGTGTCAAAACACCACAATATAATCACACCAGTTTCAATTATTTTGGTAATTTAAAAATACCTGTCAGCAAGTATGTCTGTAACAATACAGACAGTGAAAGAGAGTGTCCCAGGAGTAGAGTGTTAAAGAAATGCCTATGACTATCCCGTTCCTGTTTCTCAGTTATGCTTTTGTTGGGCGGCTCAGTCTGGCTGTGTCACGTGTGCCAGCTGGGCACATCTTGGGGGGGAAACTCTGCCCCCCTGGTCTTTTAGTTGATTCTCCTTTTTTTGCCATACCCCCGTAGGGTTTACCATATTTCGAGTTTCCAAATAAAGGATTCTGCCAGGAGTGCTGGATGGGTGTGTGTATGTGCGCACGTGTGTGCACACGCAGCAAGAGGGTATTTGGGTGTGCTGGAGAGGGCTGCATGGGTCCCCGCCACACCAGACACCTGCACGCACACACACCCAGAGCCCAGCCACAGGGCCAGATACCCACATCCCCTCCCACTCAGAGCCCAGTTGCAGGCTCTGCACAGCTTCATTATTGTCCCGCTGGGCAGATGACCTATACCTCCTGAAAGCGGGGGGGGAGGGGGAGGGGAGGGAGAGGAAAGGAGAGGACCACAATTTAAAGTTTTGGTCACCCGCAGAATAGCTTGAATCACACCCGCTCCCAGCTGTCCTCCCCCCCCTCAGTCTCCCCAACCAGAAAGCAGCAGCCCCCTCCCTGCTGCTCCCAGGTGTTGCTGCCTCTCCCCGTGGGACACAGCTCACTGGTTCTGGCAACTACCATGCAGAGAGAGGGCCTGGTTGCACATGTGACCAAGCAGGGCTGGGTTCTGCTAGGTCCAGCAGCCCCTAGCAGCAGCCAGCAGCGCCAATTCTGCGGGAAAAATTAAAGTCTGTGCAGAACATTAATTCTGCATTATGCAGTGGCACAATTCCCCCAGGAGCAATAGACAAAATCTTCTTTGAATGGCCATTAGCAGCACATCTCAAAAGATTCAAAACAGTTTAAGTCCAGTCCTGCTTATAGTCAGTTATAGCTCAGCAGGGAATACTCACCTGGGGTCCATATTCCTCTTCAGGTTCTCCTTTTCCCTGGTCAGACACAGTCTTGGGCTTAGTTGTTTGAAAATCCCTGCAAAAGAAGAATCTCCACAGTGAATTCACACTGAACTTTCAGAGGACACTGCCAGTTCTTGTAGGCCCAATATGCTGCACCTTCCCCAAAAAAGCTAAATATGTTTTTAAAGGAGCTTGGTTACAAACCTTAATATGAATGAATTCCACCCCCGATTTCTTTATATTAATGAAACAGCAGTGCCAACCCCAAGCTTTCAGAAATCATGATTCAGGCTCCGAAAACTCATAAGATTTAAAAAATAATAAATTTGGGGGTTTTATTTGCCTTCTTGGTTTTGAGCACTTATGTTTCATGCTTGCAAGCTTTCCTCTACAACAGTGAGGGTTAGAAATGTGCTTTTGTTTAAATTGAAGCTGAGATTCTTAGACAATCACCTGACTCCAGAAGCTGAGGCTTTATGAAGAATAAAGCCTCATGATTTTTATCATGAGAGCTGGCAACAGTGAGAAAAATAAGTGTATTTTATTTAGGGTCAAACACAGCAGCATTGTTCATGAGGATCAAAGTGAAACTGAAAAGAATAGGACTATAAACAAAAGCAAATTACCATTGCCCAAGCCTAATGAAATGCAAGAAGTGAACCAAAAAGTTGAAGTATGGACTACTACATTCATTATATTAAGTAAGATGAAAATATTTTAAATATCTAGTCATTTGTAACAAGTGAGGCTTTTTATATATGAAATCTTAATGTAATAGTGTGACTTAAAATCAAGCTTTTGTTTTTAGTCATATTGAGGGGATTTAATCAAATGTGTTACAGATCATGCTAGATATCTGAGTGGCTACACAAAGACTACATAGCAAGTGAACCAATGCCCTAGTATGCAACTAGGGGTGATATATTTCAGACAAATCTGAGGTCCTGCCCTTTGTGGTCATTAAAGATCCAATGGCAACTGCTATAGAAATTAGGGTGTTAATGGAATGGACCTGGCAGGGTTCTGGCCAAATTCAGATCAGATAGTTACATTCCATTCACTTAAATTTCTCCTGAAGTTTCAAGTGGAAAAGAATTTATGTCCTAACTGTTGGTTGTTTTTTTTCTTGAGAGTAGGAGGAAATGGGGGGTGTTTTAAATGTTGCTGTTCACTGTATAATGGCTGCCTTCCCACACCTGGCAGCATGCCATTGGGATCTGAAATGCAGTTCCTGCAGATGTGGTTTGTTCACTTCTTTGGGGCCCACTGATGAAAGGTTGTAGGGAAAGATCAGTCATGATGTTCAGTAACAATGGGCCTGATCCTGAGAGCCAGGAGCCAGTGGGAGCTGGGCTGCTCTTATCAAACCTCAGGATTCGGGCTTGTTAATGTTTAAAAATTATTAATACAAAATGGGCCCTGATTTATCCTTGCCCTGTGGCCCTTTTACTCCAGCGAGGCTAGCACAAAGGGAACCTAGGGCAGGTGTAAGGCCCCCACCTTTGGGCAATACCCCTGGCACAGAAAGCTCTACTAGCACTGTCAGCTCTATTCCAAACCTGAGTATAGGCTGGGCACAGCAGGTGCAGGGTACAGGTGGAGGAGGCAGACTCGGGGTGGGAAGGTGTTGCTGGGGAAGATCTGTTCCACTGGCAAGTCTATGTCCCTGCAAAGCCCCACAAGGGCCTTTGCAAAGGGGGTGCAAGTTACAGTAGCATGGTCCATTGCACTGGTGCCTGTGCAGGGATGGATCTGGCCCTGGTCAGGGCTAGTGGATTTGCGGGTGACTTCAGCTTGCAACATCCAGTACCGTTCACTAATGATCAACTAGTGGGTTGATCATCTAAAAAGTTTTAAGTGTTGAGTTTTCTGGAGGATTCATCCCCAACTGATTGCCAGCCACTATTGCCAGGGCTGTCTTGTCCTGCAGGACTCAAAGCAGAATTTCCATAAATATCAACTGCAAATTTCTGCCTGCACTGAAAATAAATCAGCTACCTATGGCACTAACATCGGCTCAAAACTCTGCAGTGTCTCAACCACAGACAGCCTCTTCACATCAGCAGCCTTATTGGATCCTTGAATCAGTTTGACCGTGAATAGAAAACTGAAGGGTAAATCCACTTTAGTTTCAGATGCAAAGAATACTCCAACATAATAGCACTACATAACAGCTAGATGGTGCTATTATGTTTGATTTCAGAGTAGTGGATTTTCAGAGCTATTATGTTAGAGTATTCTTTGCATCTGAAACTAAAGTGGATTTACTTTAAGTTTTCTGCTTAAAGAAGCCATGCAGAGAAAATTGATATTAAACTCAATCCTGTAGGACCATCACAGGGACTATGAAATGGACTCCCACACTGTCAGTGGACTGCCTCACTGGGACTGTATCATCAGTGAGACAGCATACCATCAATAAAAACCACACACAAAAAAAATAGGTGACGACCTAAGACATCCACTGCATGGTCACATTCCACCACCCAAGAGGCAGAAATCCAGAAAGAGCTTTGCCTCTGAAAATCCCTTACCCCAAAATACCACCGTGGCAGGCTACAGAGTTACAAAAAATGCCAGTGATCCTGGAGAACCTGCTTCATTCAGGACAATTCTCTTCAGGCACTGACCTCAAAGGAAAAACGCTGATGTACTCTAAAATCGAGAGAGAGCTGGGGTGGCAAAGACCTATGACAACATGATCAAGTGGAAGATGAGGAACGCCTCAGAACAGGAATGCAGAGAGGCTAGAGAAACATTTGATCACTGTCCCCCATCAACATCCTATACCCTTGAGGAACTATTTGTGATAAGTGACAACATCAAGTCTTTGCTGTGGTTTTGGAGCAATGACCTATTATTAGCCACTGGTATATAGGGGCCAGATTCTCAGCTTCTGTAGATCACCTAATCAATGGAGCTATGTTGGTTAGATATATACTAATTTATACCAGTTGAATCTCCATCAGTTTTGATGGAGTTATGTTGATTGACATCAGCTGAGGATCTGGCCCTGAGAATTCTTAATAGCTACCACAAAAGAGACCCATAACTAGAAATCAGATAAATGGGGAAGAAATTTCTAAAGCAAGCATATAAAACTCTGATTTCTTCACAATCCAATGAATGTACACAACATCCTGCACCCATGCACTGCTGCCCAGAACCAACAGGTTACATGTAAGGAATGGACACATTCTTATCTGCCAAGAGATAATCTTGGACACTGTTCTAAATTCATTCCTTCACCAGAAATGGAAAGTTTCCTTGTCTTTGATGATTCCTCTAGAAATCAAATATTGTAAAAAAAAAAAAAATCCAAAACTGCTTGAAGTATTTGTGTCCATTGCCACCCTTAGGATTCACAACCATAAAACCGAATATCTGAAATCAGATGTTGCTCTACTCTCTTCAAAAATGCATTACTACAGATGATGTAGTATCATCCCTGTGAATTGCACCTTTGGCCTCTGAAATTGTTTTCTAACTGTCTAGTGTCTTCACACTACGTTACAGTATTGCACACACAGGTGCTTTATCCCAAAATTATGGCAAAGGAAAAACAGATGAAAGATCTCTGTGGATTTGTTTTCTCAGTCTTCCTAAACCAGAAACATCTTCCATCCAAAAGTTAACTACTTGTAGCCCAGCTAACCTTTACAAAAAGGAGTATTATAACAAAATTATAGTTCTTCCTTCATCATATACAAGTTTTATTTTTTTTACTCTAGTGACATAAAACTGGAATAATGGGTTCCATCTAAAATTGTTATACTTCTATACTTATGCTAGTAATCAATCAAACCAGCTGATTTGGGCAAACCGTTGATATTTTTACTGGTGTATCTGAAAGGACCTTTTAATACACTAAGATGTACTATTAGGGGAAAGAAGAAGCTGCTTCACTGGATACACCTGACATTGTTAGGTACAGTAACTCCTCACTTGCATCCGATGAAGTGAGCTGTATCTCACGAAAGCTTATGCACAAATAAATTTGTTAGTCTCTAAGGTGCCACAAGTCCTCCTGTTCTTTTTGCGAATACAGACTAACATGGCTGTTACTCTGAAACTCCTCACTTAAAGTCATCCCGATTAACCTCGTTACATTGCTGATCAATGAGGGAACATGCTTGTTTAAAGTTGTGCAATGCTCCCTTATAAGTCTTTGGCAGCTGCCAGCTTTGTCCACTGCTTGCAGGAAGAGCAGCCCGTTGCAGCTAGCTGGTGGGGGCTTGGAACCAGGGTGGACCGACAGCCCCCGCCCCCCCCCCCCCACATCAGCTCCCCGCTCCCCTAAGTTTCCTGTGCGGCAGCCACCCAGCAGGCTACCAATTGCCAGCAGTTCAGCTGTCCCTCCCCCCACTGCCATGTGCTGCTCCTGCCTCCTGCTTTGGAGCTGCTCTCCAGAGCCTCCTGCTTGCTGTGCAGGGGAGGGGGGAAGTGGGGGGCTAACGTCAGGGTGTCCCCCTCTCCCCTACTCCTGCCCCGCACTTATCCCTTCTCCATATAGGGCAGGGTGGGGACAGGACAGAGAGACCACAGCTGCTGTCTCAACGTCCTGATCTTTTTAAAGGCAATGTACTTAGAGTTGGGTCAGCACACTTAAAGGGGCAATGCGCATCTCTCCCCCACTGCCATGCTGTCTCCCCTCCCTCCATTCATGCTGCCTTGCAGAGTATGGGGCTACATTAACAACAATGGGTTAACCCTTGAGGGCTCAGCCGAATGCTAGTTCATCATTTAGCAGTAAGGCATCCGTTGGGAAATATCCCATCCTCTGACTTCACCACCTCAACCAAGCTTCACCATCTTCGTCGCTGTGTGCCAGCATTAAATTGTTTGTTTAAAACTTATACTGTGTGTGTGTGTGTGTGTGTGTGTGTGTGTGTGTGTGTAAAAAAATATAGTTTGTCTGGTGAAAAAAATTTCCCTGGAACCTAACCCCTCCTATTTACATTAATTCTTATGGGGAAATTGGATTCGCTTAAAGTCACATTTTTCAGGAACATAACTATAGTATTAAGTGAGGAGTTACTGTACCACCTTGAAACTATTTCCCACATTGGTCTATTCCTTCATGGACTGGCCCTGTGTAAAACTTGGGATGGCTTCTTTGGAGTCATCACTACTTTGATTATTACAGAGTCCTGGCCCTATAATGGGAAAATCTTCCAGCGACTGACTTTCACTCCAGTCGGCAGTTGGGTGACTCATTCCATGACATTATGTAAAATTGCAGAATTGCCTGTAATTCATCCCTGAAAGTCAGTAGACAGATTCTATTCTTACCTCAAGAGAAAGAAGTTTAAAATAGAAATACGGATAGCCATAGCAATTAATGTGTTGCATCACAAAAAGAGGTGACCACGAATCATAGAAATACAGTAAGTAGAAGCCGAATGATACCTATCCCCCACACTAAAGCAAGAAATGGCCCATTCGTCTCAAAACATGTATTTTCTTTCCAGAGTAGTTGAAAATATCAAGGTGTGGGGGGAAAAAACAACAGTATTTACTACATTTTCTACTGGCAAAATTAAAGAGAAAGATTTTCTCTTTTTCAGCTCGCAATCCCATAACGGATTCTACTGGAACTCCTCATGCAATATATCGCAAGACAAAATATTAAATTGAGAGAAGGCAACGACAAAACATTAAGTGTAATCATAATTGCACATAGCATTTATTAGAGTGCTTTATATGTTAATGAACTGACGATTAGTTTGCAAACAATACGTAAATTAGAACTGGAATATTTTCACTAAAAAAAAAATCATTTAAAAAAAATTGAATTTCAATTTTTTCACAACACTTCTCATAATGATGGCCCTGTTTGGCAACAATGACTTACCCTGAAGAGACAGCTGAAATCTTTCCTGGATCTGTCATCTTTGCAAAGCTGAGAGCAGATGAAGTTACAGCATAAGTTACAGCATGGAATGCTTGATCTGTTCTTTCAGTTAGCTTTATATGGACACTTGAAGGTAGTCATGTGAGTGTCAGAAATTTAGAAAGTGAAAGTAAAACTTCATGCTCTACCCTAGATTTGTGACTGCTCTTGTTTTTTTAAGACATTAAATGGGCACCTATAAAGATTTAATTGGGGTCCAAATGACTAAAGTTTAACATATCTCCTCTTTCACTTTCCCTATCCAAATATAAACACTGTTATCTAAAGACTTGCAGCCACCACCCATTTACCAGAAAAGAGTCCTATTCCTTTAATTCAATACAGTGTGGTGTCACAGTGCCAGGTTTTTTGTTTTTTTTTTACACGTATTCAGCTCAGAGGAGTAGGAAGAAACATACTTCCCATTGTTAAATGCTTACAGGAATTATTGTTTACACTGACTTTTAGCCCTGGTCTACACTCACGGGTGGCAAGTTTGTAGAAATTTTGGTGGTACCCAGAACCCAGCCCTCCCCACCCCAGACTCCGCCCCCACCTGCCTAAGGCTCTGGGAGGGAGTTTGGGTGGGGCGAGGAGGTCTGGGGTACAGGCCTTGGGCTGTGGATTAGGGTGCAGGAAGGGTGCAGGCTCTGGGATGGGGCAGGAGGGGGTGAAGGGTGCAGGCTCTAGGAGGGAGTTTGGGGGAGGGAGGGGGTGCAGAGGGAGGGGGCAGGATCTGGGAGGGAGTTTGAGGGCAGGAGGGGTGCGGGGTGAGGGCTGTGGATGAGAGGTTTGGGGTGTGGGAAGGGGCTCAGGGCTGGGGCAGAGGATTAGGGTGCGGGGTTGATGAGGGCTCTGTCTGGGGTGTTGGAGAGGCTCAGGGCTAGGGAGGAAGGGCAGCCTGCCCTGCCATTACTGAATGGGGGGGTACTAGGACCCTGTGGCAGCAGTTGATGAGGGGAGCTGGGGGAGCAGAGTCAGCATGAGCTGCAGGTTCCGAGGCCTGGGGAGGTGAGCGGGGGCAGCAAGTGGGGGCCAGGGGAACACTCAGGAGAGGTGCGGGGAGGCAGCAGGCAGGGCCTGAGGAGAGACCCAGCCCCAAATGCTGGTGGAGCTGGGCTCCCAGGCCCTGAATATTGCTGGAGCCAGGGCACCACGAGCGTATATAACTCACCACCCATCTACACTACGAGTTTAGGTTGAATTTAGCAGCATTAGATCGATTTAACCCTGCATCCGTCCACACGACAAAGCCATTTGTTTACTTAAAGGGCTCTTAAAATTGATTTCTGTACTCCTCCCCGACGAGGGCATTAGCACTGAAATAGACCTCACCAGGTCGAATTTGGAGTAGTGTGGATGCACTTCGACAGTATTGGCCTCCGGAAGCTATCCCAGAGTGCTCTATTGTGACCGCTCTGGACAGCACTCTCAACTCAGATGCACTAGCCAGGTAGACAGGAAAAGCCCCAGGGACTTTTAAATTTCATTTCCTGTTTGGCCAGCATGGCATGACCATGCAGATCTCATCAGCAGAGGTGACCATGGAGTTCCAGAATTGCAAAAGAGCTCCAGCATGGACCAAACAGGAGGTACTGGATCTGATCACTGTATAGGGAGATGAATCCGTGCTATCAGAACTCTGTTCCAAAAGACGAAATGCCAAAATATTGGGGGGGAGGAATCTCCAAGGGCATGAAAGACAGAGGCTATAACAGGGACCGGCAGCAGTGCCGTGTGAAAATTAAGGAGCTCAGGCAAGCCTATCAAAAAACCCAAGAGGCAAATGGCCTCTCTGTGTCAGAGCCCCAGATGCTTCTATGATGAGCTGCATGCAATTCTAGGGGGTGCCCCTACCACTGCCCCACCCCTGTACATGGACTCCTAAAAAGGGGGGAGTCTAACACAACAGGGATGAGGATTTAGGGGACAAGGAAGAAGAGGAGGAAGATGAAACTGTTCTCCCTGACAGCCAGGAACTGTTTATCACCCTGGAGCCAATACCCTCCCAACCCGGACCTTGAAGGCAGAGAAGGCACCTCTGGTGAGCGTACCTTTGTAAATATAATACATGGTTTAAAAGCAAGTGTGTTTAATGATTAATTTGCCCTATAGACTTGGGATGCATTCATGGCCAGTACAGCTACTGTTAACGTGTCTGGGGATGGAGCAGAAATCCTCCAGGGACATCTCAATGAAGCTGTCCTGGAGGTATTCCCAAAGCCTTTGCAAAAGGTTTCTGGGGAGGGCAGCTTTATTGCTTCCTCCATGGTAGGATACTTTACCACGGCAGGCCAGTTGTCATTGCATAACAAAGCATGGCAGCGTATGGTCCTGGTGTTTGCTAGCATTCAAGCAACAACCGTTCTTTATCTCTCTGTCTTATCGTCAGGAGAGTGATATCATTCATGGTTACCTGGTTGAAATAGGGGAATTTTATTAAGGGGACATTCAGAGATGAGTAAAAGGAAAAGGAGTACTTGTGGCGCCTTAGAGACTAACCAATTTATTTCAGCATGAGCTTTCGTGAGCTACAGCTCACTTCATCGGATGCATACTGTGGAAGCTGCAGAAGACATTATATACACAGAGACCATGAAACAATACCTCCTCCCACCCCACTCTCCTGCTGGTAATAGCTTATCTAAAGTGATCACCAAGTTGGGCCATTTCCAGCACAAATCCAGGTTTTCTCACCCTCTGTCCCCCCCCCCCACCCCACCCCACCCCACACCCCACACACACACAAACTCACTCTCCTGCTGGTAATAGCCCATCCAAAGTGACCACTCTCTTCACAATGTGAAGAGTGTTCCTGCTGGGCTGTTTGCCTGTGGCTGAAAAGAAATCATCCCCGCTCTTAGCCACGCGGTGGGGGGGTGGGGGGGAAAGGGTGAAACGATCATCCCAGAGAATTGGGTGTGTGGGGGTGGTTTAGTTGGGTTTCTGCTGCACGTGACCCCGAAAACATCAGCCCTTCCTTTTAAATGCCCAACCCAATGGGTGCTTCGTATGGGAAATGAGGGCGCTGCTGTTTGAAACCATTCCCACATGTTACGAAGGTTAAAGACGCAAAAAGACTATGGCTGCAAGCCGAAGTCTGCTGCCCAGCCCTGCGTGTGTGATCTCTCACACCATACCAGCAGGCCCTCGATATAAATGGCAAAATGCGACCTTGTACTGAAAGCACATGTATTATGTAATGTTAACAGCTTGGTTCACCGTGAAAGAGTCTACCCATTGTTCTCTAAAATGCGTCTTTTTAAAATACTACTCTCCCTTTTTTCCCCTCCTGCAGCTGCAAATGTTTCAGCGCTCCCCCTATCATCTCCATCCCAGAGGCTACTGCAGATAAGGTGGTGAAAAAACCACACTCACGATGAAATGTTCTGAGCTCAAGCAGTCCTCCCTCACTGAAAGAGCTCAGCAAAATGCGTGAAGGCAAGCAATATCAGTCTAGGAAAGCACAAAATGAACACAAGGGCAGGAGGGATGTGTGAGAGGAGAGGTAGCAGGAGCAAGAGGAGAGGATGCAATGCTGAGGCTACTCTGGCATATGGTTGAGCTGTAGGAAAGGCAGCAGGAGCACAGCCCCTACAGCCCCTGTTCCATACCCTCCTCACCCAGACACCCCAGAACGTGGGGGGTGGGGCTCCAGACACCCAACCACTCCACCCCAAAGGACTGCCCAAGCAACAGAAGGCTGGCATTCAATAAGTCTTGAAGTTCAGTGTGGCCTTGTGCTTCCTTCCTCCCTCCACCACCCCACCCGGTGCTTCCCTCCTCCCCCACCCCTTCCGGACTACCTTGGCAGTTATCCCCCTATTTGTGTGATGAATTAATAAAGAATGCATGAATTTGAAACAACGACTTTATTCCCTCTGCAAGTGGTGATCGGGGGGGGGGGGGGTCAGTTTGCTTACAGAGAAGTAGAGTGAAGCCGGGGGGGGGGGGGGGGGGGTCATCAAGGAGAAACAAACAGAACTGTCACACTGTAGCCTGGCCAGTCACGAAACTGGTCTTCAAAAGCTTCTCTGACGTACAGCGCGCCCTGCTATGCTCTTCTAATTGTCGTAGCGTCTGGCTATGTGTAATCAGGGGCCAGGCGATTTGCCTCAACCTCCCACCCCGCCATAAATGTTTTCCCCTTACTTTGACAGATATTGTGGAGCACACAGCAAGCAGTAATAACAATGGGAATATTGGTTTAGCTGAGGTCTAATTAAGTCAGTAAACTGCGCCAGCACGCTTTTAAATATCCAAATGCACATTCTACCACCTTTCTGCACTTGCTCAGCCTGTAGTTGAACAGCTCCTGACTACTGTCCAGGATGCCTGTGTATGGCTTCATGAGCCATGGCATTAAGGGGTAGGCTGGGTCCCCAAGGGTAACTATAGGTATTTCAACATCCCCAACAGTTATTTTCTGCTCTGGAAAGTAAGTCCCTTGCTGCAGCTTTTCAGACAGACCAGAGTTCCTGAAGATGCGTCATGTATCTTTCCCGGCCATCCCACATTGATGTTGGTGAAATGTCCCTTGTGATCCACCAGTGCTTGCAGCACCACTGAAAAGTACCCCTTGTGGTTTATGTACTGGCTGCCTTGGTGGTACGGTCCCAAGATAGGGATATGCGTTCCGTCTATGGCCCCACCACAGTTAGGGAATCCCATTGCAGCAAAGCCATCCACTATGACCTGCACATTTCCCAGGGTCACTACCCTTGATATCAGGAGATCTTTGATTGCGTTGGCTACTTGGATCACAGCAGCCCCCACAGTAGATTTGCCCACTCCAAACTGATTCCCAACTGACCGGTAGTTGTCTGGCGTTGCAAGCTTCCACAGGGCTATTGCCACTCGCTTCTCAACTGTGAGGGCTGCTCTCATCTTGGTATTCATGCGCTTCAGGGCAGGGGAAAGCAAGTCACAAAGTTCCATGAAAGTGCCCTTAACACATGTGAAAGTTTTGCAGCCACTGGGAATCGTCCCAGACCTGCAACACTATGCGGTCCCACCAGTCTGTGCTTGTTTCCCAGGCCCAGAATCGGAGTTCCATGGCATGAGCCTGCCCCATTGCCACCAGGATGGCCAAATTGCCAGGGCCCGTGCTTTGAGAGAAGTCTGTGTCCATGTCCTCATCACTCTCGTCACCATGCTGCCGTTGCCTCCTCGCCTGGTTTTGCAGGTTCTGGTTCTGCACATACTGCAGGATAACGCACGAGGTTTTTACAATGCTCATAACTGCCACAGTGATCTGAGCGGGCTCCATGCTTGCTGTGGTATGGTGTCTACAGGAGAGCAGAGTTGCAGTGGAAGTGGTGGCTGATGATGGATGCCATGAGAATAGATATTTATAGAGAACAATGAGAGGACCTGCAAGGTGGATTCATGAAAGCAGGAGAGCAGAGTTGCAGCAGGAGCCCATGACAGCCAACATGGAGAAATTTGCTATCGAGACAAGAGCAGGAGAGCAGAGTTGCAGCAGAAGCAGTGGTTGGATGACCAGTTTTGCAGACCTACTCCACCGTCTGCTGCCAGCAGCACCAGGATACAACAGACAGTGTCGGTGAGCTGAGCTGAGCGGGCTGCACACTTGCTGTGGTATGGCAAAACAAGAGCAGAAGAGCAGAGTTGCTGCAGAAGCGGTGGATGACGACGGTCATATAGAGGACCTGCGAGGTGGATTCATGGCACCAGGAGAACCGAGCTGCAGCAGAAGTGGTGATTCGATGACGACGGTTAGCGGTCCTACTGCACCGTCTGCTGAAAGCAGTAAGGCGTCCACATGGAAAAAAGGCGCGAAACGATTGTCTGCTGTTGCTTTCACGGAGCGAGGGGCGACTGACAACGTGTACCCAAAACCACCCGCGACAATGTTTTTGCCCCATCAGGCATTGGGAGCTTACCCCAGAATTCCAATGGGTGGCGGAGACTGCAATGCACTTAAAGTCAACGCTAGCCACAGTACTGTGGACACACTCCGCCGATTTAATGCGCTTAGTGGGGACACACACAACTGACAGTATAAAATCACTTCCTAAAAAAATCAACGTCTATAAATTTGACCTAGTTCTGTAGCGTAGACATATCCTTAGAGGTGCAACCCTATGAGTTGCACTCTTCAAGCAGTCTCCTCAGCTTGTTCTGGAATTAGACAAGTATTCACATCACAATACACTAGAGACTGGGGGGGAAAAGGGGGGAGGGAAGAGAAGATCCTCAGCTGGCATAAATCAGCATAGCTCCATTGAAACTCATGTAAACCAGCATGGTCAAACAGTTTCTATTCTATCCAGGTCAAGGGGATTAGAAAGATCTTCCCCGTGAGCAATTGTTTCACTTAAGGGTAACATCTCCAGAAAAGCATCTGAGACTAAAATATCAGAGTACTCAAGTTATAGTATTCACAAGCAATGTGCAAAGCAAAGTCATACAACTGTGAATGTTAAACAGACAGACATATAATAGGAATGTATGTATAAAATGGCTACCTAGCCCGCTTGATCAATAACTCAGCTGGCCAAAGATTTTCTAATTACTGAGACTGGTATAAGTACAAAAGTAAAAACTAGTAAATGTACTGAGGAAAGTGGTTGAAAGAATGATACCATTTCTAATTCCCCTCTCTGCTAGGCGCTGAAAACCAGGCCTGAAGTATGAGAGCATATACTAGTGTTTCCATTTGAATTTCTCAGGGCCCAGCCACCACATCTCCTTGTGGGACATACACACATTTGAATGGCCCCCTCCCTTATATGTAGGTTCATGGTTGCGTGCTCAAGGTGATAAGGGTTGGGGATATTACTCATTATACCAGTTTAAGAGTTGGCTCATTTCTGCACAAGCTGCCTATGATAAGATGACCTTGTTTGGAGCTAATTTTCAAGAGAAGTGGGGCCTGATAATCATCAGCTGGGCAGAGATTCTCTTTCCTGTACCAGCAATTGATCTGTGACTAGCCTGATGCTAGTGAAGCCTGGCTGAATCCATTTAACCAGTAATCAATATTATCCCTTAAGGGCCTTCCACCCAGCTAAACTTTCCTTCAGTCATAGAAATAGGCAGGTTTAAAATTCCATGTCTCACTGCAAGCAAACATAAAAAGGGAAAGGGCATGTGCAAGCCGGAAGCTGACCGAGCAGCAGGAATTAGATAGTACATCTCTTTACATACATAGCATGACGCTGTAACTCTCCTCAGAAGAGAGAAAAGCTGGAACTCGCTCTTTAAAAGACCCAAGGCTTTCCTGTAACTAAGCTGACAGTACCTTCTCTAGTTTAGCTTAAGAGGAGTATACAGGAGATACAGTAGCCATTTCTTTGGGTTTAGTTCCTTTTTCCCCTCTACTTTTCATAAAAGCATGTTTTAAGGAATTCTACTATTGGGTGGAAGTACAATCACTCTGTCCAATGAGAAAAGAATCCATCAACCTCAAAAGGAGAGGTGCTAAGGTGTGTTGGGATTCCTTCCCAAAAATGCTTAGTTTGACTCCAGATTTTGTCACTTATGTATTTTATTTGGCATACACCAACGCTATGCTGAGTTGATCAGATTCAAACACAAGGAGTGGATACAAAGTAAATCACAGATCCAAAGTTACACAGAAACCCTCTTCTTTTATATACGTTTACACATCACATTGCATCTACTCTACATTGCTTTACACTAGTGCTGTCAATTAATCGCAGTTAACTCATGTGATTACTTTTAAAAAAAATAGTGATTAATTGCAGTTTTAATCACAATGTTAACTAGAACACCAATTTAAATGTATTGGGTATGAGATTTTTTCTACATTTTCATATATAGATTTCAATTACAACACAGAATACAAAGTGTGTATTATTTTTTATTTCAAGTATTTGCACTGTAAAAAATGATAAAATAGTATTTTTCAATTCACCTCATACAAGTACAGTAGTGCAATCTCTGTTGTGAAAGTGCAACTTACAAATGTAGATTTTTTTGGTTACATAACTGCATTCAAAAACAAAACAATGTAAAACTTTTAAGCCTACAAGTTCACTCAGTCTTACTTCTTGCCCAGCCAATCGCTAAGACAAACAAGTTAGTTTACATTTACAGGAGATAATGCTTCCCTTTTATTTACAGTGTCACCGGAAAGTGAGTACAGGCCTGAAATAGGACTGAGTGGACTTGCAGGCACTAAAATTTTGCCTTGTTTTGTTTTTGAGTGCAGTTATGTAACAAAAAAGTTGCACTTTCACAATAAAGATTGCACTATAGTACTTGTATGAGGTGAATTGAAAAATACTCTTTCAGGTTTTTTACAGTGTAAATACTTGTAATCAAAAAATATAAAGTGAGCAGTGTACACTGTGTTTAATTGAAATCAATATATTTGAAAATGTAGAAAACATCCAAAAATATTAAGATAATGGTTTTCTTTTAACAGTTTGATTAATTTTTTTAATCGCCTGACAGCCCTACTTTACACATTTGGGGATTGACTTGGTTACTTTGTAGGAACAAATCTCTGTACAGTGTGCTCTGTTCACATGTGTCCAGGTACATCTTTATGTTCCTGGCCTCTTTTTGTAAATCATAGAATAGAGTCAAAGTGTAGGACTGGAAAGGACCTTGAGAAATCTAGTCCAGTCCCCCTGCACTCAAGGGAGGACCATTCTTGACAAGTGTTTGTCTAACCTGTTCTTAAAAACCTCCAATGAGAGATTCCACACCTTCCCTAGGCAATTTGTCAGTGTTTAATTACCCTTACAGTTAGGAAGTTTTTCCTAATGTCCAGTCTAAAACTTCCCTTGCTGCACTTTAAGCCCATTGCTTCTTGTCCTAGCCTCAGGGGTTAAATGAGAACAATTTTTCCCTCCCTCCTCCTTTTATGTACTTGAAAACGGTTATGTCCCCATGTCCCCTTGAGTCTTGTCTTCTCCAGAAGAAACAAACCCAATTTTTCCCCCCCATTTTTCGTAATAGGTCATGTTTTCTAGACCTTTAATCATTTTTGTTGCTCTTCTCTGGACTTTCTCCAATTTGTCCACATCTTTCCTGAAATGTGGCACCCCCAACTAGACAATATTCCACTTGAGGCCTATTCTTCGCTGAGTAGAGTGAAAGAATTACCGGTACTTCTCATGTCTTGTTTACAACACTCCTGCTAATACAACCCAGAATGATGTTCACTTTTTTTGTGACAGCATTACACTGTTGACTCATGTTTAGTTTGTGATCCACTATGACCTCCCAAATCCCTTTCTGCAGTACTCCTTCCTAGGCTGTCATTTCCCATTTTGTATGTGTGCAGCTGATTGTTCCTTCCTAAGTACAGTACTTTGCATATGTCCTTATTGAATTTCATCCTATTAACTTCAGACCATTTAAAATTTTAATCTGATCCTCCAAATCACTTGCAACCCCTCCCAGTTTCATATTGTCTGCAAACTTTATAACTGTGCTCTCTCTGTCATTATCTAAATCATTGAAGATATAGAACAGAACTTGGACCCAGAACTGATACCTGCAGGATCCCACTTGAGAAGTACACTCTGGGAATGGTTTTCCAACCAGTTATGCACTCACCTTACAGTAGCTCCATGTAGGCTGCATTTCCCTAGTTTGTTCATGAGACGGTCATGCGAGATATCAAAAGCCTTACTAAAGTCAAGATATACCACATCTACTGCTTCCCCCCTATCCTGGGGAAAGAAAGCTATTAGGTTTGTTTGACACTATTTGTTCTTGACAAATCCATGCTGACTGTTACTTACACTTTATTATATTCTTGTTTGCAAATTGCTTAATTTTTTGCTCCATTATCTTTCTGGGTATTGAAGTTGACCTGGTCTGTAATTCCCCAGGTTGCCCTTATTCCCCTTTTTATTGATTGGCACTAGATTTGCCCTTTTCCTTTCTTTGGAATCTCTCCCGTCTTCCATGAGTTTTTGAAGAGATCACCAATGGCTCACAGATCTCCTCAGTCAGCTCCTTGACAGGGACAGTTAGTTATATGGGCCCGTGGTGCCCAGGCTCCAGCAATATTCAGGGCCCGGGGGGACCAGCTCCACCGCCTGCCACCCCCACGCACCTCCCCTGAGTGTCCCCCGGCCCCCTGTGTGCCTGGCATCAACTGGCTCCTGGCATCAACTGCCGCCACAGGGTCCTAGTGCCTCCATCTACTAGTGCCAGGGCAGGCTGACCCTGCCTGTGCCCTTCCGCCTTGTACCCTTCTCTTTTCCTGTGGGACCGTACACCAGCACAGGGCCACCCCACACCACTTCTGCCCCACATGGGCCAAGGGGCAGCCCCATCTCCAACCCCACAGTGAGGGGCAGCAGCAGGGGAGGAGGCGCACATGTGATGGCAGCTCCCCACCCCAGCACCCACTACAGGGGAGGCGAGGGGGATTCCTGGACCTGAGAGGGGCCCTAGGAGCATGTGCAGTGACAGCAGTGCAAGGCGAATGTGCTGCGGGGGCCGGAAGAAAGAGGAGGGGACCCGCCCTTGGAGCTCGCTGTTGCCAGCGGGGAGTTGGCTGTGGGGAGTCCTCCTCTCTGGCCCCAGCCCTGGGGCAGCCTGCCTGCACCCCAAACTCTTCATCCCACCACAGAGCCTGCGCCCCCAGCTAGAGCCCTCACCCCAACCCTCTGCTCCAGTCCTGAGACCCCTCCTACATCATGAACCCCTCATCCCACTCCACAACCCTCACCCCAACCTTCTGCCTGAGCCCCTCCCACACCCCAAACCGCTCATCACCAGCCCCACCCCAGAACCCTCAAATTTTACATTTTAAATATATGTCAGCTTACAAGGCACGTGTGAGGGGCAAGACTTGGACCTGTTCTGGGCACCACCAAAAATTATACAAACCTGCCCCCACTGCTCCTTGAGTATTCTAAGGTGTATTTCATCAGACCCTAGTGACCTGAAGATATGTAACCTGTCTCAGTAATTTTTAACTTGTTCTCTCCCTATTTTAGCCTCAGATTGTACCTCATTTTAACTGGTGTTCACTATGTTAGATGTCCAATCGCTACTAACCTTTTTGATGAAAACGGAAACAAAGAAGTCATTTATCACATCTCTTTCCCTCACCCATGCACCCATTTAATAATAAGCCTACCCTGTCCTTGGTCTGTTTCTCATGTATTTGTAGAATGTTTTCTTGTTACCTTTTATGTCTCTAGCTAGTTTAATTGAATTCCTAATGGTTCCCTGGGTGTTCCCTCCTATTACTTTATCTAGTTCAGATTTTATCTCTGCTAACTAAGATAAGTAAATGGGTCAGTGAGCTGAGACATTCTGTTGCAAAGGATAACCCCGGAGGCAAGGACTGGGGACTATTTCAGGAAGTTTTAAACACACGCTGAGATCATTAAAGGCCTTTCAAAACTGTACCTTTCCTTTTCATTGTATTTGTAAAACAAAAGCCAGCTCAAAAAGCCAGAGCATGAAATGTAAGCATACATTTTACTTTTGACTTCACTTGCCTCGAGTTGCAAACAGTTGCATCAATCGTGTCACACTTTCCATAAAAGTAGTAAAACTCAGGAGAACTAACATTGTTTTGCCCACTCAGAACCAACTCTGCACCTTCTATTCAAACAATCGGTACCCAAAGAGAAAAGAATCCTGCAACCTCAAAGGAGAGGTTCTAAAGGCTTTATGGAATATAAGCTACTTTTTCCATTTTCAGCCAAAAGGACATGGGCAGAGTTTCTCTTTCCAGAATGCTTTTTATATAGGCAAAGTTGTATAACAAACTGTATTCCCAGAACACCTTGTAGTTTATTGTGAAAATTTACTAGCAGTCAAATTGTTGTAACTTTTGTACATATGAAATCTGTTAGACGCAAGGTGTGCTCTGTTAAGGTTTTCCATATATGAACTGTGTGTTATGTACAGTTAGTGGAAATGTCACTGTGGTCTAATGCTACTTGTACGCTATGGTCTACTAACATCTAAAATGTTACATACAAAACCTAGATAAAAGTGTGTAAGGTCTGTAGAACTGTTGATCTGTCCTGAACAAGACAAATATAAATAAGAAAAATTGGGAGCTCATAATTTGGAGCAGAGTAACGATGTAATCACCGTAAGCCTGTTCTCCAGATTCGTAACATATAAGGCTATCTTTGGTTAAACTGACAGAGACTGGTTATCTGATGTTTTTCAGCACTATTGAGGGTCAATTATTTTAATGATAAAAGACCAAGATGGTTGGCATCTCTCCTTGTGTGTTATCCAAGGAATAGATGAGCTGAAAGGTGGTTGAGTCACAAAAGTATTTTCAGGTGATTGGAATTCCTGCCCATCTTCTCTCAGTGACAGTGTCTTACTGTTTCTTTTTCCCTTCTGGCTCTTGATAGGAACACCTATTCCCTGTGAGGACCCCTCAAAGCTGCTAATGAAGTACAGATGAGCTAGAGCAGTTCTCTCTTAGAAGGCCTAGTCCACTCTGTGACAGGAAGGTGGGGATGTTTTCCCTGCCTCCAAGGAGCTGACTCCATCACTGGATAATATTAAATCATCTCTGCTGGAAAGGACTTAACCCTGGATTCAACGGTACTGCTGAAGAGCAAATATTTTGCCTTTGAAATTACATAACAGGGGAATATCCTTGGATCCCATATAGTTCTTTAGCCCCTGTGACAGAGTGCTGGAGGCTAATTAGTAAGCCAACCCTCTGATCACTTGGGCACCTAGTAGTTCCCCTAGAGAAGGCTGATAGGGAAATATGCAGCTAATTAGCTGATCAGTCTGGGGGCTGATGAACCAATTAGCCATCCGCTGAGGGCTATACAAAGACATAGAAAGGCAGTGAAGAAGAGAGGATTGGGTTAGCTGAGCTCAGTATGCTCCAAGATCTTAAGGGTGGGAGATCTCTGTAGCCCTATCGGAAAGGGCAAGAAACCAGTGTAAATACTTAGCTGCACAAGACTATTGGTGCTGGTGATGGGAATGTAAATTAATAACATGGAGGTACCACTCACTGGAGCGGCTAAGACGTTTCTGTGCATCAGAGGGTGGGGACAGAGCATGCCCCATTACAGCCCCCTACATTTCAGGCTGAATATATACAGTCAATGTACTTTCCAGAAACGAAGAATATTTCCAGCAAAAGATAGCTAACATACATTTGCTAGCCCACAGATCTTCCTTCCTCTCATAAACCACCAAGATAAAAAGCACTTTTTTGAGAAAATGTTTACATTTAAACTGTTGATTTCCCAGTCCCTCATACACCTGATTACAGCACATGTCCTGCTAGTCACAGTGCTTATCAGAAGATGACAGGTAACATTTTTGTGGGTGCCCTTGTTAAAATACCTGCAACATATAATTGATGCTTATTGAGGTTTGCAGGAATACAATATATTGTAAGTGGGGGTTTAAAAAGCATTCACCGTCAACCTAACTTTTCCCATTGAAGTTAACACTGACTCTGAAGACAAGATTGGCTTTTGAAAATTCCATGATATTTATGAGCTTCATAGGAAAGGTACTGCACAATCAGTACTTGCAAATGTTTACAGAGTTTTATAACACCCATAAGGCAGGCACTCATCACAGTGCTGGGAAACCTTATAAAAATCCTATATAGAGAGAGAAAGCATTATCCTTATGTTATAGCAGGTCAGGACCAACCACGACAACTCTGCTCCTCAGCAATGGAGCTATCCACACAAAGTATGACTAATGATGGCCGAGGACAGAGCTTTGCAGCAACTGTGCATGGCTGGTTTCAGAGTAGCAGCAGTGTTAGTCTGTATTCGCAAAAAGAAAACGAGTACTTGTGGCAAACAAATTAGTCTCTAAGGTGCCACAAGTACTCCTTTTCTTTTTGCCTATGGCTGTTGAACTCCCTTCCTGAGGAGGGTGATCGTATGCTTTGCTGTTCCGAACAAGACCCATCTTTATATCGTAGCTTTCCTTCAGTGATTTACAACAAAACCACCACCACAAGAGCTAACAAAGTACCTCTCACTGGCACAGGGCAGCTATGAGAAAAAACACATGGCAAAGGATGAACTTCTTCCTTTCTTTTCTTGCAAGGCACTCGGATACCATGGTGATGAGCACAGTAGGTGGGCACACAGGCACTGAAGCAGTGGCTGGAATGGGGGGGCCAGGGTCCTCCCACTTTTTGAAAGTGGATGAGCTTGGCCCATCCACTTTTTGCCAAGAGGCCCCACTCCTCCTCTCCCCACTGAGGTCTCACTCAGGCCAGAGGCTGGAGCCCAGCTGGGGAGTCCAGGCAGCTGTGGGGTGCCGCACCGCAGACTCTCCACCTGCCTGGGGTGAGTGGGCAAGAGCAACCCCCAGCCCATATCCCAACTGCAGGCCCCCACACCTGGCAGGTGGAGGGTATGTGGCTCCCCACAGCTGCCTGTGCGGCTCTTACCATGGCTGGGCTGCGCCCCCCTCCCCAGCCAGATTCAGGTTGGAATAAGACACACGGGCAGCTGTGGGGAGCCACAGACCCAACTGCCATGGGCGAGGGGGTCCACAGGGCTTCTCTTGGCTCCCCCACCCCGGGAAGATAGAGAGTCTGAGGCTTCCAGCCTGCTCTGGCTAAGCCGGGGGTGGGGCCTCAAGTGCAGGAGGAGACGGGGCCTGAGGCAGTAGATGGGGCAGGACCTCCTCTTTTGGGAATGCTGTACCACCTCTTCACGGAGGAGTGAATGATTTGCTGTGATGGGGTATACAAACCCCCACAGTAGGCAATGAGGGGTTAATAGGCTGCTCTGGGCTCAGCCAGCCCTGACCTGCCACACCTGCAAAAGATGAACAGGCTGGAGGAGGAGGAGTTAAAAGGGAGCAGAACAGCTCACTTGGGGATAGAGCAGGAAAGAAGGACCAAAGGTCTTCATCTCTAAGGAAGGGAGGACGTGCTGCAGATACACCCTGAGAGAGTGTCCCCCGCCCCTCCTATGGGCTGTTTGTGTTAGTTTCCCCATGCTGTTACTCTGAAACATGTTTTGTTTGTGGACTTCCCAATGAGGGGAGAGACTGGGAAGTGACCTAGCTAAATGCTAAACTACAGGTGCTGCTCTGAGAGACAGAGGAAGCTACCAAGCTACACACAGCCGCAGGGACATGCCGAGCGGTAAGCTGACCCTCTGCACATCTCCTCACCAGGGAGAGTGAGCTTTAGACAATCCAGGGGTGCTAGGAAGTGGCACAAGGAGAGCAATCTTAACGTGCCCTGCTCCCAGGCCTGCTAATTTAAAATAATTTGTACTCCTTTGAAAAGGTTCTGGCAGTAAACACAATCATGGCACAGAGTAGCTATAAAACTCAACAGCTGATTTGCTTTCAGTTTTGAAAGATAAATCGCTGTATTCTTGGGAAAAGCAGAAGGTTTATTATTAAACTTCTGCTATTTCAGAAGTTATCAGTTGACCATGAGTCACTGCTAGCATGTCTTACTGCTGTATTGCAGATACTAACTGAGGGCATTGCCATTAGACACACATGGCTTGCCCATGCCAGCTAACTCAGGTGCGGTTTAATTGCAGGGTAGAGGTTTGGGCTGCAGCCCAAGCTCTGGGACCCTCCCACTTCACAGGGTCTCCGAGCCTGGGCCTTAGCCTGAAACCAAACATCCACACTGCAGTTAAACAGCCCTGTGACAGGGCACTCTACTCACCACAGATGGCACCCCCTCCAGCTCCTGGGGGTTTGGGGAATGAGTTCTGGGCAGCTGACACCCCTTCTGGCAGTTGCACTCCACCACACTCTGTCTCTTTCACAGTCTATGGCCCCTTTCTTGCTCCAGAAACCAGTGCCTCCTCTTCAGGACTCCAGACAGGTGACTCAGCATATGTTCTCCTTCTGGCATACAAAAGTTCTTCCACACAACTGGTCTCAGGCAGTCTTCTCGGGCACTTCCCCAGTAGCTAGTAGGGGACCCAGGCCCATTCACTATTCCAGGTTCAAGTCCAGGGACCCTGTACGTGGCAACCGTTCACTGCACCTTCCCTGGACTCATTCCTACAGCTAGTTACCCCTCCTCCTCTAGATGTACTCATTCAAACTCCCTCCTCGGGGGTAACTGCAAACTACTGAAGCCCATAGCCTCAAACATACTCCTAGAAAGTGACTATAGCCACCCTTTGTTACCAGCTTCCTGGCTTTATAAATCCAGCCCAGCTTCTCCCACAGCTGGACTTCAGCCACAGATTAGGCCTTAGCACGCTCTGGCTTTCCTCCAGGTGCAGCCTATGGATTAATTGGCCTAATTCACCCCATCATAAGCCCCATAGCCCAAACCCTGCGAGCCTGAGGCAGCTAGCATAGGCTAGTCACAGCTTTGTATCTATGCACACCCGAAGCTGCAGCCTAAATTAGGTAATATAAGGAGATCCTTCAAATCCCACTGAAGTCATGCTCAGCACCTTGCAAGGAAGAGTTCAGCATCTAGCAGCATTGGTCCCTTGGTGCATTTTAGAGGGGGCTCACTCCAATACACACTCTGCAGCAGACGTATGATTTGTGCTATTCAGCTGTGAACAAACTCACTTTGCATCCTTAAATGTTCATGCCAACTAATGATGGACATCAACTGCTTCCTGGGAAGTTGAAATTAGGCCTTCTGGCTGCAAACCCCCTGCACTGAGTTCATAGCTCTGATACCCCAAATAACTGTCTGCAACTGCAGGAAGAGAGATTCTTTCCTGCGCAGTGAACAGTTTATTTCAAATTCACCATGAACTTCTATTGGCCAGCTGCTGTAAAAATGTGCCCCCTCTGCAGCTGAACTGCAGTTGTATGTGCTGCCAAACGACAAAGAAAAATCCGCAACATTTAATCTTCACTCCACTATGCCCCTTGGAGTTAAGCAGTTGCCTTGGTCCAGTACTTCTAACTTCCATCAAGACTCAGGAAGGCAGCCAGCTGACTGAGAGAGGAAGGAGAATAAATCTCGAACAAAAAAAATTGTGTGCTGTATCTTTTTACATTTGATTGACACGATAGATCTGGGCAGAGAAACATATTCTTCTTTTATGTTTCTAGCCACTTTGATTTGCTCCAAGGCCAAGAGTGATCGATTGTCAGGCTATCTGGCAGTAGATAGCCTATCATATTTCTCAAGACTGTCATCTAAAATGAGTTCAGACAGGGCTCCTTCTGGATTCTCTACCTCAGTTGGACTGGTCATGATTAATCCTTTCAGGTTACCTTCTACCCTGCTTCATTTTGCTTCCTTTTCAGAGAAACATGCTGTAATGGGCTCTGAGGAGGACCCATTCATCTCTGGAGTTGTTTACTTAAGTCAGGTTTCAGAGTAGCAGCCGTGTTAGTCTATATCCGCAAAAAGAAAAGGAGTACTTGTGGCACCTTAGAGACTAACAAATTTATTTGAGCATAAGCTTTCGTGAGCTACAGAATCCGATGAAGTGAGCTGTAGCTCACGAAAGCTTATGCTCAAATAAATTTGTTAGTCTCTAAGGTGCCACAAATCCTCCTTTTCTTTTTACTTAAGTCAGTTTTACATGCCCTACAATACTTACACAACCAACTATCCGTCGGCAGACCATTTAACAAAAGACTTCCTCTTCCTTTTCCTAAAGCTTTTGTGGTCCATTTTTAGTCCAATTTTTTTCTAGCAATAGTCAGACAAAAGAAGCAAAGATACTTTGGCATCTTGCATCTAAAGTTTAAAGTTGAACTGAGAAAAGATTTTGAAGTCAGTGAGAGTTTGCCTGTGCAAGGAATGCGTGAGTGTGCCCTAAAGCAAAATTATTTTGATACAACAATTCTTGTATTTTTTTAAATCATAACAGCATTGCAAATGTGTTTGTGTGTCTCTCTCGCACAATATATTTGTAATATAATGTAAATATGAAAGTATGTTAAAATGCCAACCTTCTTTAAAAAGGGACTTTGATAAATATACTGGAGATCTGTGATTGTCTCTCAATTGCCTTAGCACATTTGTTGAGTTTAAAAGGTCAAATAGATTTTATCTCAATTGTCAGCCCTGCAATTCAACCAGGAAGCTGAAAATCATAATGGGTTCTTTCCTTCTCTTGCATCATCAGTATTTAATTTCTGCAAGACAAATTACCTCATTTTTATCTGTGTAAACCTATTATGTCCAAATTCTGCCCCCTGATGCCAGTAAAGACCATAGCTCTGCTTGGATGTATTTCCCTGGTATCATAATTGCAATTAAACCCTTGATTCTGTTCCCATCAAATTCAATGGAAAAAATTCCCCTTGACTTCAGTGGTTCAGGGTCAAGCCCTTAGCACTCAGTTCTGTTAACACATAAGCAAGAATTCCGGTCCTCTCTTTCTTTTAGACAGCAACTGCACAAGGAATTTTAGCCAAACCCATTGTTACTCTAACTATTGCAGCTCAGAGTAGGTTTATTTGACATGGTGTTGGAATGAGCTGCTGGAGCCCTGAAGCTCTCTACATTAAGGCTGAAGGAGTTAGCATCTGAACCAATGATCTCATTAGAGGGAATATTTTGCTAAGATTCCCTAACTGAAATGGGACCTTTGTTATGTTGTTGTTGTGATTATGACAGGAATAAAAAGCAGTGAGAATCTATTTCAATTGCTAAACTAAGCAGAATTGACTCTGTATACGTCCTAGGAGCAGATCTGTTGACTAAGCCCTGGTCTACTCTATGGGGTTAGGTCGAATTTAGCCGCATTAGGTTGATTTTTAAATGAATGCATCTACACAACCAAACCCGTTCTGTTGACCTAAAAAGCTATTCAAACCGACTTCTGTACTCCTCCCCAGTAAGGGGAGTAGTGCTAAAATCGACCTTGCTGGGTCAAATTTGGGGTAGTGCAGACGCAATTCGACGGTATTGGCCTCTGGGAACCATCCCAGAGACCTCCAGTTTGACCACTCTGGACAGCACTTTGAATTTTGATGCACTAGCCAGGTACACAGGAAAAGCCCTGGGAAATTTTGAATTCAATTTCTTGTTTGGTCAGAGTGGCGAGCTCAGCACCACAGGTGACCATGCAGTCCCCCCAGAATCGCAAACAAGCTCCAGCATGGACTGAAAGGGAGACAATGGATCTGATTGCTGTATGGGGGGAAGAATCTGTTCAGGCCAAACTCCGATCAAAAAGAAGAAATGCTAATATATATGCCAAAAATCGCACAGGACATGGTGGAGAGAGGCTACAACAGGGACACACAGCAGTGCTGCATGAAAGTTAAGGCGCTCAGGCAAGCCTACCAAAAGACAAAGGAGGCAAACAGTCGCTCCGGGTCAGAGCCCCATACATGCTGCTTCTATGATCAGCTGCATGGCATTCTAGGGGCGGACCCTACCATTACCCCACCACTGTCCATGGACACCTGCAAGGGGGGAGTCTCACGCAACAGGGAGGAGGATTTTGTGGATGAGGAAGAAGAGGAGGAGAAGGAGAATGCGCAGCAGGCAAGAGGTGAATCTGTTCTCCCTGGCAGCCAGGACCTTTTCCTCATCCTGGAGCCAATACCCTCCCAAGGCGGGATCCCCAACCCTGAAGCTGGAGAAGGCACCTCTGGTGAGTGCACATTTGTAACTACAGTACAGGGTTTAAAAGCAATACTATTTAATGTTTGCTTTGCCCTGAAGAATTGGGATGCATTTGCAGCCAGTACAGCTACTGGAAAGGTCTGTTAACGTGTCTGGGGATGGAGCGGGAATCCTCTAGGGACATCTCCATGAAGCTCTCCTGGAGGTACTCTGAAAGCCTTTGCAGAAGGTTTCTGGGGAGGGCTGCCTTATCTCATCCTCCACGGTAGGACTGTTTACCACGCCAAGCCAGTAGCAAGTAGTCTGGAATCACTGCAGCACAAAGCATGCAAACGAATGGTCCTGGATTTTGGTCACATTCATGCAACATTCGGTCTAGATCTTTCTGTGTTAGCCTCAGGAGAGTGATATCATTCATGGTCACCTGGTTGAAATAGGGGAATTTTTGTAAGGGAATAGTAAAAGGACCCCATTCATGCTGGGCTGTTTGCGCTTGGTTAAAAGGGATCACCCCGGAGAATAGCCACACGGCAGGGTGGGGAGAGGTGTGTGCTGCACATCCACCTGAAAACCGCAGCCCCTCCTTTTAAATGTGAAACCCAACCGGCATTCCTTGCTATGGGAAAGGAGGATGCTGCAGTTTGAAATCATTCCCACATGTTATGAAGGCGGAAGAAGCCAACCCTGCGTACCCTTTGGCTTACCATGGCTGCCTGGAAATTCTGTTCCCCAGCCGTGTGTGATGTGTCACCGTACTGGCAGGCGTTCAATATAAAAGTCAAAATGCAACCTGGTACCTAAAGCACATGTGCTGTCTGCTGTGAATTGCTTCCTGCTGTGAATTGCTGAGTCCCCAAGGATAACTATTGGAATTTCAACATCCCCAGTGGTAATTTTCTGGTCTGGGAAGTAAGTCCCTTCTTGCAGCTGCTTGAACAGCTCAGAGTTCCTAAAGATGCGAGCGTCATGCACCTTTCCCGGCCATCCCACGCTAATGTCGTGGAAACCTCCCTTGTGATCCACCAGTGCTTACAGCACCAGTGAGAAGTACCCCTTGCGGTTTACGTACTGGTTGGCAAGGTGGTCCGGTGCCAAGATAGGGATATGCATTCCGTCTATCACCCTACCACAGTTAGGGAACCCCATTGCAGCAAAGCCATCCAGAATGACCTGCACATTTCCCAGAGTCACTACCCTTGATAGCAGAACGTCAGTGATTGCATTGGCTACTTGGATCACAGCAGTCCCAACAGTAGACTTCCCCACTCCAAATTGATTCCCGACTGACCGGTAGCAGTCTGGCGTTGCAAGCTTCCACAGGGCTATCGCCACTCACTTCTCAGTTGTCAGGGCAGCTTCATCTTGGTATTCCTATGCTTCAGGGTGGGGGAAAGCAACTCACAAAGATCAAGGAAAGTGGCTTTACGCATGCGAAAGTTTTGCAGCCACTGTGAATCATCCCATACCTGCAACACTGAGGTCCCACCAATCTGTGCTTGTTTGCTGGGACCAGAATCGGCGTTCCACTGTATCAACCAGCCCCACTGCCGCCATGATGTCCCAATTGCCACAGCCCGTGCTTTCAGGAATGTCTGTGTCCATGTCCTCCTCACAATTATCCTCGTGCTGGTGTTTCTTAGCCAGATTCTGCACATACTCCAGGATAACGTGCGAGGTGTTTACAATGCTCACAACAGCAGTGGCGAGCTGAGTGGGCTCCATGCTTGCTATGCTAAGGCGTCTGCACGGGTCACCCAGGAAAAAAGGCGTGAAACGATTCTGTCATTGCTTTCATGGAGGGAGGGAAGGGAGACAGCACATACCCAAAATCACCCACGACAATGTTTTTGCCCCATCAGGCATTGGGAGCTTAACCCAGAATTCCAATGGGCAGTGGAGACTGCGAGAACTGTGGGATAGCTACCCACAGCGCACCGCTCCGTGAGTCAATACTATCCACGGTATTGAGGACGCACTCCGCCAACTTAATGCACTTAGTGGGGACATACACAATCGACTGTATAAAATTGATTTCTAAAGATCAACTTCTATAAAATCAACCTAATTTCGTAGTGTAGACATATCCTAAGAAGGGACCAGTTTTACATTCACTTTCATACAATTAAAATTTACCAGAGTTGTTTAAATATTTAATGGTGGAATTAGATGTTCAGTATTTTTTAAATTAAATAGATGTATTTATTGTGTTATATACTTTCACAAACATTTAATGAACATGAAAACAATCACCTTTTTCTTCTTTCCTTGCAATGACTGCAGTACAACATATAGAAATTAGTGTAGGTGGTTACAAGGGGTACTATCAAGATATTATTGTCATTGTTTTGATGTTGTTCAGTACAAACACTGTTTAATAATCACACTAACAAGCACCCTGGAAATGTCCTAGAGTTTTTCTTTAAAAAAAAAAATAATGATGCATTGCTTGCTTTTTAAATATTTGTCTGTTTCTCATTTTTATATATTTATGTGCAAGAATAATGTAGCTCAAAGAAACACAGACACACTGTCAAGGTTCCTTCCCCACTCTGAACTCTAGGGTACAGATGTGGGGACCTGCATGAAAATCTCCTAAGCTTACTTTTACCAGATTAGGTTAAAACTTCCCCAAGGTACAAACTATTTTACCCTTTGCCCTTGGACTTCCACTGCCACCACCAAACGTCTATCTGGGTTTATTTTATTAGGAAAGTGTTGTTTGGAAACGTCTTTCCCCCCAAAATCCTCCCAACCCTTGCACCCCACTTCCTGGGGAAGGTTTGGTAAAAATCCTTACCAATTTGCATAGGTGACCACAGACCCAAACCCTTGGATCTTAAGAACAATGAAAAAAGCATTCAGGTCTTACAAAAAGAATTTTAATAGTAAAAAAGAAGTAACAATAAAAGGAATCACCTCTGTAAAATCAGGATGGTAAATACCTTACAGGGTAATTAGATTCAAAACATAGAGAATCCCTCTAGGCAAAACCTTAAGTTACAAAAAGACACGCAGACAGGAATATCCGTTCTATTCAGCACAGCTTAATTTCTCAGCTATTTAAAGAAATCATAATCTAACACATATCTAGCTAGATTACTTACTAAATTCTAAGACTCCGTTCCTGTTCTGTCCCCGGCAAAAGCATCACACAGACAGACAGACTCTTTTGTTTTTCCCTCCCCCCATTGGGGCTTTTGAAAGTATCTTGTCTCCTCATTGGTCATTTTGGTCAGGTGCCAGCGAGGTTATCCTAGCTTCTTAATCCTTTACAGGTGAGAGGATTTTTCCTCTGGCCAGGAGGGATTTTAAAAGGGTTTACCCTCCCTTTATATTTATGACACACGCCCAGAGAGAGAGAGGGTGGAAAAAGTGGTGGGTGACTAAGGCCTGGTCTACACTACGAGTTTATGTCAGATTTAGCAGTGTTAAATCCGAATTAACTCTGCACCTGTCCACACAACGAAGCCATTTTTTTGACATAAAGGGGTCTTAAAACTGATTTCTGTACTCCCCCCAAACGAGGGGATTAGCACTGAAATCGACATCGCCGTTTCGAATTAGGGTTAGTGTGGACACAATTCGAAGGTATTGGCCTCTGGGAGCTATCCCATAGTGCACCATTGTGACCGCTCTGAACAGTACTCTCAACTCGGATGCACTGGCCAGGTGTACAGGAAAAGCCCCGGGAACTTTTGAATCTCATTTCCTGTTTGGCCAGGCAAGCTCATCAGCACAGGTGACCATGCAGAGCTCATCAGCACAGGTGACTATGCAGTCCCAGAATCGAAAAAGAGCTCCGGCATGGACTGAACGGGAGGTACTGGATCTGATCGCTGTATGGGAAGAGGAATCCGTGCTATCAGAACTACATTCCAAAAGATGAAATGCCAAAACATTTCAAAAAATCTCAGAGGCCATGAGGGACAGAGGCTACAGCAGGGACGCAACACAGTGCCACGTGAAACTTAAGGAGCTCAGACAAGCGTACCAGAAAACCAAAGAATCAAACGGATGCTCCGGGACAGAGCCCCAAACATGCTGCCTCTAGGCTGAGCTGCATGCAATTCTGGGGGGGCCACCACCACTACCCCACCCCTGTCCGTGGACTCCAAGGATGGGATACTGTCCGCCAGGGCTGAGGATTTTGCAGATGGGGAAGATGAGGAGGATGACGACAAGCTTGGGGAGAGCACACAGCACACCGTTCTCCCCGACAGCCAGGATCTTTTTATCAACCTGACTGAAATACCCTCCAACCCAGTGAAGCCAGAGAAGGGACCTTTGGTGAGTGTACCTTTTTAAATATAATACATGTTATAAAAGCAAGTGTTTTTTTAATGATTAAGTAGCCCTGAGGACTTGGGATGCATTTGTGGCCAGTACTGCTACTGGAAAAGTCTGTTAACGTGTCTGGGGATGGAGCGGAAATCCTCCAGGGACATCTCCATGAAGCTCTCCTGGAGGTACTCTAAAAGCCTTTGCAGAAGGTTTCTGGGGAGAGCAGCCTTATTCTGTCCTCCATGGTAGGACACTTTACCACGCCATGCTAGTAGCAAGTAATCTGGTATCATTGCATGACAAAGCCTGGCAGCGTATGGTCCCGGTGTTTGCTGACATTCAAGCAACATCCATTCTTTATCTCTCTGTGTTATCCTCAGGAGAGTGATATCATTCATGGTCACCTGGTTGAAATAGGGGAATTTGATTAAGGGGACATTCAGAGGTGGCCATTCCTACTGGGCTGTTTGCCTGTGGCTGAAAATAAATCTTCCCCACAGTTAGCCACGCGGTGGGAGGGGGGGCCATTGGCGCTGAGCTCTTCGCGTTTGGCTAGCAGGGATCTTCCCTGATACCAGCCAGGCGGTGGGGGGAGGGGAAAAGCGATCATCCCAGAGAATTGGATCAGGGGGAGGGGGTTAGTTTGGTTTCTGCTGCTGCATGTTAACAGGAAAACTGCAGCAGTAAATGGCCAACTCAACGGGCTTTGCTTGGTATGGGAAAGGAGGGGGCTGCTGTTATGAAGGTTGCAGAAGCTGAAAGACTATGGCTTACCACGGCCGCCTGCAAGCCGAATTCTGTTGCCCGATCCTGCATGTGTGATCTCTAACACCAAAGCCGCAGGCACTCAATATAAGATGCAAAATGCAACCTTGTACCAAAATCACATGCACGATGTAATGTGAATAGTGTTGTTCACCATGAAAGAGTATAGCCATTGTTCTGTAAAATGTATCTTTTTAAATACTTCACTCCCTTTTTTTCCTCCAGCAGCTGCAAATGTTTCAAGCCTCCCTCCTCCATCCCAAAGGCTATCTCAGATAAGGCGGCGAAAAAAACGCACGCGCGATGACATGTTCTCTGAGCTCATGCAGTCGTCCGGCACTGACAGAACTGTGTGGAGGGACACAATAGCAGAGTACAGGAAAGTGGCCGATGAACGTGCGGAGAGGTGGCGGCAGGAAGATCAGAGGAGGCATGAGGAAACGCTGGGGCTACTGCAGGATCAAACGGACATGCTCCGGCATCTGGTGGAGGTTCATGAACAGCAGCAGGTTCACAGATTGCCGCTGCAGCCCCTGCTTAACCGCCCTCCCTCCTTCCCAAGTTCCATAGCGTCCTCACCCAGAAGCCCAAGAATGCGTGGTGGGAAGCTCCGGGCACCCAACAACTCCACCCCAGTGAACAGCCCAAGCAACAGAAGGCTGGCATTCAACAAGTTTTAAAGTGGCCTTTTCCTTCCCTCCTACCCTCCTCCCACACCCCACCCGGGCTACCTTGTGACTTATCTCCCTATTTTTATAATCAATTAATAAAGAACACATGTTTTTTAAATGATAGTAACTTTATTTCCTTTGCAAGCAAGCTGTGATAGAAGGGGGGAGGGCGGGTGGCTTACAGGGAATGAGAGTCGACCAAGGGGGCGGGTTTTCATCAAGGAGAAACAAACAGAAGTGCCGCACAGTACCCTGGCCAGTCATGAAACTGGTTTTTAAAGCTTCTCTGCTGCGCAGCACTTCCTGCTGTGCTCTTCTAACCGCCCTGGTGTCTGGCTGTGCTTATTCAGTGGCCAGGCGATTTGCCTCAACCTCCCACCCCGCCATAAATGTTTCCCCCTTACTCTCACAGATATTGTGAAGCACACAGCAAGCAGCAATAACAATGGGAATATCGGTTTTGCTGAGGTCTGAGCAAGTCAGTAAACTGAGCCAGTGACCCTTTAAACGTCCAGATGCACAGTCTACCACCATTCTGCACTTGCTCAGCCTATAGTTGAACAGCTCCTGACTACTGTCCAAGATGCCTGTGTACGGCTTCATGAGCCCTGGCATTAAGAGGTAGGCTGGGTCCCCAAGGATAACTATAGGCATTTCAACATCCCCAACAGTTATTTTCTGCTCTGGAAAGTAAGTCCCTTGCTGCAGCTTTTCAGACAGACCAAAGTTCCTGAAGATGCGTCATGTATCTTTCCCGGCCATCCCACATTGATGTTGGTGAAACGTCCCTTGTGATCCACCAGTGCTTGCAGCACCATTGAAAAGTACCCCTTGTGGTTTATGTACTGGCTGCCCTGGTGGTCCGGTCCCAAGATAGGGATATGCGTTCCGTCTATGGCCCCACCACAGTTAGGGAATCCCATCGCAGCAAAGCCCCACTATGACCTGCACATTTCCCAGAGTCACTACCCTTGATAGCAGCAGCTCAGTGATTGCGTTGGCTACTTGGATCACAGCAGCCCCCACAGTAGATTTACCCACTCCAAATTGATTACCGACTCATCGGTAGCTGTCTGGCATTGCAAGCTATCACAGGGCTATTGACACTCGCTTGTGAACTGTGAGGGCTGCTCTCATCTTGGTATTTTTGCACTTCAGGGCAGGGGAAAGCAAGTCACAAAATTCCATGAAAGTGCCCTTACGCATGTGAAAGTTTCGGAGCCACTGGGAATCATCCCAGACCTGCAACACTATGCCGTCCCACCACTCTGTGCTTGTTTCCCGGGCCCAGAATCGGCTTTCCCCAGCATGAGCCTGCCCCATTAACACCATGATCTCCAAATTGCAGGGGAATGCGGTTTTAGAGAAAAGTGTGTTCATGTCCTCATCACCACGCTGCCGTCGCCTCCTCCTCTGGTTTTTCAGGTGCTGGTTCTGCATACACTGCACAATAATGCACGAGGCGATTACAATGGTCAGAACTGCTGTGGTGAGCTGAACGGGCTCCATGCTTGCTGTGCTATGGCGTCTGCTCCTGCTCGGGCAATCCAGGGAAAAGGGTGCGAAACGATTGTCTGCCGTTGCTCTGACGGAGCGAGGGGCGACTGACGACATGGCTTACAGTGTTGGCTTACAGGGAATTAAAATCAGCAAAGGGGGTGGCTTTGCGAGAAACAGAATGGCCCCCTCAAGGATAGAATGCAAAACCTCAAGGATAGAACTCAAAACTGGGTTTAGCAGGCCATTGATTTCACGGAAGGAGGGAGGAGAAAATGAATACAAAACAAATCTGGTCTATTTCTTGTTTTGATCCACTTCATCTATCTTTATACATCTTGCTGGCAGCAGACTGTGCAGTACGACCACTAGCCATCGTCATCTCCTGGGTGCTCGGCAGAAGACGGTGCAGTGTGACTGCTGGCCACCGTCTTCTGCTGGCTGCAGATTAAAAAAGACAGTGCTCTGCCGCTAGGACTGAAGCGCCATGAGACGAAACTTAAAAGGGAAATGACCTGGCTGAGTCACTCCCATGTTTGCCCAGGCGCCCCTGACCTCATCGAGGTTGGTTAAAAGAGCACCCTGGACTACATTGACGACGGCTACCAGTCATACTGCACTGTCTGCTGCCAAAAGGCAATAAACTGCTGCTGTGTAGCAATGCAGTACCACGTCTGCCAGCACCCAGGAGACATACGGTGACGGTTAGCTGAGCGGGCTCCATGCTTGCCGTGGTGTGGTGTCTGCACAGGTAACTCAAGAAAAAAGGCACAAAACGATTGTCTGCCCTTGCTTTCACGGAGGGAGGGAGGGAAGGGGGGCCTGACAATATGTACCCAGAACCACCCGCGACAATGTTTTAGCCCCATCAGGCACTGGAATTTCTACCCAGAATTCAAATGGGCGGCAGAGACTGCGGGAACTGTGGGATAGCTACCCACAGTGCAACGCTCCGGAAGTCGACGGTTGCCTCAGTACTGTAGACACACTCCGCCGACTACATGCATTTAGAGCATTTGTGTGGGGACACACAAAACCGACTGTATAAAAACGCTTTCTACAATACCGACTTCTATAAATTCAACCTAATTTCGTAGTGTAGACAAGGCCTAAGAGACCAGATGGGGTATAGCACATGATTATGGCATACTACTGAAAAAATAAATAGTCTGTTTGGATTTCCCATTTCAGAGTTACACATTGTGCCAATGGCTCCCTCTGCTGAAAACTCAGTGTATTCCTTTTCTCCTATTCAGTTGTGGAATATAAAGTTAGCTTAAGGCTTGAAATCCACTGCATCTCAACCCTGTATGACAGGTTGACCTGAGACAGACATATCCCAGAATCTGACCCACTGGCCAACAGTTATTTTACAAGACTTAGGTAGGACTGTCACCCTCACGTCCATACACGGTAATGTCCCCTCTACTCTACTCTACCCAGGTTCCCTGTGCCATGGTAAGTTTAATATGTTGACAAGATGTTTGGTTTTGTTAAAGGATGTCTACAATTCAGTAAAAAACCTGCAGCAGAGTCTCAGAGCCTGTATCAAGTGACGCAGGCTTGCGGGGCTCCTGCTATGGGGCCAAAACTTATTCCAGCATGCAAGCAGGCCTGCAGGGACAGAACATCGTGGAGTACATAGTGCTTTGGATTGCCTTAACTTGCCCTGTTGAAGGTAGAAGGGTAAAGCATGCATTTATATATAATCCCCAAAACAAGCCTCAGGTTAAGGATAAATGTCAAAGACCTCACCACCCCAAGAGCTGTCTTAGACCCATGCGGAGCTGCAGGGGTCTGTGTACATAGGAAGTAAAGCCAAATTAAAGTGTGAATTTAAAGTGCATTAAATCCCTGTGTAGACACACTCATTCAGACATACTCATTCAAGTGGCCTAAGTTTGCTTTAGTTTCAGCTACAGCAAACTAAGGCCACTTTACTTCTGAATGAAAGCACCCACCCAGGAGCTTAATACCAAATTAACATCACACCTTTAGTTAATGCAGCTTAACTTTCCTGAGTGTCTCCATGCAGACATGCCCTTGGTCCACAACTTGTATAACCCTCCTTTGCATATGTTGGGAATGACTGTTTGGGCAAACCCCTCCGAATGTCACTCAGGGATAGGGAAATGAATTGGAGGATGACAATAACCAGGAGCAGTACAAGTAGTGACTATGGTGAAAGAGAAACAGTGAATAGAGCTTTTCTGTTACACAGGAAGAGGGTAGGACTTACCATTTGTGTGAGAGTCACAAGAGATGCAGAGATATCCTGATTCTCCAGTTGGGCTTAAGTTATCAGTCCAGAGCCCTCAGCACAAAACAGTTCATTCTCTGCACCATGTGGCACGACAGCATGGACAGCAACCACCACACTAGTATTTCAAGTAGTCCCTGGTGTGGTTCGGCTGCAAGTTTGGCAACAGTGGAACCAGCCCTGCCGCCCATCAGAAAAGATATATTGCAAAGTGTTTTAGAGGGCAGGGAATACTTGACTAGAAGCCAGCTGAATATACTCCCAGATGGGACAGAAATTCTTTCCTAGAATAACTTTTCAGAAGTTGTATTATATGAAAGTAAATATGAATGCATGAGGCATGCGATTTCTACTCACATGCCTATTTTGTTGTTGCACACATAGGTCATTTGACACATACTGTAGGTTACTTCTTGACATGACAAGCTGGGAGGAGCAAGCCACCAACCAACCTCAATGGCCCCACATCCTCCATCAGGCAGTGGCTGCTTTGAGGAAAAGCGCCTTGCCCTCGAAGCTGAAAAGAGAGTGAGAAGGAAGGAAGAATAAAAAATTTCTTTCAGTGGGCAGCTGACCCACCAGGCATAGAACTAGGGGTCTTGGGGGTGCAGCAGCATGGTTTCTATCATATACAGGGTTTACAGTTTTGTTCAATGACTTTCAGCACTCCCTTTACAATTTTAAAATTGTTCCAGCACCTATGCCGCCAGGAAACATCTGCATGTTTGGCAACAAACCAGCCCTGCCTCCCCCGCACCAGAAAAGATAAATGGCAAACTATTTTAGAGGATTTGAAATATTACTACTGAGGGCGGATCTGTGGTTCCAGGATTGGGCTCCTGAGTCATTTCAGAGCCCATATGTAAATCCATGGGAGAGATTATCCTTGAATCAAGGGATCACCAATGATGGTGACTTCTGTTCATTACATTTCTCATAGTTTTCCTTTTTTTGTATCAAGCCAGCACCCGTATTCCAAAAATCCAGATCCTGCATTCTCTGTGCACCAAATACTCTCACTATTTTAGAGGATTTGAAATATTACTACTGAGGGCGGATCTGTGGTTCCAGGATTGGGCTCCTGAGTCATTTCAGAGCCCATATGTAAATCCATGGGAGAGATTATCCTTGAATCAAGGGATCACCAATGATGGTGACTTCTGTTCATTACATTTCTCATAGTTTTCCTTTTTTTGTATCAAGCCAGCACCTGTATTCCAAAAATCCAGATCCTGCATTCTCTGTGCACCAAATACTCTCACTGATTTCACTACAAGTTTGGGTACACAAGGAATTTAGGAGAGGGCTTTCAGTTTATTTTAATAGTTGTAAATGTTTATTTTGTTTATATTTAATTGTGTTGCATTTTAAAAGGTTTCATTTGTTTTTTAGACCAAATTGTATTAAGTTACTTAAATCTACTTGAATCATTATGAATTCTTTTTTTTGAGGGCCAATATTTGAGAAACTTAAAGTATTAAGGAGGCTGGAATTGTGTTCAAATCAGTTCTGAATCAGGTATCAGTCACACTCCAAATCATTAATAATTGCGGCATTCTCTCTATATGGTACTCCATTTTTTCAAACAAAAATAGAGAGAGAGAGAAGGGGGAAGAGATTGAGAGGAGAGAGAGATCTTGCAATTTAGCTCAGGTTTACTACTTGTGATGAATGGGGCTTTATCTGTACAACTCATGAATTCTGATTGATATTGTGAAGTTGTATTATGAAATACTGCTCTATTATGAGTGCCTATACATATGTGGATCCACCATTGCTGACAGGGCCTGTAACATGTACACAGAGACCAGCTAATACAAAGGGAAATACTTAAGATTAATAACGGTACTTAGACCTCACAGAGATTATTTTTAAAAAGCAGCTGTACCGTTAGAAAAAACGGTTTAGATGATTCCTCTTGAGGAAGGAGGGGGAAGGTAGGAGCAGTGGAAACTTACTGGTATGAGAACAATAGAGACTAGGTGGAGTTTAAAGAAACACAGAGGAACAGGACCAGACAGCAAGAGGAAGCATGAAGAAGGGAAGAGAAGGGTCACAGAAACTGGATAAGGGGTTCCAGGAAGAAGTCACCAAGCATGTGACATCTTAATGAGAAGGGGGTTGTCTGTCCACTTTCCTAAGCCCAGACAGTCCCAATGACTCTGGACAATGCAAGGGACTCAAACACCAGCCCAAAGAATGCCTTGGAATGATGAAGAAACTGAGGCAGGGACATGATCTGTACTCTCCTGTGTCTGATTAAATATAAAAGAGCATAAAGGTGTTATACTGTGATTGCTTCACAACTACTGTGTGCCCCTGAAACAGTTATAGTGTAACCAGGGGTGGAGTTCTGGGACAGGGGTGTGTTTAACTAGGGTATCTTGAAGAGTCAGTGGTGGTCCTCAGGTGGACCGAAAAGCCCCATTTCCAAAAAAGGGTAGCAAATTGAGAGTCAGTGCCCAGGAAATATACCAGAGAGGCCAAGGGAGGAACCAGCACTGAAGGCTGCTTAGGCTTCGGAAAGAAGCTGGGTGCCCAGAGCATGAAGGCTTGGATTCTTAACAAGCTTTGGGGGTAGTGTGGCTTGCTAGGATCTGTCACACTATCACAAGCAAGAAAAACCCTATCCAGTGGCACTAATTCCTAGTCCTAACTCTGCAGCTCCTGGATGCCAAGACACATTCATCTGGCTGTGGGAATAGTACAGGTGGGTTTATAAATCACAGGGATACGCTTACTCCCCATATATGTGATGTATTCTGCAACATTCATCATCCCACTACTCTGCAACTAATTAGCTGAGTAAGCTTTCTGTGTATTGGAGTCTGATCCAAATTCAACTGACTTCACGAAAAGCCTTTCAGTTGACTTCATTAGTTTGGACTGGGCCCATGGAGAAGCAGGCAATACAACACTCATTGATTAAAGAGTTAAAGCCCTAGAACCTCCCACATCCCACCTAAACAAAACAAAAATCCTCAGAGGTTTCTGGTGTGGTATTTTCTCATCCTAATGTGGCTTAATGGTCTTTAATCCAGCAACATTTCAGAGAAATATTAATGTTCTCTTTTAAGTACTGAATCTTTGAATTTGAAGATATTCCAGTACTAACAACTATTTAGCTATCAGATGTACAGTATTCATAAGCTATCTAAAAGTTTGTGACAATACTGAGCTCTTTTGCTCTATTTTGATGAATTTGAAAAAAAGGATTTTGAAAAAAGGTGATTTATATTAAAATTCTAATTTTCTTAGTAAATAGGGTGTAAAAAGAGCATTTTCTTGTGCTATTATAGCATGCAGTAGGCTAAAAAATAAGCTGGGGGAAACCTATGCTAATTGAGAGAGGAATTTCAACAAGTCATGAATTGGAGTGTGTTCAGGAATTGTTTTAGAGGCCATGCCAAAGTGCTGTACTTTGAAAGAATAAATTACTCATAAAAACATTCAAGGTTATGAAGAAAGTTTCAGGAAAAAAAATACTTTAACAGAGAATATTTGTGTAACCCTTCTGCCCGTCAGAGCTGGCAGCAATAAGGGACGGGTTCAGTATCTAGGGGTTCCATTCCAGTAACACAATGCAAAACTGTCTCGAGCCCCCACCCAGTGACCTGGGACAAATATATATCACCCCCGCTGGGTGCCTCTAAGAGGCAATACTTCCCCTCTCGCAAGCACATAGTCTGAGTGTAGCAAAAGCTTTTTAATAACAGAGAGAAACAATGTGGCATTATGTTGGGGAAACACCGCCAACAGGATTCATAACACAACCCATGAGCAAAATAAACCCACCCCAAGCAAATTGGGGCATGTCCTTTCCCTTTGGTTCTTGAGTCCAGCAACCCAAAGTCACCCAAAGTCCCAAAAGTCCAACAACCCAAAAGTCTCTGTCCCTGGTCAGTGCAGTGCCAGAGTTCGAAAGTTTATCTGCAGTTTTACCTCCCAACCTGGGTGAAGATGGTGGCGGGGGGGGGTTAAGGGGCACCTTACGTGGTCCAAAGCCGATTTGCCCCAACCTCTCCATGGGGCTCCACTCCGCTCCACCAGCCACTCTGCTCTGCCAGCCATCCCATGAGCCGCTCCAGCCATCCCGCAAACTGCTCCACTGCACCAGCCGCTCTGCTCTGCCACTATGGATGTAGAAGCCCTCTACACCAACATTCCACACAAAGACGGACTACAAGCCATCAGGAACAGTATCCCCGATAATGTCACTGCAAACCTGCTGGCTGAACTTTATGACTTTGTCCTCACCCATAACTATTTCACATTTGGGGACAATGTATACCTTCAAATCAGCAGCACTGCTATGGGTGCCCGCATGGCCTCACAGTATGCCAACATTTTTATGGCTGACTTAGAACAACGCTTCCTCAGCTCTCGTCCCCTAATGCCCCTACTCTACTTGCGCTATATTGATGACATCTTCATCATCTGGACCCATGGAAAAGAAGCCCTTGAGGAATTCCACCATGATTTCAACAATTTCCATCCCACCATCAACCTCAGCCTGGACCAGTCCACACAAGAGATCCACTTCCTGGACACTACAGTGCTAATAAACGATGGTCACATAAACACCACCCTATACCGGAAACATACTGACTGCTATTCCTACCGACATGCCTCCAGCTTTCACCCAGATCACACCACACGATCCATCATCTACAGCCAAGCTCTATGTTACAACCGCATTTGCTCCAACCCCTCAGACAGAGACAAACACCTACAAAATCTCTATCAAGCATTCTTACAGCTGCAGTACCCACCTGCTGAAGTGAAGAAACAAATTGACAGAGCCAGAAGAGTACCCAGAAGTCGCCTACTACAGGACAGGCCCAACAAAGAAAATAACAGAACGCCACTCGCCGTCACCTTCAGCCCCCTCTCCAACTCATCATCAAGGATCTACAACCTATCCTGAAGGACGACCCATCACTCTCACAAATCTTGGGAGACAGACCAGTCCTTGCCTACAGACAGCCCCCCAACCTGAAGCAAATACTCACCAGCAACCACACACCACACAACAGAACCACTAACCCAGGAACCTATCCTTGCAACAAAGCCCGTTGCCAACTGTGCCCACATATCTATTCAGGGGACACCATCATAGGGCCTAATCACAGCAGCCACACTATCAGAGGCTCGTCCACCTGCACATCTACCAATGTGATATATGCCATCATGTGCCAGCAATGCCCCTCTGCCATGTACATTGGTCAAACTGGACAGTCTCTACGTAAAAGAATAAATGGACACAAATCAGATGTCAAGAATTATAACATTCATAAACCAGTCGGAGAACACTTCAATCTCTCTGGTCACTCGATTACAGACCTAAAGGTTGCAATATTACAACAAAAAAGACTTCAAAAACAGACTCCAACGAGAGACAGCTGAATTGTAATTAATTTGCAAACTGGATACAATTAACTTAGGCTTGAATAGAGACTGGGAATGGATGTGTCATTACACAAAGTAAAACTATTTCCCCATGTCTATTTCCCCCTGCCCCCCGCTCTCAGATGTTCCTGTTAACTGCTGGAAATGGCCCATCTTGATTATCAGTACAAAAGGTTTTCTTCCCCCTCCTCCCCCCTGCTCTCCTGCTGGTAATAGCTCATCTTAAGTGATCACTCTCCTTACAGTGTGTATGATAACACCCATTTTTTCATGTTCTGTGTGTATATAAATCTCCTTACTGTATTTTGTACTGAATGCATCCGATGAAGTGAGCTGTAGCTCACGAAAGCTTATGCTCAAATAAATTGGTTAGTCTCTAAGGTGCCACAAGTACTCCTTTTCTTTCTGCTCTGCCAGCCATCCCCGCAAACTGCTCCGCAATATATCTTCAGGCCCCCCCGCCACTACTTAACACAACACTCAGTGATTTCAGCTCTTAATAAGTCTAGCTCTTTTGTGATTTCAGCTTGTAGTAGGGGAGCCTCAGTGCTGGTGCACAATTGGCCCAAAGTGAACTCAGCTCAACAGCCTGTAACTAAACTCCTAATAGAATCAAAATTAGCTCTGATATTTCACAGTGGAGAGAGAAGGCAGTGCAATTAGCATGTAGAGCCCTCCCCAGGGGGCCCATGCCACCAGGTATTACTACCTGTTCCCAACCTCTCTCAATTCACTGAGTTTTGGAACCCACGTCCCATGCTTAGCGAGTGCTACTTAGTTGATGGCGAGTCCCTCCATCATAACAAAAGGCCAAGTACAGTTCCACTGTCCTTGATTCACATAATCAGGACAATAACAATTTATTCTTCCTGCCCCAATAACAGAGAAACTGGGGATCCCACAGCAGCCAAAGTGACCATTTGGACAGCTATGGGCTCATGCTAGGCGGGGTGGGTGTGCCTATGCAAATGAGATCAGCCCCTCCAGTTCTTTTCCACAACTTGCCACAACTCACCACCAGATGTCAGGGTGGAGCTCATCCTGACTCTGCTTACATTTGTGATTCATGGAATGTGGAAGGGCAACTTGTAAAGTACTGTTCTAGATAATGGTCCTTGATTTGCTACTTAATTTGTAGTCATCATGCAACCATGATTGCTGTGGGGTTTAAGGTCATTGTCACTGTTGGTTAACAGTATCCATAATTAGCTCTTCTAGGAAAAGAAAAACAGATGTGACTGACTGGGATAAGGAATTCAAGGTTATTGGACAGATTTTAAAAACGAGTGGTTTACTTCAAATCATTTTAAAAAAAATTAATACAGATAATCCTTTTTTATAGGCTCCAGATCCCAAAGGTAACAGAAATGTGACATGTTCCTAGCTCTTCCACTAACCTGCTGCGTGACCTTAGGTAGTCACTTCACTTCTCTGGGCCTCTGTTGCACTTCCCACCATTGGTCTGTCTTGTCTCTTTACACTGAAAACTCTTTGTGGGCTGGAACTACCTCTTACTATGTGTTTGGATAGTGCCTACCACAATAGGGGCATTGGCACTCAACACTGTAATACAAATAATAGTAATAATAAAGGCTAATTAATATTAATATGGTAACTAAGTCAAGGAAAGAACCAGAGGAAAGGTGAAGAGAGAACACATAGGAAAAAAGGCAGACTGACAGAGAGAAAAAATAAGGAAGAAAGGAATTCACCAGAATCAGTGAGAGAGCTATCTGACCCTTCCATGAGAACACTCAGGAAGATAGAGGCCCTGAGATGCCATGGACTCGGTTGTCTGTCATCAATATGTGAATGATGCCAGTATGTGACTGATTTCCTCTAGCAACAGTCTCTGCCATCACTAAAATGTTTGCTGCTTGGTACAATTCAGCAGCTGAATGAACAGCAGTTTGTTCAAGCAGGTGGTTCAAAGCATAGAGACTATCCTGGAATCATCCATGCTCTAGTTCATGGCCATGCAGATTGACACATTAGCCATAAATTGCTTTGTTATATCTTTTACAGGAAATGGTGCCCCCTCTTCTCAGGCATGGACGTAGGCATGGGATCTATTCTTTCATCACTTCAAGGTTATGTTACGTTACTGCAAATCTGAGTAGATCAGGCAGAGTGAAACCACGACAGAGGCTGCGGATGGTATAGCATGCATAAAAGTGGATCACATCAACTTCAGAACAGAATTTAAAGCCCCATCCTTAAATCCTTAGCAGTTTTAGGTTGCAGCTGCTGTGGAGACAGCCTTAACTACCAAGAAAGCTTCAAGAGGCAGATCTGTTGGAAGTCTCTGGTATGGATAGAAAGGGGTAAAAACAAGGGTGATGTCATGGTAGGAGACTAATATAGACCACTTACCCAGGAAGAAGAGGTGGATGAAGCTTTTTTTAAACAGCTAACAAAATTATCCAAAGCACAGGACTGGGGGCGGGGAGTGAGGCGAAAGGACTTCAGCTACCCAGACATCTGTTGGGAAAGTAATACAGCAGGGCACAGATTATCCAACAAGGTCTTGGAATACATTGGAAACAAATTTTTATCACAGAAGGTGGAGAAAGCAACTAGGAGAGAGGTTGTTCTAGATTTGATTCCGACAAATAGGGAGGAACTGGTTGAGAATTTGAAAGGGGAAGGCCGCTTGGGTGAAAGTGATCATGAAATGATAGAGTTCATGATTCTAAAAAAACGGGAGGAGGGAAAACAGCAGAATAAAGACAAAGCTTTTCAAGAATGCTGACTGAAGCAAACTCAGAGAACTGGTCGGTAAGATCCCACGGGAAGCAAGTGTAAGGAGAAAAGAGAGTTCAGAAGAGTTGGCAGTTTTTTAAAGAGACATTAATAAGGGCACAAGTGCAAACTATCCCAATGTGTAGGAAAGATAGGAAGTATGGCAGGAGACCATGTTGGCTTAACCAGGAGATCTTCAACAACCTGAAACTCAAAAAAGAGGCCTACAAAAAGTGGAAACTAAGTCAAATTATGAAGGATGAATATAAAAAAACAAGACAAATATATAGGAACAAAACTAGAAAGGCCAAGGCACAAAACAAAATTAAAATAGCTGGGATATTGGTAACTAGAGAACATTTTACAAATACATTAGAAGCAAGAGGAAGACCAAAGACAGAGTAGGCCCATTACTCAATGAAGAGGGAAAGACAACAACAGAAAACACAGCAATGGTCAAAGTGTTATATGCCTTTTTTCTTTCAGTTTTCACTAAAAAGGTTAGCAGTGATCAGATGACTAACGTAGTGACCATCAGCATAAATGGAGTAGGATCTGAGTCTAAAATAGGGAAAGAGCAAGTTAAGAATGACTTAGGTTATGTCTACACTACCATGTATGTTGGTATAACTTATGTTGGTATAATTTATGTCGGAAAAACACACACCCCAAGTGACATAAGTTACACTGACATAAGGACTGATGTGGACAGCGCTATGTTGGTGGGAGAGCTTCTCCTGCTGACATAGCTACCAGCACTAATTGGAGGTGGTTTAATTATGTCAGTGAGAGAGCTCTCTTCTGTTGGCATAGAGCAGCTACATAAGTGATCTTACAGCAGCTCAGTTGCATCAGTACAGCTGTGCCACTGTAAGCTCTCTAGTGTAGACATAGAGGACAAGTTAACCGTTTTCAAGTCAATAGGGCCTGATGGAAATACACTGTAGATACTTAAGGAACTGGTTGAAAAGACCTGAGACATTAGCAGTTATCCTTCAGAACTTGTGGAGGACAGGAGAAATCCCAGAGGACTGGAAAAGGGCAAATATAGTACCTACCTATAAAAAGGGGAATAAAGATAGGTCAGGGAATTATAGACCAGTCAGCTTAACTTCAGTACCTGGAAAGGTAATGAAGCAAATAATCAATCAATTTGTAAGCACCTACAAGATAATAAGGTGATAAGTACCAGTCAACATGGATTTGTCAAAAACAAAATCATATCAAATCAACCCAGTATTCTTCTTTGACAGGGTAACAAGCCTTGTGGATAGGGGAGAAGCAATAGATGTGATATATCTTTAGTAAGGCTTTTGCTACTGTCTCACATGACCATCTCATGAGCAAACTAGGGAAATATAGCGTAGATGAACCAACTAAAAGGTGGGTGTACAACTGATTGAAAAACCGTACTCAAAGAATAGCTATCAATGGTTCACAGTCAAGCTGGAAAAGTATATTAAGTGGGGTCCTGCAAAGATCTGTCCTGAGTCCAGTTCTATTCTATATCTTCATAAATGATTTGGATAATGGCATAGCATTTATACAGTTTGCAATGATACCAACCTGAGAGGGGTTGCAAGCGCTTTGGAGAATAGGATTAGAATTCACAATGATCTTATCAAACTGGAGAAATGGTCTGAAACCGATAGGATAAAAGGAGAAATGCAAAGTACTACACTTAGGAAGGAATAATCAGTTGCACAAATACAAAACAGGAAATGACTGCCTAGGAAGGAGTACTGCAGAAAAGGATCTGTGGGTTATAGTGGATCACAAACTAAATATGAGTCAACAATGTAATACTATTGCAAAAAAAGAAAACATCATTCTGGGATATATTAGCAGGAGTGTTGTAAGGAAGACACGAGAAGTAATTCTTCCACTCTTCTCAGTACTGATAAGGCTTCAACTCGAGTACTGTGTCCAGTTCTAGGAAACACACTTTGGGAAAGATGTGGATAAATTGGAGAAAGCCCAGAGGAGAGCAACAAAAATGATTAAAGGTATAGAAAATATGACCTATGAAGAAAGATTGAAAAAAATGAGTTTGTTTAGTCTGGAGAAGTCTCAGGGGGGACGTGATAACAGTCTTCAAGTACATTAAAGATTGTTATAAAGAGACGGGTGATAAATTGTTCTCCTTATCCACTGAGGACAGGACAAGAAGTAATGGGCTTAAATTGCAGCAAGAGAGATTTAGGTAAGACATTAGGAAAAAAATCCTAACTGTCGGATAGTTAAGCACTGGAACAAATTACCTAGGGAGGTTGTGGAATCTTTGTCATTGGAGGTTTTTCAGAGCAAGCTAGACAAACACCTGTCAGGGACGGTCTAGATCAGTGGTTCTCAAAGCTGGTCTGCCGCTTGTTCAGGGAAAGCCCCTGGCGCGCCAGACCGGTTTGTTTACCTGCAGCGTCCTCAGGTTTGGCCGATCGCGGCTCCCACTGGCCGCGGTTCGCTGCTCCAGGCCAATGGGGGCTGCGGGAAGGGTGGCCAGCGGCGAACCGTGGCCAGTGGGAGCCGTGATCAGCCGAACCTGCGGACACGGCAGGTAAACAAACCAGTCTGGCGCACCAGGGGCTTTCCCTGAACAAGTGGCGGACAGGCTTTGAGAAGCACTCGTCTAGATAATACTTAGTCCTGCCTCAGTGCAAGGGACTGGACTTGATGACCTATTGAGTACCCTTCCAGCCTACATTTCTATGATTCTATGACTATACTGAGACAAAGCATCTGGAAAGGCCCAGGTTTAGATGCTGAGGTGCAGGATGATGTGGTATGTGGCAATGCTTTAGCAATGAGACTCTTTTCCAGGACAGCTCCACATGAGCCCATGCCTGGCTGTGTTTAGGTCATAGTGGAAGACAAGCCTTTTTGAGAACCAGTGCCTATAAGCAATTGACCTCAACCAAACACAAAGAAATCAACCACAACTCACACACGCTTTGGGAAACCAAAAAGTAACAATTTTGTTATGGATTCTGATACTTAGATACCAAAATAATAGGTGCCCTGGAAATCAGGATGTATAGTGCAGTGTATTGCTAAAGACATCAAAAGTTCTGGAACTGAATTAGTCATGTTATTCAGGAGGATGGTATTAATAATATCAATGGCATCAACAATAGCATAAATTATTGGCAAAGACCTGATTGAAGGCAGGGAAAGGATCAAAACCTGTTAACAGTGTCCCCATTTATTTTCTGGTCTGGGTTTATTATATTTTTTAAAAGCTAAAACACAACTTAGTCATGAATTCCCAATCCAGCTGGGTTTACAAAGCATCTCTGATGTGTTTCTAAAACCTTGAGGGTGCACTGCCTTTTGTTCCCTTTTGTTTTACTGCATGTTTTTTTATTATTTTAGCATACGCTGACATTTTTCATGCCAGCTAAGGTGCTATAGATCACACAAGTAGTCAGTGAAGTAAGCGTTCCCTAAGGTCAGATTCACTCTTGTTGGTTAATGGTTGGATGCCTTAAAAAGGCAGGATGGTTCAGTGGTTAGGAGACCAGGTTAAGACTCAGAAGAGGGTTCAATTCCCTGTTCTGACCCAAACTTCCTCTCTTATGTTGGGGAAGTTGCTTAGAGTATGTCTACTCAGCCAAAAAAATCCCTGTGACAGCAAGTCTTAGAGACCAGATCAACTGCCTCTGCTTTGTGGGGCTCATGTTTCAGGACTAAAAATAAAAGCATAGATGTTCAGGCCCGGGTTGTCTGGCTTTGCAGTGTTGCTGTACCTGGGAGGTGCTTACAAGTTGTCGGAGGGTTTAGTGGGGTGAATGTGGGGACAAGCTCTAGAGTAATTCCCTGTAGGCTGTCCTGATTCGGGATGACCTTAAGATGAGGTGGGTGATTAGGAGGCAGAGAATAACCTTTTTTAAAATGACAAAGGTCAGACCAGCAAGATACGCTGTGAAGTTATTCACCAAAATAGTCCCCCAGAAGTGTTGAGGAGTGGAAGGGCATTGCAAGCTATACCAGCAGGGAAGACTGTGCAGCTATTCCTCATAATCTCCAAACAAAAACTGATCAATTTCTCAGCCTTAGATTTTTGGTTTATCTCACCTGCAGGCACATTGAAAGTGCAGAAAAAAAACCATGGCTCTGAAATGATGACGTGAAGCATTCATGGTTACCAGCCTGCAAGGATGCGTGTTACAGGGCACTGACAGGGGAGCTTTACTCTTTGTAGCTTTACGGACATGCAATACCCATGTGTTTACCTCACGTGAAGTGAGAACATGAACCAAACTTCTTTTCTTGTAATGGCTGTCTCAATAAACTATTGCATTTCACACAAAACAATGGTTTCCTCATTCAAATCTGCTGTGGAAGGGGGATGGAGTAAAGGCTGTAACTAGGGTTGCCAACTTTCTACTCACAGAAAACCTAACACCCTTGCCCTGCACCCTTTTCCTCCCCTCCTCTGAGGCCCCGCCCCTGCCCTGCCCCTTCTCCGAGGTCCCACCCCCCGGCTCATTCAATCACCCTTCCCTCTGTCACTCGCTCTCCCCACCCTCACTCACTCACTCATTTTCACCAGGTTGGCTTAGGGGGATGGGGTGCAGCCTGTGCTGTGGGGCCAGGCATGAGGGATTTGGGGTACAGGAAGGGCCTCTGGGATGAGGCTGATGGGTTCAGAGTTCAGGGGAGGACTCTGGGCTGGGACAGGGGGTTGGGGTGTGTGGGGGTGTGAGGGCTCCAGCTGGGGGTAGAAACTCTGAGGTGGGGCTGGGGATGAGGGGTTTTGGATTCAGGAGGGTGCTCCAGGTTGGGACCGAGGAGTTCGGAGGGCAGGAGGGGGATCAGGGCTGGGGCAGAGGATTGGGGCATGGGTGGGGGTCGGGGTGCAGGCTCCAGGTGGCACTTACCTCAAGCAGTTCCCAGAAGCAGTGGCATGTCCTCCTCCAGCTCCTGTGCAGAGGCGAGCCATGGTTCCCGGCCAATGGGAGCTGCAGAGCCAGCACTTGGGGCGGGGGCAGCGCGCAGAGTCCCCTGGCTGCCCCTACGCATAGGAGCCAGAGGGGGACATGCTGCTGCTTCTGGGAGCTGCACGGACCTAGTTATAGCCTTTACTCCATCCCCCTTCCACAGCAGGGAGCCTGCTTTAGCCCACTGTGCTGCCAACCAGACAGCAGTGCTGTCCAGCTGGCCAGCAGTGCTGACCGGAGCTGCCAGGGTCCCTTTTCGACTGGGTGTTCCAGTCGAAAACCAGACATCTGGCAACCCTAGTTGTGACTGCCATTTTGAGGTGGTGAATGGGGACTGGGGAGGGAAGGGGGAGTGGACAGTGTTCCCTGGGCAGGATAGCTGAAGGAAGGGGAAAGGGAAACGGGTACTTGGGCATGTGCCTTCCATGCCACGGGCCTGAAAACAGTCAGTAGTCAGGGCTTTAGCATGAGATGGAGGCTGATTGCCTAGCCAGAGTAGCCGCCATTTTGGAAAGGCATACTAGAGGGCCAAACAGACAGCATGGGCTACTCGAGGGAGGGAGGCGGGGACCTGTGACTTGGAAAGACTTCTAGCTTTCCTCTACCTACCGTGGCTGCAGCCATGAAGCATGGCAGTAAAGCACAATAACAATTCATTAAAAAGTAAATATTCGATTCTTTTAAATGTGTAAAAAGACTTACATGCTGAGGTTCCCTCCATACTGGCCTGGGTTGCTGACTGGGAATCAGCATTGGTTGCTGCAGAGCAGGAATCGGGCTTGCCTTCTACCTGGCTGGCATCGGGGTCCTGAGTCCCAAAGAGATCCTGGGAGTGGACAGTGGAATGGAAGATCTCTACAGTGTCCTCCTTGTGTTCCTTCTCCAATGAGTCTTGCTGGTCATCCTTTGGCAGAGGCTGGGGGAAGAGGACAGAGAGAGCAGCCAGCAGGCTCCACATGCTTCTTGGGTTGAGCGATCATGTAGTTAGGTAAAATCCTATCCAACTCCTCAAAAAATGGCAGTTTACATGTCCCCTGCCAGATTATTTCCTGTTATCCCTCATTTTAATATAGGTGCTCCTGAGCTGTTTGCTCTTTCTCCAGCACCATTTGGTGTCCCAATCATGGCCCCTTGTAGACATCTGCCTACAAATGTCCACAAAAAGGTCTTTATTCCTCTGGCTGGCCACATAAAATTACTGCACCAATGCTTCATTCCAGATGGTGATCAGCTCCAGGGTCTCAGCGCAGCTCCAAGCAGCTGCTCAAGGCATGTCAAAAGACTTTGGAGTATTACTACAGCTACTGTGATAAACTGCAGTTCAAGAGCATATGGACAAAATCTGACTATGCACCTACTTTAAAATGGGGGAGGAGACATCAACTGGATCCCAGAGCACGGGAGGACACACAGGTCAACAGACAGGTCAGTAACAGTTGCCTGCAAAGCATTGTGGGATAGCCATTGGAAGAGTACCAAAGTAGTTTTAAGCAGCATTGCATGCACATGAACAATAGACTGGATTATCTTACTTCATGACAAAGTTAGTTCACTTTGAAACAGGATTTCAGAGTCAGTGCACTACAATGATTTTTTTCCGTGTACATACAACCATTTCAAACTGTATTAATTCAGTTTAGTCTGGTTTAAACACCCCGTGTAGAGAAGCCCTCAGTCTAGTTTCCAATTGACATTCATCCACATCATAAGAACATTAACCATGTCATATATTTGGCAGTGTCTACTTCTGAGGAACCCAGGACAGGAATGGCAGCCATGTTGCAAGACAAGAAGGAGGCATTGGCAGAACTGGGTGGAAAAAGCTCATAGAGTGACTAGCTCTTCTTTGGTACCTATGCAGGGACGGATTTGGAGGCAGGTACCCAGGCTTGGGGTGCTCAAAAGTTTATTCAAATGGAAGATGCTCCTTGCCTGGGGCGCCATTTAGTCTAGGGCTGGCCCTGCACCTAAGTCCCAGTTTTGGCTCCACCGCAATCCAGAAAACTCCTACCGTACCCCTGTAGGCACCTAGGTTTTCAGGGTAGAAGTTTCCTTGGTGCCTAAGTTTCTGCCTCAGGGCACATGTACTGCTGCCTCCATCTAGTCATCTGGACACCTACCTTTCACCTAAGCCCCAGAGCAATTCACAAACTAGGGGAAGACAGGCATGCACCCGCCTAAGTAGCGTGTAGGGCCCAATCCGGGAGGTGTCTCAGAGGCCATGTAGCCGATCAAGTCCCATTCAACATCTGGCCACTATCACCAGAGGAGTTGGTGGTGCCACCCACTTTATAACTTTTAGACCAGTAGATAGAGCACTCACCCAGGATGTGGGAGAGCCAAGTTCAATTCCCCTCTGTCTGCTGGAGGGGAAAGGAGTTGCACTAGAGACTCCCACCTCTTAGAAGAACACTTTAATCACTGAGCTATGGGATATTCTGGTTTGGGGCTCCCTCATTCTCTCCTGTTGAAGCTGTTCCACGGTGGGTAAATAATTAAAGGGTCATTGGAGCAAGGAGACTGGACCCTGAGTCTCCCACCTCCCAAGTAGGTGCCCAGCTACTGAACTACAGAGTCATTCTCTCTCTCTCCTTCTGTCACTCAATGACTATTAAGTATTTTTCCACAGTGGAACTGTCATTATATGAATGAGTGGCACCAACAGCTCCACCTCCATTCATTTTGTGTGGAGTGAGGCAGGCATCTAACTCATTCCTGCAAGAGAGCCCTAAGCCACTTGGCTCCTGGCAACGGATCCCTTATGGGTAACTAAGCAGAAATAGGTGCCTAGATCTGGGCTGCAGGCAGGCACCTATCTCCAAGACAGGGAAAGAGGCTTAGGACTTATGTCACTGGCATCTCCAACTGGCTAGTTTATGTGGCTCTGCACCTAATGTGCGTCCCATTCTATGGCACCTATCTCTTCCCATTTATTGTAGAGTGTGCCTGGACACCTAACTCAGGCTTTATGGATCTTCAGTGGAACTCCAGTGATTTTCTAGGCACCTAAAAATTAGGCCCTGGGACACTCAACATTGCAATGTCTCAATCCCTTTGTGGATCCAGGCCTAAGGCTCCCATCCTGCGAATACTTAAGCAAAAGCTTAACTTGAAGCCAAAGGGAATACTCACATGTGTAAAATTAAGCATGTGTGGAAAAGCTTTCAAGATTTGGGCCTAAAACAGAAGTTAGTTTTATAGGTGATTATAAACTACAACAAACAAACTGATTATACAGAGCTGCCTCAAAACATGCAGCTGTAGATAGAAGTCCTATGGTCATATTTCTTACCATCCTACAGTACTGGCATTCCAGAATTAGTGGATGCCTCCAGAAACAAAGAGGCAATTACAATCTTGATCCAAAGCTCACTGATGTCAGTGGAAAGGTTCCTACTAACTTAATGGGGTTGGAATCACGCTATGTAGCATTACTCCAGACTGTCTGTGTTGACTCAAAGCCCCCAAACAAAGCAAAGCATGAATTAAATGGAGTCAATTTATGTTCAAAGACGTATGCTCAACAATTCTTTGTCTCATTGTTTCCTTGTGCTCCACCTCTCAGCCTGTGTCGTCCTGTTATCTTTAATTTTATATTTAGATTGTAAGATCACTGGGGCAGGGACCATATTTTTGTTCTGTGTTTATACAACACTGAGCACAATGGGGTTCTGGTCCATGACCGGGGCTTCTAGGTGCTACGGTAATTCAAATAATTGGGATGCCTGAAGGGAGAGTTCATGCTTGCAACCTCCACCTTTGTGGCAGGGTCAGCCAACTCCCATCGGAATGGACTCTGCACCCCTCGTATTCTCTCGACAAGCTTCAGGAGACAACAATCAAAGTATAAATAAACAAAACTGTACAAGAGTGGCGTGGGGGAGAGGGTGGAGATACGAGAAGTTGGCTTGGAATCTCAGTAGGGTTTTCACTCAGTTGTGACAGGGTGCTCTTCAGTTGTGGGGAAGGAACATGGGGCTTTTATTAAGGTTCTGCAGTGACACCAGACAGCAGCAGCAAAATCAGGAGCTCAGCCTTGGCCTCTCATTCAGATTTATGTGAACTTTACTGTCCGTATGAAGTCTGTGGTAGAGAGACTCCCCAGGAATAGCGGTGCATGGCACTCTTGTGGTTCCTTTCTTTGTTAGAGTTGTAGATGGTGTTGGCTAAGCCTAAAAATCTAACTCCTTTTCTTCTGCTCCCAGTTTCATGTACTGAATAAATTACTGCTGCTTTATTACTCTAAAAAAGTCTGTGTTTCTTTGTTCCTCTCCTTCCACTTCCAATCCCCTAATAAAATAAATCTTCTAGAGAATATAAAGCACTCTCTTCCCCCAAGACCTCAATTAACAATGGAGAGTCAATGGGCTCACCTTGCCTCTCTATCCCACATCTTGATATAAGTACATGCATTTTAATTGTAGAGCCCCTCTTTGCCAACTATCAAATGTAAAGGTTCCTGCAGATCCAGACAAATGCTGCCCCTCTGTCTTCCGATGCCCCTGCTTTCAAGATGTTTGAGTTTGCTTTCCTTTGCATATACATGTTTGACATGGTTACACAATGATGGTCCTTCAAGAGAGTTGCACTCTGGCACATCGCTTCAGAGAGATACTGAGATCTTACTAGTACTGTAGTGGTATTCGGATCTGCCTGTGAGCCATCCCACACAAGCACAGTTGCAAGAGGGAGGGGGTTGGGGATTGATTCATACTCCTGAAATTTGCATGATTGAAACCCACCCCACCTTCAGACTGCACGAACCATTCATATGGAGGATTCTAACCTATAGCTAGTTACACCACTGGCCACACTGTGAGACAGCAGCTGTTTTGAATGAGCAGACCAGCCCTGAAAAGCAATGACAAAATATGCATACATTTTAGATGTGCTTTTTTATTGTGGGTTTGCAGAATTTCTCCCTATTCTTAATCTTGAATACATTAAAATAATCCTCCAAGGAATAGTGTATTAAACAGATAATGTGCTAATTATAGAGTCCTAATCACAATACCCTTCTACTCCCCAATGTGTCAGGTCTAACATGCAGGGACCAACCCCCCTCCCTGACTTTTATAGCCTGTGCACCTCCACCAAAGTAGTGAGGCTGTGTTGGATTTGATCCAAAAGATTTAAAAGTGCAATGAAATATTTTGCTACTCTCTGTTCAAAACTTTGGAATTAAAATAAAAAATAGAAACACGGATAAGACTGATCTTTATGGTTCAATTAATTTCCCTGCATCCACTCTCCATAAGAATCACAAGTGATCAGCAGCACTGTAAATTAGGCCTAAAGTGAGAGAACACTGAAATAGAGCTTCTGAAACTCGGGTTCACCAACATAACAAATACACTGCTGTAATTCTATTTTAACAAAGAAGGCAAGAACTGGTTCAACCTCTATCCCACAGAAGACATTTTGTTCCTTTGTCAATAACTATTTGGGCAAGAGAAGTATTCTGTTTTCCATTTTATAATCTGTGGTTCCACCCTTCTCAGTCCTGAGTTTTGGCAAAATTACAAAATCCAAACCCAAGTTCACCACTCAGCGCAAGATATTAGAGACTTCGGAAAAAGAAAAGAAAAGAAACCTACTCTTTCTTATCTAATATTTTGAGCTGGAATTTTCAAAGGCACAAAAAAGATTTAGGTGCCCAACGCCACCAGAGAGAAAGCTCTCCCTTAGTTGCTTAGCTCTAGTGTTCACCAAATTTAGCTGCATTTAAAAAAATATTACATATATTTACATACCTCACACATGCACTCATATAATGTCTTCCATCTTGAAGGATTGATTTAAAATTGAGTTTAAAACTATGGATTGTATCCCCACTGAAGTCAATAGGAATTTTGCATAAAACATGAATGACTAGACCATTAAAATCAATAAGTATTTCATAGTCAAGCCTTAGAAGTGGTTTCCTTCCAAAACTCCCTTGTCTCCCTTTTTTAAATCACTTCCCATGTCCTCCAATTCCTTTTGAGATGCCTGATCTCTGAAAAAAGATACTTTGGGGGGAGGTGTATAAGCAAAATTGCTTCAACCAATTTTGAGTTAAGCAAGTGAGAGACAGAACATTTCTCCCCAGATTTACAAATTAAATTTTGCATTCACATAACTAAAAAAAAATTAAAATTCCAAGTTTGACAAAATGCTGCATGTCACTGAAGAAGGAATTTAATCACAATTTAGAGAACAAAAATTAAGGAATTTTAAAGTTATGAATTTGTAAACACTGCATCCACACATGCATAATTAAAAAACATGTGATTAACACTAAGCATTGTTTTGTTGAATCAGAGTCTAACTGATTAAAATGGCATTTCATTTATGTCTGTGCCACACCAGCAGACTGGCTGCACCAAAGTGCCTCTGAAGTTATTTAGACACACTAAAATGCCTGAGATAATTTGGCTGTACTCTCTCAAATGAGTTTAATAAACAAACAAGGAAATTAAATGCAAAAAGTACTAATGCAGTGTTAAGGCTGAGAAAACAAAACACATGAAGTTCCAGAGTTAAGGTTTCTAGCCACATCCTTAATTCAGCCTCTTTGCCCACATGTAACATTTTCTGTTCCTGTAATCGTTTTAGAACATGCATTTTAATGCATTCTTCATCCCATAATCTGGTATCCATACACCTGAGCTGACAGTCCTGCAGAACCTTAACTCCTCAGCCTTAACTAAGAGTTTCACACTCTTAACATTGCATCGACGTTAATTCTGCACATAGGGCTCAAACCGGCAAGAACAGTTTGGTCCCAATCCAGAAAAACCCTTAAATTTGTGCTTAATGTTAAGTACACGTGTATTCCCAGTGACTTCAACTTTGCCCACAACTGAAGTTCAGCCAGGTGAAACACAGCGGCTCTTTAACAGCGCACAGCTCTGCTGCAGCACATTAGCATATTGTGAAGCAAGAAGTGAAGACAAATACTGGCTGAGATTATGTGCTGTGCCTTCTGAGAGTGCAGTGGCACATACAATCCAGGAGCAATCCAGGGTTGCAGGTGCCAAAAGTGGCTTTAAGCACCCTGGACTGTCAGACTGTACTAGCAAAGTGCTCTTTGTGTGGGTACAGCTTATATAGGCAAAACTGTACTTTTGCCAGTATAGCTTATTCCACCCTCCCCTTCTGCCCCTCCAAAAGTGAAATAAACTAAACTGGCTGAAGTGCAAAATCGCACTGAGACTGGGTAACTGCATCTACACTAGGGACTTCTGCGGGTTCAGCTATGTCAGTTGCAAACCACACCTCTTCAGTCACCTGACCAACAAAACTATGCCAGCAAAAGTTTATAAGTGTAGATCTTGTCTTAGACAACCTAGGATGCTTCTCTATGGTCTTGTCTACACTAGAAAGTTGAACAGCATTAGCTAAATCAGTGTAGTTAGCCTTGTCTACACTAGAAAGGCTTTTCTAGTAGAGCTACACACCAGCAGACTCTCCTAGTGAAGACACAGCTTGCACTGGAAAAAGATGTCTTTTGCTGGTATAGCCTATACCAGTTCTGCAAACAAAATAAGCTATACTGGCAAAAGGGCTTTTTTGCCAATATAGCAGTGCTATACTGGGGCTTTTTGCCAGCATAGCTATGTAAGTTAGGTGTGTGATTTTGCACTTTCCTAACTGATATATTGCTATGCTGGAAAACTTTTAAGTGTAGACTAGGTCAATACTCCTAGTGTGGATACAGTTATATCAAAATAAACTGTACCAGTATAACTGTCTCCACATTGGGGCTTATATCGATATAATTACACCCCCTAACCAGTATAATTATACCAGTGTAACTTTCAAGTGTAGATCAGTCTTAAGTTATCACAGCCCTGCAGCCTGGAGCTGCCCAGAATGGCTCAACACACCTCAACCCTTCTCCTGTCATGCCCTCTACACCAGGACTTACAATAGGCCACCTATGAAGTGAATGCATTGGGATTAGTCTCCCTGGCCACTTAAGGGGCTCTTACAGCTCCTGTATGATGATGTAATAATGTATGTGGCCATAATGAAAGGGCCATTGTGTCCAGTTGAAAAGAAAGGGAGAACTTTGGTAGGCAGAATGTAGCTATCCAAACAGGACCATCCCTTCAATGCTAACAACCCTCCTATTCTGAAAAGGACCAAGAACTAGGTTTTGCCCAACATCCAAAAGTTGAGCATCAAAGATGGAACATTGTTTTTCAGATTTTCTCACAGTCTTGGCAGCTCTACACATGACCACTTTTAGATATCAGCTATCTGTCAAAAGCAAATATGTTAGTTTTTATTTTCCAAGTTTAACTCCCTTATTAAGCTGAAGTTCACCTGCCTTCATTTTTCCTTTGGCTTGTCAACAATTTACAGAACTCTGGATGAATCTCTCTCTAAACCAGCACACTAGCTCTGATTTATGGTTAACACTTCATTGCTTTATTGTGACAATTCTGATCACTGAACTTTTGATGACAGAAAAAAATTACGTCCATAGAAATCAAAGTAACATTTTTGCCTTCAAAGTTCAGTATTCCTAATGCTGTGGTTTGAAAGATCTCGTGCCCTCCATTTGTCTTTCAGAGCAGACATAAAATCAGGTCCTGATCACTCAGTCATGAAAAATATTCTATGGCACTTGTAGAGATGTGAAGAGTCTTGGCCATATTCAAACACAACATGCTTCCTAGCTAAAATTCTCTTGGCATGTCAGTTGGTTATAGCGTTCTTGACTGCTGGTCTTGAAATGATAAATTATTTTTTTAAGGACATTATTATTTTGCTAATGCTGAATAGCTTTGTCTCCACACCATATGACTAAGAAATCCCTATAGAATATGGTATTTATAAAGTGCCTTGTGATTCTTTAGGAGGAAAGGCACAATACAAATACATTGCTATACTTTTAAGCAAATTCATTGTTTAAGAGGTGTCAGATTCATCTCCACGATTGAAGGCCACAGAACAGAAACAGTCTGGCCAGCAACTTGCAAGCTGCCCACATAGACTGCCCTGCCAATGTGTCTTAGAGCAGTGGTTCTCAACCAGGGGTACATGTACCCCTGGGGATACTCAGAGGTCTTCCAGGGGGTACATCAACTCGTCTAGATATCTGCCTAGTTTTACAACAGGAAATCAGTGAAATCAGTACAAACAAAAATTTCATACAATGACTCGTTGATACTGTTCTATATACTGAAATATAAGTACAGTGTAATATTTATATTCCAATTGATTTATTGTATAATTATATGGTAAAATGAGAAAGCAAGCAAATTTTCAGTCATAGTGTGCTGTGACACTTTTGTATTTTTATGTCTGATTTTGTAGGCAAGCAGTTTTTAAGTGAGGAGAAACTTGTGGTTAGGCAAGACAAGACTGTTACCTTTTCTGTAACTGGTGTTCTTCGAGATGTGTTGCTCATGTCTATTCCACAACAGGTATGCGTGCTCGCCACGTGCACCGGTGCCAGAAGTTTTTCCTCTAGCAATACCCATAGGGGGGAGTGCCCCCCCGCGACCCCTGGAGTGGCGCCTGCCTGGTGCGGTATAAAGGGAGCTGCGCGCTCCCCACACCCTGAGTTCCTTCTTGCCAGACAACTCCAACTTGGAGCATGTTGTTTGGGGCAGACCACCACCGTAGGGAGGTGATCACAGAATCCGGCACTGTGAGGACCTTGTCCATCCTGTCCATGGCCTGGGAGAACTTCGAGGCCAACCAGAGCTGGAGGGTTCTCATCCTGAGTCTGGCGTGATGGACCACGTATGTGCACGCCAACATGTGACCCAAGAGCTGCAGGCAAACCCTGGCTGTTGTCACCGGGAACCTTGTGACTGAGTTGATGAGACCTTTCAGGGTCTCTAATCTGTCTGGTGGGAGAGAGGCCCTGGCCAACGCTGCATCCAGGAGCACCCCAATAAACTCTATGCGTTGGACCAGGACTAATGTGGACTTGGTGTTGTTTACCAACAGGCCCAAGGCGGTGCACATGGACAGGAGGAGCGCCACGTGATCCCTCACCTGCAAACGGGAGGTGCCCTCGACAAGCCAAATAAGGAAAAATCTGGACCCCTCGCTATCTGAGGTAGGCCGCTACCACCAACATGCATTTTGTAAACACCCTGGGGGCAGGGGACAGACCAAACAGGAGGACCGTGAATTGGTAGTGATTCTGTGCCACCACGAAATGGAAGAAGTGCCTGTGCCCCTCGAATATGTGGATGTGAAAGTATGCATCTTGTAGACAGAAGGCAGCATACCAGTCCCCGGGATCCACGGAGGGGATGATGGAGGCCAGGGAAACCATGCAGAACTTGAGACTCACCATGTACTGGTTCAGACCTCACAGGTCCAGGATGGGCCTGAGCCCGCCTTTGGCCTTCGGGATAAGGAAATAACGGGAGTAATACCCCTTGCCCAAGAACTCCTCAGGCACTGCCTCTATCACTCCCAGTCCTAGGAGCCGCCCCACCTCCTGCTTGAGCAGAGCTTCGTGCGAGGGGTCCCCCAAGAGGGACGGGGTGGGGGGTGGTTGGGTGTGGAGGAAGTAAACTGGAGATGGTGTTGAGGACCCATCTGTCTGAGGTTAGTCGCGACCATTCCGAGAGGAAAGCACACAACTGCTTGGAGAAGGGGAGTTTTATTGGGGGTGGATCCCTGATGAAGACTGGTGGGGTGCCCCCAAGCGTCCCATCAAAAGCACCTTTTCCCCGCCTGCTTGCCCTTGGAGGACCCAGGCTCGGGGGCAGGCCGAGACTGCCTCTGAGGGCATCCCTTATAGTCCTGCTGCTTCCTATTGGCGGCCTCATACTTCGGGAGGGTAGCCTGGGTGGGAGTCTGCTGCGGCTTGAACTTAGGTTTTGCTGGAACCGGGACATAGAGGCCCAGAGTCTGGAGGGTCGTGCGGGAGTCTATCATGCCATTCAGCCTTGTATCTGTTTCCGCCGCAAACAGAGCTTTCCCGTCAAACGGGAGATCCTGCATGGAAGACTGCGCCTTGCTGGACAGCCCAGAGAGCAGAAGCCTTGACGCCCATCTCATAGACACTGCGGAGGCCATGGATCATGTGGCCGTGTCCGCAGCATCCGAGGCTGCCTGCAAGGATGCCCTAGTGGCGGCTGCCCCTTCCTCCACAAGCGCCTTGAACTCCTTCCTATCGCGCTCCTGGAGAGAGTCCTCAAACTTGGGCAGAGAGCGCCCAAGATTGAATTCGTACTGGCCCAAGAGAGCCTGATGGTTTGCCACTCATAACTGGAAGCTCGAAGACGAATAAATTTTCCTTCCGAAAGAGTCCAGTCTCCAAGAGTGTTTGTTCTTTGGGGTCGCGGCTGGCTGAACCTGCCGTTCCCTGTGGTTGACTGACTCAATCACCAGGGAGTTGGGTGCTGGGTGGGTATACAAGTACTCATGCCCCTTAGTGGGTACAAAATACTTGCATTCTGCCTTCTGAGAGATGGGGGCCAATGAGGCCAGTGTTTGCCACAGGGCATCTGAAATCTTAGCCACCCTTTCATGGAGAGGCAAGGCCACCCTACCCGGTGCCGATGGGACAGCAGGTTAAACCAGGATTCTGAGGGCTCCTCCATCTCCTCTGCCTGGAGGTGGAGGCTTGCCACCATCTTTAAGAATTCTTGATGGGCCCTGAAGTCCTCCTGTGGGGCGGAAGGGGGAGGGGCCGCAATCGCCTCCTCCGGGTGGGGTGAGGAGGCCGGTGCAGTGCTGTAGTTATTGGCTGGCACAGAGGGTCCACCACCTGGTCGGACTCCAGGCACGGTGCCAAGGACGTACATCCCACCAACTCCTTTCTCGGGGGTCTGGAGGGGGAGGCCGACGGTGCTTCTGAAGCTCCAGCCACTGAGCGAGCTCCCACTGGGGGCTGTGCCTGAGGCCATGTTGCCCACTGGTACCGTTGGGCCAGCCACGACACACGGTGCCACTGCACCTGCTGTGCCGAGAGTCCCGGACGGCCAGAACCTAGCCAGACAGTCTAGTTGGTGTCGAGGGCGATCCACATGGACTCTGTCCCGAACGGTCGCTGGGTGGTGAACAGTGTCAGGAACGTTCCATTGACCGAGACTGGTACTGGGCCGGAGGCGACTGCGGAGATCCGAGCGGCGGCTTGTCTCTGGAGCGTGGGGCCGACATCAACAGCGCTCCGGGCACCAGCATGGACATAACATCCCTGGCCACCTGAAGGGCTTCAGGCGTGGATGGCATCCGGACATCTGGAGAGGCCTCTTCTCAGGACTATATTCACCCCTTAATTACAGCCACTTTGCACTGTCCTAGTGGCACACTGGGACCCTAAAAATGTCAGAGCTTGTCACAGGAGGATGATCCCAGCATAAAGAGATTCTCAGATGGCATAAAACCAGCATAGCTACTCTCAAACCACACATCATATGGGATGTGCAGGGGGTGTCATCCATACTCCGCTGCATCCCATCAATGTCTGACTCCTGTTACTCCCCATCTGGCCACTGGCTTCCAGCGTTATTCAAAGCAGCTTCTAACTTATGGTGGGAAGAGCATAAAGGGGACTTAAAGGCAGCTTCAGACACACCCCTTTTAAGCTGCACTGTGCATTGCTTGGGATGAGGCCATTAGTTCTCTATTTGTGAAGCCACTAGACTGTTCTGTCAAGAGTTGCAGAATGTTCTGTCAAGAGTCCCAGAAGTTCTTTTCTATTTGTTATCACAATTGATGCAAGTGGATAAAAACCACTTTAATTCTGTTCTGAAAAGAAACGAGAGGCTTCAAGCAGGAAGTGATGCACACAGACTCACGTCGTAGAGGTGCTCTAGAGCGGTTGTTCTCAACCTATTTACCATTGTGGGCCACATATGCTTTTGATCTGAAGTTAGTTCTGTAGTTTGAATTAGCTAAAAACACATAAGATCCTTCCACTCACCAAACTCTGTGGGCCATGGCTGCCTGAGTACCAACTACCCTTTATTACCAGGAGTTCATTTATTCATGTTGTTCTTTTTTCTCTTAACATTAATACAGGATATTTTACTTTGAAGTACAGTTCAACTTTGAAAAGAGACTCTAGAAAAATGGTATGTTGGCATTCTAGATTTACTACATTTACAAATAAAGATATTTTTACTCATTATGAGCCCTACAAACTGCTTCTGAGCTCCAAGAGTCAAGCTAGGGTAATTCTTTCCTTCCTGCCCACCATCCCCAGTAATAAGGATTCCACAGGCCTGATTATGCTCTCAGTTTCACCTGCAGAAGCCTGATTCTCATCTACTAGCAGGGCCGGCTCTAGGTTTTTTGCCGCCCCAAGCTCCGAGAGCACAACTGCCCAAGCAAAAAAAATAAAATAAAAAAAATTGTGGCCAAAATGCACGTGCTTGCTTTGCTGGTGCCTAGAGCCCATCCTGTCTACTAGAGTTGTGCAGGTGTATCTGAGGGCATAATTTGGCCTGGACAGTCTTTATTAATGCTGATTACATGTGAAAAGAGAAGACTCCATCTTAAATTGTGGAGTGCTGGCTGAGTTTGAAGGAATGACAGTCAAGAAAAACTTCTTCTCTCTTCACTGCTTACTTCTGTGCACTCACTACTTCTTCCTATTTTTCTAAGGGGTTCATTTAAGAGTTTAAGTTTAAGAGTTATCTTCCCAAAGCTATAGAAATGTAACCTAGTCAGTTCAAAAATAACATAAAGCCAAATTCAGCTCTTACAAAAGCAGGTACAAATCTACTGAGGTCATTGGAGCTGTACCTGCTCGTGTTAAAACCAATCAGCCACTCAGCCAGAGGTATTGATTAGCACCATTGGAAGAGGTGGCTGGTTATTTTAGGGACTGAGCAATTCCCATTGACTTTGTTGGACTACTCCAGAGATTTCTGTGGTGCTGTGCCTACTTACACCAATGCTCTGTCCTTGTTTTGCCCTGTACAAATTGTTAGTTAGCCTTTTTACCTTGCAGTGGTTTGCATTTTCCAATTTTCTCACAGCAGACAAAACAAAGATGAGCTTTTTTGGCTACATTGTGTGCATGAGTACAGTAAAACCACATGGCTCAGGCAAAGAAATGACACAACAAGGGATAATAATATTAATTCTCGAGGCAGGGACTGTTGTTATTCCGGGCACAGCCTCAAATGGTGAACTCTGTATTTTATTATTTGGATGCCCCTGAAGACTAATGGTTCTAATCTACTTATGTTTTCCAGCTATAGAAAAAAAGATGGAAAGATGAAGAAACTCTCAAGTCTTATTACAGTGAAATTGTTAAATGGAGGATTAAGAACAGGTCTGGCCAGTGCTCAGAGTGAACAGAAAATTCTACATTAAATTCCTATTGTGAACTGAGTACCAAATACTTCCGAATAAAGAGAAGTTGGCTCTTTCACCAACACAAGGAGAGGGTCATTCAGAGACTGAATGTGTAATATAATAGGAATGAAAACTAATGTAATATAATATGAAAGACAGGCCTATTTCTGCAGTGCTCAGGTCTTGCTTCAGGTCTTGTCCGTGCTAGAAACATGAGCACTACCCCTTCACTTTTGCTTCTGAAACACCTTTGAATTCAAGATACTGCTCTCCATAATACACCAGGAATTCATTTACAATGGACTACGGATTTAATAATCTTCAACCCTAATCCTTGGAACAAAAGACTAGTAGAAAGTATTGTGAACTGGAAGGCAATGGCCTTGTTTGTCAAGCCCAAGAAATGACTGCCATTTATTTATGTCTCATCTTCAAGAGGGCATTTTATAACATTCAGAAAATAATCTGATCGTATTTTTTATCGCCTTCATTTTTTCCTGCACTACTGTATCACATTTTGCAAAACTTTGACCCTTAGTCCCACCCCACTCTTCTACAGCAGAACCTCAAATATGTGAGCACCAGAGTTACAGACTGACTGGTCAACTGGACACCATGTGAAACTGGAAGTAACCAAATAGGCAGCAGCAGAGACCCGCCCCTTCTCCCCCCAAAACCCGCAAATTCTGTACTGTGCCAGTATTGCATCTTAAAGGTAGGCACAGCTGGGCTGCCTATTCCCACCCCTACTCCCGTGCACAGGGTACCCACTTATAGCTAGGCGTTGAAGACACTGAGATTCGCAGGCAAAGCTGTGAGCCCCCCACTGCCAGCCCAAGGCAGCTGGAGCAGCAGCACTGGAGTCTGCACTGCTTTCCTGTAAGTCGTGGGTGCTTTTTCACTCCCGCTGCTCTGGCCAGGAAGAGGGGGAGCTGTTTTCACCACCATCCCCTCTCACACTCCCCACCCGTGCAGGGAGGGGGACAAGCTTGCCCAACCCAGGAAAGAAGCTGCCTGCAAGGAAACTGCCTAGCTGCCTCTGGAACCTGGCCTGAAATGTGAACTTCTGGAGCTGGAGGTGCATTTTGTTCAGAGTTACGAACATTTCAGAGTTATGGACAACCTCCATTCCCAAGATGTCTGTAACTCCGAGGTTCTACTGTATTTTCTTAGCCTTTGACCCTGTTGGAGAAAAACTACAGTAAAATCTCAGAAGGCTCTATTTATATTAATGAAATAGGATCCTAACTAAAGACACTGACAACAAGGGAGAAATAACATGCATAGGAGTCAAAAGGGAATTTAATGAGAATCTCAACATGCCAGATGGCAAGGAAAAAAAAATCTGAAGATGAGAGGAAAAAGGGGCAGTACAATGAACAAAACTGACTGACTTTCAACTTAAGAGGGTTTAGCTATGCTGGTTTTGTTCCAATTACCAGAATATTAAAGTATAACTAGGAGTCACAAAATTCACGTTAGCACAGATGTGCCTAGATTTTAACAAGACTACTTAATTGTTAGAACCTCTAATGGAAGATTATAAATTAGTAACTGAATTGTCTTCTATTTGACACTTTAAAAAAATAACTCTAAATAGATGGAAGTTCTAGTAAGAAAGCATTGGTATGCTGGGATGATCAATGGTTTGCTACATAATCAGTAGTTTTAAAAAGTGTACAGGGAGAAATATATATTAAGTTACTGAAAAATCTTGATTAGGTGACCTTCAGAATTCTTCTTTCCAAAGCAAATATGTAAGGTAAGAAAGGAGGTTTCATCCTGCAAAAGGCTATCCTTTTGGCTTCAGTGGGAGTGGAGGGAGCTCAGCACCTCACAAGATCAATTTCTGCTTACTATTCCTCATGACTATGTCCCAAAGAACAGTTGTTTACACTCTAGGGCCCTGCCTACAAAGCTCTAGACTGAGTGCCTTTCCAGAAAGGACAAGAGTAAAATGGAGATTATTAGTAAAGTGGACTAGATCATGCCTCTTTGGATCTGTGCATGGTGATATCCTCCACACACATCTCTCCTCCTCACAAAAGGGGAACTCTGGTGGCATTGATCCCTCCCCAACACTATACAAATTCTTGTGTGTACTGCTGGGATTCATGCAAAATGGGAGGAGGGTAGAACAAGTTGTTTTGGCTTTATGCCACCCTAGGATTCCCTAGGAAACCTCAGTTCTTTTAGGACAGCTCCTGGCCACTCTGCACTACCTGAGCGATGCAAAGGGGCCAGACAAGAAAGTAAGGATGTGGTACAAAATCTCCAAATTCACCACTTCAGATTCAAATTGCAAACAGAGCAAATCATGAGGAATAATGCATTCAGTGAAAAAAATTTGGAGCTGTCAGGGCAGCAGGCCGGCCCTGTAAACAAATGCAAAAAAATTACCTTTGATTTTTAGCTGTGCACCACTGAAAAGTCCCTGCAAGCAAAAATTGGTATCAACGGTTAAAATGAAACTGTCAGAAGACTAGGGCAGGGATTTTCAGAAGGGGTTAAAAGGTTCAGGTGCTCAACTCTGATTTCCATTAAAGATCAGCTTCCTTTCATTCTCCTGCACTTTTTTACAGATAGAATCATAGGACTGGAAGGGACCTTGAGAGGTCATCTAGTCCAGTCCCCTGGTATTTGTCTAACCTGCTCTTAAAAATCCCCAATGATGGATATTCCACAACCTCCCTAGGCAATTTATCCTGACAGTTAGGAAGTTTTTCCTAATGTCCAACCTAAACCTCCCTTGCTGCAATTTAAGCCCGTTGCTTTTTGTCCTATCCTCAGAGGTTAAGAAAAATAATGTTTCTCTCTCCTCCTTCCTTGTAACAACCTTTTATGTACTTTCTTAAAACGGTAATGTCCTCCCTCAGTCTTCTCTTTTCCAGAATAAACAAACCCAATTTTTTCAGTCTTCCCTCATAGGTTATGTTTTCTAGACTTTTAATCATTTCTGTCCCTCTTCTCTGGACTCTCTCCAATTTGTCCAAATCCTTTCTGAAATGTGGCGCCCAGAACTGAACACAATACTCCAGTTGAGGCCTGATCAGTGCAGATGGTCTAAAGACTATCACATTTGCTCTTGATTCCAGACTGAACATGCCCTACTTTATTCACCTGCAATTTTACTTCCTTGGCTAATTCTATGAATAGCCGAGTAGTCATTCCTTACCGGGTAGTTTCTAAAAGTCAGAATTTAATTAAGATTACCATTGTTTTTCTTCCATAAACCCTTTAGATATAGATTCAAAAAGAAAGACAGGTAAAAATTCTGACACATCATCTATACAGGTCTACCCAAAAAACACTTCTATCATTCTGTTTACTTTTTGCATCTCACCTTGTAGAACAAAAATTTTCAACTCTGCTTCTATAGGGGGACAATTTATACTCCATACCACAGATATGTGGAATTTTCACAGAACAGTGCAAAGAAGGGTTAAAATGCATCAAAACTTAATGTCACCGTTTCTATTTGTTTTAAGCTTTCTAAAATGTTTTTAAATTTAGTGTGTGTAAAGTGTGACCTGTTCCCCCTAAATTTGCACATAGAACTTAGCTCAGACACAGTAAATATTTGAGTTAGCAGTAATATTTGGCACTTAATGTTGATTGCTTAATTTAGACTCCATACAGGAGATTAAGCTTAAAAACCACCCTCTATAGAATACACAATATGTTCATTTAAAAAAAAACCTGCAACCCAAAAATATTTAATGACTTTGAATTTCTAGATTTTATTTTTTGAGAGGGGGCATTTTCACAAGGATCTATTTTCAATTGCAGTTTAGATTGATACCACAAAGACAATAAGCTTTCAAATAAAAGGGATATTACCACATACTGAAAAGGAGTACTTGTGGCACCTTAGAGACTAACCAATTTATTTGGTTACAGCTGTAGCTCACGAAAGCTTATGTTCAAATAAATTGGTTAGTCTCTAAGGTGCCACAAGTACTCCTTTTCTTTTTGCGAATACAGACTAACACGGCTGTTACTCTGAAACTTACCACATACTGTAAACCATATGCACAACACCTCAGCTTTAAGAGTAATTGACACTCGGCCCTGACTGTCCCCTTTAGATCTGTTGAAGAATCTCTCCACTTGTGCAGCACCCTGCCCTCAATTGGCCTGTATCGTAAGGGGCTAGGAACTTGGGAAACATGCATTAGCCCTCTGTTGCTTATTTGAAAATACAGCCTAGGACTATATTATCTCTTCTGTAGAACTAACCTGGGGGCAACTGTTTACAGCATTACTCCAATCCAGCTGAACTACCAGGGACACAGACTATAGACCTGGGCTCCTGCATATATGCCACATTAGAGGGCAAGCACTGTAGCCCTTCCCCAGGCACCAATGAAATGGGGTAACTTCCAGTAGCAGATCTCCAAATGTTTTTTTTCCCAAAGCCCTTTCATACAGGTTTTTCTGGATGAGCAGGGGCGTGGTGCAGGAATTTAAGTTTGACAGCTTTTGGAGAGGCACATTAAACAAACACACATATTATTTCAATGAAAATCTCTGCACGGTCGAGCTATCTGAATAAATGTATCCACAAGTTCTTGGATACATTTGGCAGGGTCACAGAGCCAGGGCCGTGGCAGTGAGAGAGACACCGCCTCTGGCACTAGGGCCAGAGAAGTTCTATGCCCCCACCACAACCCCAGGGCTAGAAGAACTCGCTGTCCCTGCCGGGGGGAGCTCACACACTATATTATCTTTTAAAGACTTCCAATATGCCTACACAGCAATGTAAGCCTAACCTCTCCTGCGTTCACACACCAATTGTGCTAACTTACGGCTGGAGGGTCCAAGCCCGATTGCTTTCCTGTGTGCAGTCCCAGCTTGACTTGGGTTCCCAAAATCCTCTTCCTCACTGTGGCACAGAGCTTGCCCAGAGAAGGGAGCAATGCTGACAGGAAGAAAGCAGCTCCCACCTGCCAGGTCACTGGGGGGCATGGAGGTCATATCTGCCCTGGCTGTGCTGAGTCATGAGCTCTGCTGCTCCTACTCCCTGCAGGGCAGGCACTTGGTCCTGATCTACTCTCTGGCCATTGCTCCCAGGCAAGCACAGCTCGGCAGCATGAACTATCAGGGCATGGAGTAGGAGCTAACCCCAAAACCTCACCACATTGAGTAACGAGAGCCATCACCATCATATAAGTATGCAGATTTTGGGGCTGGTCCCTCTTCGCTACCCAGGAACCCCTGCATAAACAGCCCCAGGAAGAGCAGGGGGGACCTAGGGGTGAGAGCGGAGTGGGTCCAAGCGGCTACCCTGCAGCGTGGGGTAATGGCAGAGTCCCCAGCTCAGCACAGCGAGGGAAGGGATGATCCAAAGAAGCCAGGCTGCTTCCCCTCTCTGCAGGGCAGCAAGTTGGTCCTGCTCCACTCTCTGACCCCCACTGCCTTCCCTGGGGCTGCATGGGCAGGGGTGACCAGGCAGTGTGCACTATGAGGGTAGCGAGTGGGGGCCAACCCCAAAACTTCCCCACAGCCTCCCAGGGGCAGCTCTAGTTCCTCCTTGCTGCTGTGCAGCTTGGTCAAAATAGGAAGAAAAGTTGACAGGTGGCTCCCGACTGCCAGGGTGTCCATGGTCATCTCTCCAGCAACTGTTCTGAGCCAGTAGGTCTGCTGTTCACACTTCCTTTAGGACAGCTGCTTGGTCCCTCTTCCGCTGTCTTAGAGGGATAAGGGAGCCCTACAGCACACTACACTCCGAGGCCTAGGGATTCATGGTAGCCAGTAACAGCCAGGCTGGAGTGTGTTTTTTTTTCCTGGGAAACTTACAATTTATGTCAAACTTAAAAACAGACAAAAATAAATTAAAAACCAAACAAAAACCTTCAGTGCACATCCCATTTTAAAAGTGAAGAATTGCAAAGTTTCATTGTAATAGTTGGACAGCCCTGGATAGTGATGTCCTAATTATCCTCAGAAGAGGTGCACATCCTGTCAATGTGACTCAGCCTAGTGAAGAATCCAATTCTCAGATTAGATAGCAGGTCAGCATAAAGTCTTCTCAAACTGCATTCATTCTACTGAGACAGCCACCAAAAAGAGCTAATTATGCAGTTTATGTGCTCCTTATTAGCACCTGAGTCCCATCAACAGTACCATCAGTTAGAAAACAGGGTGGGCAGTTTTCCCACAATGCACCACATCTGTAAGGCTGAAGTGTCAACACTGTGGGGTGCAGGGCACTAAGCACTCTTGGATAGGGTTATTTTGATTGAGGTCTGTACACTGTAGTGTGGATACCAGAGGCCCAGGCTCAAGCACAGGTCAGAAAATCCTTAACCTAGGTTAACCAGTGTAGACACTCAAGCCCTAGGTTCTGACACAAGTCAGCTGACTTAAGCCCACTAATCAGAGGCTTATGTTGCTGTGTAGATTTTTCTATAGGTATGTCTATCTGCTGAGTGGGAATTAATACATTTGAGAGACAGAAAATCCAATTTTATAGGAATGTGGAAAGACACTAGGGATGTGCTTTTATTCATGATACTGTACATACGAATAGCACAAGTTAAAAACATCACCCTAGAAAATGCAAACAGCAAGATTCCTCTCCCGAAGAGTTATTTCATGATAAGTACAAGTTGTATGTTCCTTTTTTCCTTAGTACTGAGAATCAGCACAGTAAACTGGGTACAGTAGTTAGATAATCAGTTTCACTTACTAGGAACCATAGCTTTAAGTTGAAGATTTCCTAAAGCTTTAGCTCAAGTTGTAGGATAAATTACAGTCACATCAGTTCAGAGCTCTGGTTGCTAAAAGTAATATTTTGCTCCACTTAGAAAAATTACCTGTTGTGGAATTTACATGAAATATTTTCCCCCAAAAAAGCAGAACCAATAAAAGAGCTTTTGATTTGTACGTTTTTTCAAAATAGACAAGATGTTTATATGAGATATCCCAATTATTTCCTTAAGTTTAATTTCACTATGCTTCAGTGATGCTTTTCCAATAAGCAACTGAATTAAGCACTCTGGCTTTTTTATGGTAGCACTCTGTACTAGTCCTAGGTGTCAGGAAGGTCTTTTAAGTAGGCCATTGTACAGCTTGACATGTAGATCCACACATTGTATAGGCTACACTTTACATACATTTACAAGCTTTACTGACCCTTAGACCTACTACCACAGAGCTTTCTCCATTTTATTTTTAAAGTAAAAAAAATTGAATTTGTTTCTTTATGTAGAAAGAAAAAACAATTTGAAAGCAGTGCTAGACTGAAAGCAAAGAATATAAGATTATGGGTAAAAGGTAAAATGAACATTGTTTTCAGAGACACATGCCCACCAAATTTTATAGTTATTTAGGGCTGAAGGATTCATATTAAATTCAGACAGTGCCTTAACAAACATTAAAGAAGCAATGTTACAAGTTTCAGGCAGGTACATACATAACATCTGTTGTAATACAGAAATCAGCATTATCTCAAATGGTTCATTAGAGAATAAAACAGTGATATACAAAAGATAAACACTACCTTTAGCACTTAAGCAGTGAGTAAAAGGTAGAATTAAGAAGAAAGTGCACAGCAGAAAGTTTTCTGGAAAAGTTCAATTTAAAAAATTTCTTTTCAGCTATTATGCTTTTGTCAGGAAGTGTAGTGAGTTAAGATGGCTTCTGTTTTCTTTCCCAAATCCGTCTCTCCTTTTATTGGTTCTCAGTAGCATGCTTACTCTGACATGTAGAAATGATACATCAGGGCCACAATAATTGCTGCTATTGCTGGGATCACCCAACTGGTCCACCAACTAGAAAGAATCACAGTGAGAATTATTTTCATGCAATGTCTAACAGCTGCTAAACTACACATGAGATTTTATTGGTTATAAAAAAAGTTTACTTTGTAATTCTTTTCCACTCTTCAGATAAGGATAAGAGAGCCTTTGACTGGGGGAGTGTTTTGGTTGGTCTAGAACCAAATGCTGGTAATATGCTCTTGCCAGCCAACACGATCGCATGCACAGTTATAAAAACTTTGTTTCAAAGTCTCAGTTTGCTGATTGGAGAATAAGATTCCAGCCAAACTTAAAGCCATGGCTTGTCGCAACAGAACAGTGCCCTTCACTGAAGAGAAGATACAGGTGAGCTTTCCCAAGAAGTACCAAAAGTTTTAAATTCCTCTGTGGGAAGTGATATGGAAGGTTCTTGAATCACAGGATTCCTCTAGGTAATGAACAGTATTAATGCATGAAGTTCTGGCTGGATTGTGTTGAAATGTGAATATCTGTGCACATTTTAAAATTCTACTACATTGGACCCTCACTAGAACGCATGTCTATATAGCACGAATTCGCATATAACGCGGTCACAGCCATGGATCCCAATTTAATTACTTTAATTGCAATTCGTTTTAAAGCAGTACCACACATGGATCCCAAATCCTGCGTTCTAGCAAGGGTACAGGGTATATGTGCTGCTCTACGTTTAGCCCAGAATCCTCCTTATATTTAACTTGGATGCAGCAGCAAAGACTTTTCTGAGTTGATGCTTATCAATAAGGCAGCCAGAGTAGCTAGCAACAGCAGCAGCACTAGTGAGTAAGATCACCAAGCACCTCCTGCATTAATAGCATACCGGATCTTCTCCAGAAGAAGGTAAACTTAACTTCAAGATGAAGTGTAAAATCTGCATGGTAAGACTACAACATGCCCTGGAGAGCACTGAGAGCAAACTTGGGATTTACATATGGCAACAGCCTTCACATGTCATCCATTCCCAGGGTCTGACTCCATGGGAAGTTATTCCTAGTTATTCCCTGTGTGGACACATTCTAAAATAAAGAGCGTCCACACAGGGAGTTCATCAGGAATGCCTTCTTGCTTTAAATTCGCTCCTTATCTTATTCCAAATTAACTTCATAGCATTGATAAGCCCCTAAAATCGACCATCTTATTTGCTAGTAGTTTGAACGGAACAGTATTTTTTCCCCCACTTCATTGAATTAGGGAAGGGTAACCATGAAGCACCAGTCTGTTTTAAATTTATGACATTACAAGCCATACTATACCTGGAATTAGAGTCCACAGTGGTAAGAAGTGTTTCCTGAAAAACAAAGGTCATAACTAAGATACTGAACATGAGTGGCAATTTCCCCCCACTTCCCCACAGAGGGCTGGCTAAACGAAATGGATTCACCATAACACTTTTATTTATATCTTTTCCAACAACTAGCCAAAGCAAGCCACAAATGCAGCTTTCATGCCTGGATGAAGTCAGCCTTATAGTTAAAAGCTTCAGAAGTAATTTGCTAATCAGATAACATTCTGATCCCATGTTTCCTGCTGCAATTTATACCTCACTTATAACAAAATGGTTATCTAAAATTGTTGCCAAGTCATTTTTTATGTCCCTCTCTTACTAATTAGTGGTTGCATTAACGTCTGTAGTTAAGGTTATATCAAGACTGTTTACATATTCTTTGTGGCCTAAACTTTCCATGCTTTGTTTCAAAGGTTTAATTATTGCAGTGGAAAAACAATCGTTTTAAGACCAAGATTTTTTGGTTGCCAATAATTCAAACTAAATACTCCAAATCTGTACATAAATACTTCTTATTGAGAACGAGGGTGGAGTGATTAATTCACGTCATATTGAAGCTTTGTAAAACTAATTTGAAGTTTTGTGCTACTGCAACTTTAAAGTCAATAATAAATTAATTTTTTTTAAATGCCACTACTGTTAGGATGTCTTATTCAAACAAAGACACTGCTACAGGCAAAACCAAAATACTGAACATATAGCAGGTATATAGCTTTACTCACATGAGTAGCCCTATTAACAGTAATGGAACTACCAATGTGCTTGAAGTTAAGCATGTGCATAAGTATTCACAACATCAAGGGTTAACATTGTATTCAACAACTTCATTAGTGACATTAGATTGGTGTCATGTCAAAAGCACATTGCTTTAGTGTTAGATATTTAGGCTTCAATCACAGTAACTTTGTTAATGTGATTTTGAAATCCGGAGCCTAAACTTAGGCTCCTATAACCTCTGGATAGGCACGTAAGGGTGAGATTTCGAAAGCCACTTAAGTGACTTTGGAGCACAAATCCCAGTGACTTCAAACAGCAACTCCTAATGGAGGACCAAAGCCGGTTCAAAACATTTCTGTTTTCTTGATTTATGGTAAGTGCAACACATCAGAAGATAGTGTTGGTTATCAAGATAGCCTGTGGTAATTGCTTATCAATTTTGTGTTGTTCTCACAGGAAACAACGAGCTCCCGGACTTGTCGTTCAACATAGATCTAAAATGTGAAACTTCCTGATAGTGGGATTTCAGTTTTCCATAAACTTTCTAACAATTAGGAAACAAGTACAAATTGCTAGTCTTCCTCCTTCAACTAAAACACAGGATGCTGGGGCTGTTCACAAAAGGAATACCAATTCTTACTGAAAGAGTGAACTATCTCTGTGTAAATCCTTCAGAAACACAGAGCCTGGTCCCACAAACCTGCATGCACAGAATACACATCTTCAGTGTTTATATTCTTTGATGACATTTTTCAAGTGTGCTGCTGCCCTGTTAACCCAGCCCTTAACAGTTCCTCCAGCCAAACAGGAGTAATTGTGAGAACTCACTTATCCACCATCCCATTTATCTCAGGGACATCTGGACTTCAAGACTTAATCATTTAAATGCTAACTTGCATTGGCAGTTTTTGTTTTTAAAAACAAGATACTAAAACACAAAGAACTGCAATACTAAAGTTGCACATTTCAACAGAAAGTCAGAAAATAAAGTTAATGTTCTCATTAAAATCTGCTCAGTGTAGCCGTTACTTTATGAATTAAACTACTAGTACCTGAAAGTTTGAGTGGTTGCGCAAAGGTAATTCGTAAAGCCATGTGTCTAAAAGCCCCTGAGAACTTAAAAATTGGATGGTAACAGACCATGAATCCCAGTGATGATTGAAAACTGGTGATATTCTAAACAAAAAGGTCTCAACTAGGCTTGTAACGGTTTCCATCACTTCACACTAACTCAGACATTTTAGACTTCAGAGTGATATTTAGGATTATTGTGTATGCTGGCTGTTTTCCTGTGGGTGGCTGTGCTGATTTGTCTGTGGGGGAGTTGTATAGATTTGTGGTGAATGAGGGGTTTATGATGCCATGAGGGGCTGAGAGTCTAGACTGTTTTGTCTACCGATTGTTGCGTGGGCGGTGGCATTGATTTTTGTCTGGGAAGGCTGTACTGGGAGATTTGTATTGCTTTGTGCAGGAGGCAGTTGGGATAAGTAATCCACTATCTGTACAGTCTCCCCCATACAACCACTGAAATGGCTGTATGCAAATTAACCATACATTAACTTAGATATCAGGATACTCTAGGAAAGCATTTCTAAAGTGGGGGCCACACAAAGCCCCAGGTGCCCTGTTGGGCTGAAGCCCCAAGGCCTCCCCACTGCTGGGCAGCTGAAGCCCAGAACCCCAAGCTTGCCCCCACCCCCCCCCACTTCTCCCAGCTGAAGCCCTGAGTTTTTAATAGCATGTTGGGATGGCCTCAAAGAAAAAGGTTGAGAATGCCTGCTCTAGGACTCTTGACATGGCATAGATACATGCCTTACTGTAGCTATGCACCACGTGGCTGTAATTTGTAAAGTCAAAATGACGGAAAATTTAAAAACTGGAGGGTAACAGATCACAAAACCTAGTGATAGCCTGAACAAAAATATCCTTCGATTATGTTTCTTGCTGTTTCCAGAGCTTCAAGCTGACTCTAGAGACATAATAGGCTTCAGAGTGACAAAGTGACAATCCTGGAATCTTGTTGTACAGAATACATAATTTAATTGTTAAACATATAGACTAGGGATGAGCTAATGTTACTAAAGTACTTTTAAAATTTTTAGGGAGTAACAGGAAATGTATACTTTTTTCAAAGCAAATTGGGGGGGCTCTCAAAGTTAATGCTCTCTTTATAATTGCAGCAAGACATCCCTGACTGGGTGGTAAGTCTGCAGGAAACTAAATTTTGGAACAGATAATTAGCAAGCAAGATTGCACAGTTTAATCTAATTGCCTACTGGGCATTCTGCTGCACCTACTACAGGTGTACTAGCATCAGAATCTAAACAAGCCCTGGCCCTCATAATTTGCTGCTTACTTCCAACTTGCTGGCACCACTTCTACTAATTCCTGTGGCTTTATTTTAATTGTAGATGCATCCATAACAGATGCTTTTGGATGTATGTCCTGTAAATAAAGAAGTAGCACTAAAAAAAAAAAATCTGTGGTAGTAGTATTCTGTGTTTACCTAATCTAAAATTTTTCAGGTGTTGACAGAAAAGGTATAGTAACTCAGACCTGACGCAATTTTATTCTAGCTTCAACTTAATTGTGTAGAGGTGTGGTAACTGTCATGCTTGTAATATTTGTGAATTGTGTCCATTTTGCCAAGAGCTATACTGCAAAAGTTGAGGTAATTAGAAACCCTTCAGATTTGTCCCCAACTGTTCATACAAAACTTAGACAACTTAATAAACTTCCTAAAAGTTTAACTTTTACACCTAACACAAGATTATTTTTATATAAAATCTAGAAAAAAATAGTTAATTTGTACATTTGGTGGCACTTTCTATACAGTGAAACAGAGACTGGAATTAATTTCCTATTTTGTTCAGTGGGAGGGGTTTTTTTGCAAGAACAGAAGAAAACATTTTTAGTCAAGAGGAAAGGTTTACTGTAAAGCCACACAGATTGACAGCGAGTCTCAGGGCAAGTACAGTACTTTAAACTACTTTAAGGTTTTTTTTTCAAGTAAACTTGATCTTCATGTCCTTTCGTCTTTAAGTAGATACACTGTGTGCAAAAAGCCTCAGTGTCCAGATGAAACACTGGATTTGAGATTTCAGAGTGATGACACTTACCGTTGGTTTCTTAATTTTGTCTCTGTCATCCTGCAAGAAAATAAAGGGAAAAAAGGTTAGACAAGAATGAAGTGTATCAAACAGGATTTCTGAGAAGGTCACTAGTTTCAGTTATTGCTGTGCCACTAATTTTTTTCCCACAGTATAGACTTAAGATCATGCAGCTGCCTTCCACTACCATAAGTTATCGGAGTAGGCTGTGGGTCTGGGAACAGACTAGGCCCACTGCTCCTCCTGCATCTCGTAAGAGGCAACTAAAAGGGGGCTGCCTGGAGAGAGATGGGCTCCCCCAGGTTAGAAATTTGCCCAAAACACAACATATGATAAGCAAGTCAACCATGTACATACTGGATTGATCACACCCTGGGTTAATAATGACCACACCATCAGTCTCCCACCAGGGTGGACACGACAAGTATACTACTGGCGTAACCCCAACCAAGAGGATCCGTGGAAGAGATACCACCACCACCACCGTCACATGGAATGTAGGGACATTCAGACAAATAGGGAGGTTGAAAGAACTCACGTACGAAATGGAACAATACACCTGGCACCTCCTAGGAATCTGAGGTCAGATGGAAGAACTTTGGAGAGGCACTAACGGAAGAAGGCCATGTACTCTATTACAGTGGAGAGGACAAACATGGCAACAGTGTAGGATTTGTGCACAAAGATATCAAGAATTCAGTATTAGGATGCCGCCCAATGTCCACCAGGCTTATTTCCATCCTTCTAAAGGCAGTGCCATTTAATATCTCAGTGGTACAAGTCTACGCCCCTGCTCATCATCATAGACTGAGGTAAACTGAAAATGTTTACAATCAGTTCCAAGACATCATTGATATGGTACACAAGAAAGATATCCTGAGTGTACAGGGAGATTGGAACGCTAAAGTAGATACTGCCGCACAGGCAGACTGGTGAGATTGTGGCCCTTCCTGTAATGCAATAACCAATGAGACAAGATTGAGGCTTTTTGAGTTTGTCAGCTATAATAATCTGGTTCTGGCAAACATTAGGAGCACATAAAAGCATGCAGGCGATCAACACGGCACACACCTAATGGTCTAAATCACAGCCAGATCGACTACAACATGGTGCAAAACTGATTTAGTTCTGGGATTAACAGAGCTAAAACAAAGAGCTTCCCCAGTGCTGATACTGGAAGTGATCACAACCTTGTGATGCTAAGTTTTTGGCTGCGGCTAAGGAAATTCGGGCCAAAATTCACCAGAACCAAGTTTGACTTGGAAAGACTCAGACTGAAACATTGCAGAGTCATTCCAATGATCAGCAGAAAATTTGCCCTGCTGCTTGCTCTAGAGGACGATGCAGAAGCGACGACCAACAATTTCAACACTAATGAATGAGGCAGCAACGGACATACTTGGAAAACGTCGTAAGACAAAACCATGGGTCATAAATGAAACACTACATGTGTGACATTAGAAGAGAACTTGAGACACAAGAACAGCACTGAGGGAAGCTGATAAATACAGAGCAATTAGCAGAAAGATCAAGAATGTAATGAAAGTGGACAAGGGGATATGGATTGAAAAATGATGCTCTAAAATTGAAGAGTGTATCAATAATAAAAATAGCAAACAAGCCTTCCAGGTTGTAAAAGATCTGACGAAGGAAAGATGGACCAAAGCTAACACAATTCAAGACAAAGAAGGGAACAGAAGAAAGGGACATCAATAGGTGGACAAACTACTGCTCTGATCTATGCAACCACAAGACAAGTGGAGATTTAGTGTCCTAGACAGCCCAGATTCAACAGAGGAGGAGAAATTTCCAATACAACATGAAGTGCAGATGCTGTGAAATCACTCAAGAACGGAAAAGCTATAGGTATAGACGATATCCCAGCCGCACTGATGAAATTTGGAGGAGAAATAGTAAGATGTACTCACCAAGATCTGCAACAAGATCTGGCAGACCAGTGAGTGGCCCTCCACATGGACACAGTCACTAATCACTCTGACAAAGAAAGACAACCTGCAATTGTGTCAAAATTACCAGATCAGAAGCTTAATTAGCCACCCCAAAGAGATGTTGAAAGTCATTGAACAGACTGAAGCCACACTCAGCGAATATCATTGCTGGCTGGCTTTTGTGCCAGAAGTACCACCACAGAACAGATTTTCAACCTTCGTGTTCAATGTGAGAAGCACTTACAACACTAACAGGACATTTACCACATTTTTGATTACCTCAATACGGTGTTTGACAGAGTATGGCATGAAGCTCTGAGCAACCATGAAGTAGTACAATGTTTGTCATAAGCTTATTCTTACCATTAAAGAACTGTATGCCAAGACCAGCAGTGCAGTTCTCATCAATGGCACAATAGGAGAGAGTGGTTTTGCACCACCGTTGGAGTCCAGCAAGGTTGCCTTCTTTTGCACACACTGTTCAACATCTATTTGGAGTGCATCATGACTGATGCCCTAGAAGATCACATATGCAGAGTCAGTATTGAGGGGGTGAACAAACTCAGTGGACAAGAGCTGGAGACAGTGAAATAGTTCAAGTATTTGGGGACAATCACTGATGAACGATCAAAGGCCGAAATTCTGGCAAGAACTGCACAAACAGCAGCAGCACTGACAAAGCTAAAGCCAATTTGGAGGAATAAGAACACCGCCCTGGAATCCAAACTGAAACTGCTGCATGCATTGGTCATCTCCATTTTTCTGTATGCATGTGAGACATGGACCCTTACAGAAGAACTTGAATGGAAAATACAGATAGTAGAAATGAGATACTTTGGTAAAATCCTGGGCATCTCCTACTTTGACCACGTCACTAAGAGGTCCACAACATCACCCAATGCACTGGGTCATATGAAGACCTCCTGGTGACCATGAAGAAGTGCAAGCTGAAGTGGTACAGCCATGTAACAAGATCTGGCCTATCCAAGATCATCCTTCAAGGGACGGTACAGAGGAAGAGAAGAGGGAGACTGAAGAAGAAATGGATTGACAACATAAAAGAGTGGACAGGAATGGACTTCGGAGACTCAAGCACTGACACACAATCGTTAGGGGTGGAGACAATTAGTTGATTGCTCATCAGTGATGGTGCCCCAATGACCAATGCAGTTATTGGAGCGGTGATGACGATGACAACATCATTTGCTTATAAATAATTTCCAGAATGTTTCCTTATTCAACTGAATGCAACTCTCCAATGCATTTCAAAATTCCATGCACCAGCAGATTTCTATTTCCTATGTTCCTAAAAGATATACATTCCTTTAGTAGACTGTGTAACAAACTGAACAATTACCCTGATTTGATAGCCCCTTCCACCATTCACACACGAACAATACATAGGAGCAAACTAATCAAGGTCCCATGTGCTTTGTGGCATTCTGTTGCAATGGCCCTGAATTCTACAGCACCCTAAGGCAACAGATGAAGTCTGTGACAGTCAGGTAAGTTTTTAAAAGGCAGTTTATAAATGCATAAATTATGAACCACACACAGTATGAAGCCAGTGTTTGTTTGTTATACCTCAGATAACTGTATGCATAACAGAATCACAGAAGTTGTCAAGTCAACAGAAGCTGGAGATTGGCAGTTAAGTGAAGGACAGCTGGGTCTTTTATGTGACATGTGAAGCAGTTTAGGGTTAGCACACTGGCTGCATATTTCTACTATAATACCCAAACATAAAATAGTTAACGTTGATATTGTCATCTTTGTTTCAGAATCTTCAGTATGAGTTAGTGTGGCAGTTCACCTTCGATTTGTTTTTCCAAATTTTCTCCAGCCTCAGGGAGACACTGGATCATTTTAGTAGTAGTATTACCACAGAAACTAGGAGCCTAGTTATGGACCAGGACCTCATTGTACTAGGTGATGTACAAGTAGAAGCAGAACAAAAAAGAAAGGCTCTCAACTCCAAAGTAAATTAAGAGAGACAAGAGATGGCTACAGATAAAAGATGGATTACAAGGAAACAATACTAGTCAACACAATAGGCAGTGGCATCAACACACCAGCGAACCTGAACACTGACCAATTCTTCTGGGCATCAGAGCAAAGGAGAGTTAGGATAGGCCATGAAGGGCCTTGAAAGTAACTTATGTTTGATGTGAAAGAGAAAAGGGAGTCAGTGGAGGGATGTAAACAGGGTGAGATGGTCAAAGAGACAGTGGGCTAGGAAAATTACCTTTGCAGCAGCATCTGAATGGATATGAATGGGGCACGATTGCATTTGTCTGGGCAGAGAAAAAGATTGTATTCAGTAACTGAGACATGAGTTGATAAGAATCTGGAGCAATTTTAGCTGAGTGGATAAACAGGAACGGTTGTATCTTAGCCCTGGTCTACGCTACGGGGTTAGGTCAAATTTAGCCGCATTAGGTCGATTTTAAAATGAAAGCGTCCACACAACCAACCCTATTCCATCGACCTAAAGGGCTCTTAAAATCAACTTCTGTACTCCCCCCTGGCGAGGGGAGTAGCGCTAAAATTGACCTGGCTGGGTCGAATTTGGGATAGTGCAGACACAATTCGATGGTATTGGCATCTGGGAGCTATCCCAGAGTCCTCCAGTGTGACCACTCTGGATAGCGCTTTGAACTCCAAAGCACTAGCCAGATACACAGGAAAAGCCCTGGGAAATTTTGAATTTAATTTCTTGTTTGGTCAGAGTGGTGAGCTCAGCACCACAGGTGACCATGCAGTCCCCCCAGAATCGCAAACAAGCTCCAGCATGGACTGAAAGGGAGACAATGGATCTGATTGCTGTATGGGGGGAAGAATCTGTGCAGGCCAAACTCCGATCAAAAAGAAGAAATGCTAATATATATGCCAAAAATCGCACAGGGCATGGTGGAGAGAGGCTACAACAGGGACACACAGCAGTGCTGCATGAAAGTTAAGGCGCTCAAGCAAGCCTACTAAAAGGCAAAGGAGGCAAATGGTCGCTCTGGGTCAGAGCCCCACACATGCTGCTTCTATGATCAGCTGCATGGCATTCTAGGGGGGGACCCTACCATTACCCCACCACTGTCCATGGACACCTGCAAGGGGAGGGGGGGGAGGGAGTCTCACGCAACAGGGATGAGGATTTTGTGGATGAGGAAGAGGAGGTGGAGAATGCGCAGCAGGCAAGCCGTGAATCCATTCTCCCCGGCAGCCAGGACCTTTTCCTCACCCTGGAGCCAATACCCTCCCAAGGCGGGATCCTCCAACACTGAAGCCAGAGAAGGCACCTCTGAGTGCGTATTTGTAATTACAGTACAGGGTTTAAAAGCAATAGTGTTTAATGTTTGCTTTGCCCTGAAGAATTGGGATGCATTTGCAGCCAGTACAGCTACTGGAAAGGTCTGTTAACGTGTCTGGGGATGCAGCGGGAATCCTCTAGGGACATCTCCATGAAGCTCTCCTGGAGGTACTCTGAAAGCCTTTGCAGAATGTTTCTGGGGAGGGCTGCCTTATTTCGTCCTCCATGGTAGGACACTTTACCACGCCAAGCCAGTAGCAAGTAGTCTGCAATCACTGCAGCACAAAGCATGGCAGCGAATGGTCCTGGGATTTGGTCACATTCAAGCAACATTCAGTCTTTATCTTTCTGTGTTAGCCTCAGGAGAGTGATGTCATTCATGGTCACCTGGTTGAAATAGGAGAGTTTTTGTAAAGGAACAGTAAAAGGACCCTGTTCATGTTGGGTTGTTTGTGATTGGCTAAAAGGGCTCATCTCGGAGAACAGCCATGCGGCAGGGGGAGGGGTGAAGGGCTCATCCCGGAGAATAGCCACACAGCAGGGGGAGGGGTGTGCTGCACATCCACCCAAAAACCGTAGCTCCTCCTTTTAAATGTGAAACCCAAGCAGCATTGCTTGCTATGGGAAAGGATGGCAGTACAGTTTGAGCCCATTCCCGCCTTCATAACATGTGGAAGAAGCCAACCCCGTATACCAAAAGGCTTACCATGGCTGCCTAGAAACTGAATTCTGTTGCCCAGCCATGTGTGATGTGCCACCATACTGGCAGGCACTCAATATAAAAGGCAAAATGTGACCTTTTACCTAAAGCACATGTGCTGTGAATTGCTTGATTCACTGTGAAAGAGTCTCCCTTTTGTTCTCAGAAAGGTATCCTCTTAAATTTTACTCTCCCTTTTTATCTCCCCCCAGGTGCAAATGTTTCTATGCTCCCCCTATCATCTCCATCCCTGAGGTTATCGCAGATCAGAAGGTGGAAAAAAAAGCACTTGTGATGACATGTTTTCAGAGCTCATGCAGTCCTCCTACACTGACAGGGTACAGCTTAACGCATGGAGGCATTCAGTGGCAGAGACCAGGAAAGCATTAAGTGAGCACAAAGAGCAGAGGCAGGAGGCAATACTGAGGCTAATGGGGAAGCAAATGGAAATGATGAAGCATCTGTTGGAGCTGCAGGAAAGCCAACAAGAGAACAGACCCCCGCTGCATCCATTATATAACCGCCTGCCCTCCTCCCCAACTTCCATATCCTTCCCACCCAGACACCCAAGAACGTGGGGGTGGGAGGCTCCAGGCACCCAGCCAATCCACTCCAGAGGAGGGCCCAAGCAACAGAAGGCTGTCATTCGAACTGTTTCGATTCGTAGTTTGGCTACAATAAGCCATGTGGCCTTGTCATTCCCTCCTCCTGCACCCCAGCCCACCCGAACTATCTTGTCAAGAATCTCACTTTTTTTTTTAATTAATAAAGAATGCATGGTTTCAAAACAATAGTTACTTTATTTCCTTTGCCAGCTGTGATCGAAGGGGGAGGGTGGTTGGCTTACAGGGAATTAAAATCAACAAAGGGGGCCGGTTTGCAGCAAACACACACGGCTGTCACACCATAGCCTGGCCAGTCATGAAACTGGTTTTCAAAGCCTCTCTGATACACAGCGCGCCTAGCTGTGCTCTTCTAATAGTCTTGGTGTCTGGCTCCTCAAAATCGGCCACCAGGTGATTTGCCTCAACCTCCCACCCCGCCATAAACGTCTCCCCCTTACTCTCACAGATATTAAGGAGCACACAGCAAGCAGCAATAACAATGGGAACGTTGGTTGCTCTGAAGTCTAACCTAGTCAGCAAACAGCACCAGTGAGCTTTTAAACATCCAAAGGCACATTCTACCACCATTCTGCACTTGCTCAGACTATAGTTGAACTGCTCCTTACTACTGTCCAGGCTGCCTGTGTACGGCTTCATGAGCTATGGTATTAAGGGGTAGGCTGGGTCCCCAAGGATAACTATTGGCATTTCAACATCCCCAGCGGTTATTGGAGTAAGTCCCTTCTTGCAACTGTTCGAACAGCCCTGAGTTTGTAAAGATGCAAATGCCATACACGGCCATCCCACGTCGATGTTGGGGAAACATCCCTTGTGATCCACTAGTTCTTGCAGCACCAGTGAGAAGTACCCCTTGCGATTTACGTACTGGTTGGAAAGGTGGTCTGGTGCCAAGATAAGGATATGCATTCCATCTATCACCCCAACACAGTTAGGGAACCCCATTGCAGCAAAGCCATCCAGTATGACCTGCACATTTCCCAGAGTCACTACCCTTGATAGCAGAATATCAGTGATTGCACTGGCTACTTGGATCACAGCAGTCCCCACAGTAGATTTGCCCACTCCAAATTGATTCCCAACTGACAAGCTTCCACAGGGCTATCGCCACTCGCTTCTCAACGGTCAGGGCAGCTCTCATCTTGGTATTCCTGTGCTTCAGGGTGGGGAAAAGCAATTCAAAGATCAAGGAAAGTGGCCTTACGCATGCAAAACTTCGCAGCCACTGGGAATCATCTCATACCTGCAATACTATGAGGTCCCACCAATCTGTGCTTGTTTGCTGGGCCCAGAATCAGCATTCCACTGTATCAACCAGCCCCACTGCCACCATGATGTCCTAATTGCCACAGCCCATGCTTTCAGGAACATGTGTCCATGTCCTCCTCACGATAGTCCTCATGCTGGCATCTTAGCCCGGAACTGCACGTACTCCAGGATAATGCGCAAGGTGTTTACAATGCTCACAACAGCAGCGGTGAGCTGAGCGGGCTCCATGCTTGCTGTGCTATGGTGTCTGCAAAGGTAACTCAGGAAAAAAAGGCACGAAACGATTGTCTGCCGTTGCTTTTATGGAGGGAGGGAGGGGCGACTGACTACATGTACCCAAAACCACCCTCGACAATGTTTTTGCCCAGGCATTCGGAGCTTAACCCAGAATTCCAACGGGCAGCGGAGACTGCAGGAACTGTGGGATAGCTACCCACAGTGCACCACTCCGTAAGTCCACAGCATTGAGGACACACTCCGACTTAATACGCTTAGGGGGGACATACACAATCGACTGTATAAAATCAATTTCTAAAAATCGACCTCTATAAAATCGACCTAATTTCGTAGTGTAGACATACCCTTAGAGATGTTATGCAAAAGAATCAGCAAGACTTAAAGATAGCCTGGATGCAAGGAACTAATTAGAGGTTTAAATCAAAGATGATGCCCAGGTTATAGGCCCGAGTGACAGATCAGATGACAGTGTTTTTCATGGTGATCAAAAAAAGAAGCTGAGGTGAAGATTCAGAACTCTGTTTTAACAGTTGAATCATTTATAGTCTCCTCATGTTTTCAATATTATCTTGACAACCAAAGTAATGAAGCATAGATTCTGAAATTCACTTCTGTTCCAACGAATAAATGGCACAGATATGGACTACACAGGACCCTGTCCAATTTCAGTTTATATATCCTCTGCAAGAGGTTAATGATAATTTTGAATACTTCCTTCAGTACAGTAGATATAAAAGATTATAAATCTCCTTATAAAAGATTTACACAAATTCACAGATCTACTATTTTAAAGAATTATATCTTATCTTTAGGGAGATCATGATGTACAGATTGGAGAGTACAGTATGATTTAGTGTTCTGTAGTGTTATTTGTCAACCTAAGTTAATGCAGCTGTAATGCATTTCAAAGAGGAAATATAAACTGTACCCTTACCATGATTTGATACCACATTATCTGAGCACTTCAGAGTGCTCAACTCTCAGCTTCTGCCTGAGCAGGAAAGAGCAGCCTGGCTTCACCCAAAGTTAACTGGTATGGTGGAATAAGGAGGTCTGGCTAGCATCGATGGTTACCAGCTCTATTTTTAGTGTGCTTATCACAGAAATGTCTAAACACGGAAAATTGCAGGGACATTAATATTTGTACACTGATAATGTACTCACAGGATGAAGCTCCCCTATAATGAATGTCTCAGACAGTGTTCTGGCATCTGTGGAATGGCCGACATCTTCAAAGCTTTCAGTAGCATCTCCTCCAGCTTGTTCCCTTAGGACTTCTTCACCACCTGGATGCTGTGAGAATAAAAAATTCAGAACTCATACACTTACTGAAAATCTAGTATTTTCCAGAAGTCACAGAAGGTGGAAGGATTTTTCAGACGTCAAACTGTACGGGGAGACTTTGGCAAACCAGTAAAGTGCCTGAAACCACTATGGATTATTGCTAAAAAGCAACCAAGTCAGCAAGCTGTAAACTGGCCATTCAGCACTCTGACCAAGGCAGGAGGGGAAGGGGTTTTGGGTGCCACAGAACAGGCAGCTTGGCCCCGCATCCCTCCTGATAAGAATTGTGTTGAAGTTGCCGATACATGCATTTTAGAAGAGCAGGATGTGCCCCAGGGATGCCTATTGGGGCCTCAAAGCTACAAACTCTGGTTAATCGATAATCAGAAGGAATCTCTTGCTTGACCATTGAAAATGCTTACTTAATAAGTTTTCTTTAAGGGACATGTCATTCTATTACTAATGTATAAATAAGGGGAGAAAGTTTGAGGTAGTTGAACTCTTTTTAGACTCTCCCTCTGGATATATCTTGCAGTCCCACTGGCAGATGGAAGATTTGGCCACCAGAAGCCTGCCGCTGTGTCACTTGAGAGCCACAGTCAGCTTTGCTAATTATCAAGGGTTGGGGGTATTTTACTAACCTGTTGAGGACATGTGTAAGTGTTTGAGACTAAGTAAAGTTTAGCTTTAAGTGAAAGCACTCGTGTGGTCCTGTTTGTGCCAGCCATCTATCGGTTGGACGGCCCTGTCTCCCCTGATTTATTTCCTGACACCACCTCGCACAGAGTAAAAGTTACCAAGAGCTTTGGGTTGAAAGAACCCTGGGTAACAAAACCAGACTTTAATTATGAAAAAATGAGTTGGGCATGTTCTAAAGGATATTCAATTTTCTTCAATATTTTAAAAAGAGCCCCATGGTTTACACACACACACACACACAGTGAAAATAAAATCCTTTCCCTTATTTTTTCCCCCAATTCCCTTTTGCAAAACTGATTTCTTGCCTACATTCTAAACTATAATTTTTTCATTCAAAACTTCCACTTTGAGGACTACAATTGCTAGAAGCAGCATCTGACATTCCTGACAGAACTAGTCAAGGCATGACAGAAAGTTAAATACATAAGCAAATTAACTTTAAACAATGCTACAACACTTTTCCTACATAGGGATTATTTACACTTCTTATGACAGCTGAAACAAATCCTACCATACTACACGATATGGACTTCAATAACGAGGGTAACAAATGATTTTTTATTTTATTAAAGCTTTATATATCTTCAGAGTCTCCCTAGTATCTGTAAACCAAAACTAGAAACCTTGCTTTTGAAAATGTTACCTCGTAATTGTTATAGCTACATGTAATGTAACGCAAAGGAATGCTGGCATTCAAAATGATTACATCTGCTCAATTCTCTGCAGACGTGGTTTCACAACCATATTTTCTTTATGAAAAAAATCTGCTACTGCTGTGTATAAGAGCTATCAAATGCACTAATCATGAAAAAGGAAGAGTATTCTCTTCTTTGTTATTTCTGAAAACTATAAGCAGTACAAGTCAGACCAGTGAGATTTCAGCTGAGAGAATCCAAGAACAGCAAGGCAGCGTTAATCTGAAATGCACAATTGATGACACTGTTTTAAAAGCAAAATCAGCGCTCCAGTAAGATGTCCACAGGTTACAGGAGAATGAAGCCTTCTACTTATTCATGAGAGGAGTAGCAGAGCCAAAAGCAATACAAGCTTCCTCTCACTTTTCATTTGAACTATTCTGGATGTACCACAGGGTTGGAAAGAGAATGAGGAGAACTGTTCTCACAACATCCATTCAACACTTCTCTGCAGATACGGCCAAGTGGACTTGTATGTAATTGGTAATTAAGTTACACTGAACCCAAATCATAAACCAGTAAACTAAGTGAAAACCTCATCCTATTACCACTCCCCTAAACCAGCCAGTATCTAGGACTAGGGCCCTACCAAATTTACGGCCATGAAAAATACATCACTGACCATGAAATCTGTTCTCCCCAGTGAAGTCTGTATAGTATAAGGTAAGAGTACAAAAAAAGACCAGATTTCACAGGGGAGAACAGCATTTCTCAGACTGGGGGTCCTGACCCAAAAGTGGTTTGTGCAGGGATTGCAAGGTTATTGTAGGGGAGTCAGGGTATTGCCACCCTTACTTCTGCACTGCCTTCAGAGCTGGGTGGTGAGAGATCAGTGGCTGCTGACAAGGAGCCCAGCTTTGAAGGCAGCAGTGCAGAAGTAAGGGTAGCAACAACATACCATGCCATCCTTACTTCTGTGCCACTGCTTTCAGAGCTGAGCTCCCAGCCAGCAGTTGCTGCTCTCTGGCCGCCCAGCTCTGAAGGCAGCGCCGCCACTAGCAGCAGTACAGAAGGAGTCTCCATTTGGGCTCTCAAAACTAGCGAACACTGACAATTTCAGCCTTAACCTCTTTATGTCTTAGTTCCCCAACTATTAAATGGGGGTAATACACCTAATTTCACCTAAGTGTTGTGAGGTTTCATTAACGTTTGCATAGTAGTCAGATCCTATGATCAGAGCACCAGAAAAATGTCTATGAGGAAATTTTTGAAATCCGCAAAGAGTTTAGGTGATGTGCACTAATTAAAGCCGGAGGCCAAATATTGAATGGGAAGGATAGAAATATGGCATAACAAACCAGTCACAGAATGAGGCAGGGATGCTGTGGAAAAAAATAGTATGTAATCATGTACCATAATGCAAACACACTAGGGAGCCAAATTAAAGTTACACAGGCAATCTAACCTTCAAGCGTTTTACTTGGCAAGCACAATGTTTTTAATGTAGATTTGGGGAT